>NC_054539.1:64572040-64893826 GCF_017654505.1 Polyodon spathula
AGATCTATTGATATATTTCATTTTTTTTATTTCTTCCAGATATATTTTCTCAGATCTCAGACTCCAATGGAATGATGATGTATACAAGGTTTGATCAGTTTTTGAGAGAAATATTAAAGCTCCCAACAGCTGTGTTTGAAGGCCCTTCTTTTGGATACACAGAACATTCAGTTCGAACGTGTTTTCCACAACAGGTAAGAAAAACAAGCCCTATTTTCACCAAGACTACAACAATTGCCTGTCCAAGTATTTTCTTAAAGTCAGTGACATTATGCTGCATATTTGGAATTGTTTTATTTCAGCACTCTTCTTAAATACAAAGTATAGGCATACAAAATAGTAAATCTAAAATTAGGATTTTAAGCATAACTGAGTCAGAAAGCTGGTTGCTGTTTTGTGCAACAGTGTGTGTAACTTAATCTGCCAGAAACGTAGTAAAATTACGGCAAGACTTTTGAATTGCAAATTAGTTTCATGTCATTGCAAGCTGAGGAAGACAGCCAGATACTGATATCTCATTGCAGGCTCAAATATATGTTTGTCGATAACAAGACTGAGTATTATTATTATTATTATTATTATTATTATTATTATTATTATTATTATTATTACTATTATTCACTGCACCAGACAAGGCAAACCAAATTTTTAATACCAGAAGGTTCCGTGAACAAAAAAGCAAAATTATTTTTAACAAACAGATGGTGCCATCTGATATTTGAATCACTAGCTTATACTGAGCTGATCTTAGTCATCTATAGCTTCTATAGTAGAAATAGTGTGCAGTTATCTTTTTTAGACAAGAGCATTAAAAATGGTGTAGTCTGCTACTCATATCAAAGACAAAGCAAGGGCTGATTCTGCTGAAACAAATGGCCTGGGTGGGTTGTTGGAAACATATCTTTTTTCTTAGGGTTTACTCTTGTTAACAGATTTTGTGCCTCTTGCCATCAACAGTACTCAAGACATCGTACACACATTTAAAATTAGTTCTTGCTACCTGCTGGACAGTTATCATGTAACATGATGTCAAATTCTTTTTTTTTTTTTTAAATGTAATGTGTGTGTTTTTTGTTTTTTTTAAATTATTGCCTTGTATGGAATTCTGTGGTATTGTTGGACCAATAATCTACAGATCTGTTGTTCAGTGTAAAGCTTTATTGAAACCCTGTGCAGTGGAATTGAGAGTTCAGTTTAGCTCTCTAATCATACAAACTGATCACAAATCAAGGTTCTTCCAGGTGCATATGCTAGGCAGCGTCCGTCATGTGCTGCTACCTACAGCCAATCCTATTAGAGCTTGCGTCACTGGAAACAGCACAAGCAGACATGATACAAAACGCCATATTCACCAATAATTAACCACTGTGCTATTTTATTTTTTATTTTTTAAAGGGAGATTTCCATGGTGATTTAATACAAGAGCCCTTACTGTACCTGCAACTTATTTGTTTCTTGTTAATTCTGCAACATTAGCAGATTGTTCGTTTTACAAACAAATGGTGCACACACTATTGACGTCACCAGAGGCCACTCCCTTGCTTTTCCCAACAAGTTAGTATGTTTGTGGAATATGTATCTATACTCCCCTCTATACTGCCACTGTTAAATCCTTGCCTTTGGTGAACTGGACAAGACACCTTAACTCATGTTTGGTTTATTTGAGCTTTTTTTTTATCAAAACTGGGTTATAATCTCTTTTTTTGGTTTGTTTGTTTTGTTTTGTTCCAGAAAAAGATTGTGCTGAATGTGTTTTTAGATGCATTAATGGCTGACCCGCCTCCACAGTGTCTGGTCTGGCTACCTCTCATGCACCGACTGGCCAATGTGGAGAATGGTAAACTGCATTTATGTTCTTGTAAATCATTAAGTCCCTCTCGGTCTATTGAAATGCCTGTTGTCCAGAAAAAAAAAATCAGTTTCTATTTTTTTTGCTGACAAAAATTCTACAAGACACCTTTTTTCAAAGTAAAAATACTGTACTTAAACAGGGGTGGCCAATTTATAAAAAAAAAAAAAAAAAACTTCTTGTTGTCCAAGGGACTACATGCTAGAAAAATCTACTTGTGCTTCATAAAAATACTCGTCGCACAAAACACACACTAAAAAAAGTAGAATATAACTTGTAGGATTTTGGTTTAATTTAACAGTGAACACAATCAGTTAGTGATTAACAGATACAGATCTAGCCTTGTAGCTTGACGGGTTCACTAAATTCTTCAAAAATACTCAAAAGGTTCCTACTTTTTAAAATGTATGTGCTAGACCTCAAAAACTCTACAAATATACCAAGAGTGCCTTTCGAGCAGCAGAGCAAACATAGGAAAAATTAATTAAAAAAAAAAAACTAATTGTCCGACCGGCAAAATATAATGGCAAAACTTGTTGTCCGTCCTACAAACCTTGTTGTCCCGGCCTCAGTCGATACGAATTGCACGTCCCTGACTTAAATCATTGATAACACTTGATCAGAAATAGTTTCCCTGATAACCTTTATCAATACAAGTACACCACTTTAAATCATTCGAATTCACCAAATCTATAGAACCACCGCATTAACAAGTTGGGAAAACAGATATTATCCAAGTGGTTGAAATCTAAGTACAGTATAAACAATTTAGTTATGCTATGAACTTAATTTTGAACAGTTCTGTATCGATTATGTATAGCAATATTTGTCATAATGAAAGGAAGCCTGCATCTTTCTGATCTTTGAGTTTCATGTTGAAGGCTTGGTTAAGAAATCTTACCCCCATTTTTTGTTATTTTCAGTCTTCCATCCCGTGGAATGTTCATATTGTCATAATGAAAGCATGATGGGATTTAGGTACCGATGCCAACAGTGCCACAATTACCAGCTCTGCCAGAACTGTTTTTGGCGTGGTAATGCCAGCGGCACTCACAGCAACCAACACCAGATGAAGGAACATTCTTCTTGGGTAAGAAACATTCTTTTGCGTCGCCTGCATATTATAAAACCTTGAGTCTCCACGTCCAGTTGCGTTTCCACAAACGCAACCTACAGTATAAGATTTTTTTTTTTTTTTATATGGATTATGGTATATAGTTTTATTTTTGTTGCTGTTTTGTTTTTTAAGCCACTTGTACTTTGGTACCAGACCTATATCTCATAACTTGATTCTGTTCATTTGCAACCCGAATGCTTCGGGACAGGCATATGGAATCACAACCTTGTCAGACAGAAGTCCTGTTATAAATAGTGTGTGAGTGTGGGAATGTAAGTTTGACAGGGATGGGATTAAATCTATCCCTGCCAGCAATCACAGATGTGGCCATTCCCCAATTTGATAATTGGTGCTTATTGGGGAATGGCCACATGTATAAAAGGAAGGAAAACCCGTTTGTCTGGTCGAGGGAATGCTAATGCTCAGCCTATAGTACATACTGCTTTGTTTAACCTTTTATTTTGGCCCTTGTGCCTGTTCATTTGTTGTTTTGTTTATTAAATGTGCACTCTAGTGCTTAAACTGCAAAATAAAAACAGGACAAATAAACAGGCACAAGGGACAAAATAAACAGTTAAACAAAACAATATGTGCTGTAGGCTGAGCATTAGCCTTTGCTAAATGTATACAAACACACATTAAAATACCCGCCTACTCCCTCCACATACCATTTAGACATCCTTCTCAAGATGCAATTGTCTGAACCCTCTAAAGATAGCGATGATGATTTCATTCCATCCGTGCGGTAATGCATGTGCTGCAAGTTTATTATTGCTTTCAGTTTGTGTGTTCGCTTTAATATTACAAATAAAAACAACTCTACAGCCATTGCATTAATGAAAAAAGATTAAACTATGTCGCTCTGTTCCCCTATCGACTTCTTATCCAGCACATCCCTCCCTGCTACATGATGACGTAGTTCCCTCGGGTACTAAATAGCAAACCAGGCCAAAAAAAGCTGATGTGGCCAGAAATGGGAACGCACTTGTTTAGTAGGTTCGGCAGTGGAAACTGTGGCAGGTAAAGGAAAGGGAGCTTGTGCATAGTGTATTCATAAGAACAGTGAGGTTCAAAATAAAAGGTACCTTGACCACTGTAATACATTGGATGCAGAGTAATATAGATCTCATAGTGTGTAGGGTAACTCTGTGAAAATGGGCACTTGATAACAGGACCATTGCTTAGTTCTTGCTGTTATGTGTTAGTAGTGTATTTCTGGACTTTACTAAACAGCCTGTGCATGTTAAGGAAGGTATGCATTATCAGTCCTCCTGCCTGTAATGTGTGGTATGTTGTTTGTCATGATTAGAAAAGACTTCCCAGCTGTTTTATACTCCCACATGAAATCTTACACAGATGAATCTGCTCTATTCAAGGTCCCAGAGCTGCCACACACTCTGAATGCATTGTGAATCAAGATAACTGGGGCTGCTGCCTACTGTTTAAAAGCAAACCTAGCAGATGGTATACTGATTATGTGTTTTGTGATGAAAATTCAACATTTTAATTTGCTATGATGTTCCATCCAACTTTTTAAAAACCTTTTTAACCCCTTTATTGAACTGACTCACATTTCTTACTGCTAGAATCTAGTCACAATTATAACCTTGGACCTCAAATTCTGTACTTTCAAACAGTTATAAAGTGCAGGTAATGTGTGCAGGTAATTATTTTTCAAAAATGTGACACATTGTATAAGAGATGCAGAAAAAAAAAGTTTCACTTCAAAGGAATATAACTCATCTGCCACGCTCTGTTGATCTCTTCATTTGCATTAGCAACACCTACACCACTGTCATGGATTTTATTTGAAGTACATTTAACCGTTATGCAGATTGCGTATTTTGCATTCATTAATGCAGTTTTATTTATTTATTTTTCTTTATGCAGATTACCACATCAGCTTTGTGTGTAGGTATTTGTTTATTTATTTATGAAAAGCAATGGCTTTCAATTTTTATTCTAGCACCTTTTAAATTATTAAATTGTAATAGTAAAAAGAAAAAAACGTTTTTCATGTGTTGAATGTTAGTTGAAAAGATTATTTGGTTAAAAACTGTTAAGACAATTTTGGAGAATGAAATGGTAAAGCTCAGTTTGTACATATTTTGTTGGGATCACATTGTGTTGGGACTATAAATCAAAATAATGTTTCTAGTATCAAAAATATGTTGTTCCCATATAATAGACTTGTTGCAATCATTTTGTTAAATGGCTTATGATTTGTTGAAAATGTGTTAGCAAGAAAGAAGTCCTATCAAGTTGTGTGTATTGAATCCTATGAAGGCATCTTGTGCAGTTTTGCTAATTTTAAGGTATTTTTTCCTACATTATAGTAAATATTTTTAAATATATGTATTGCATCTTCTAATGCTAAACAGCATAATGATGGCTGAAGATGTTTAAATATGGTGCTCACAAAAAAATGTATGAAAAGTAGGACAAATTGCGTAGGATTCAGTACAAACTGGGTAGAAAAATAAAAATGTGGCATAGTTCATTTCTGCAAATAAACCCTATGGTAGTTATGAGGTGAAACAACTTCCATAGTAAATACTCATTTTTGTCTGTCACTTTTTGTCAAAATTCCGATATTGTAGACCTTTGTCTACAAGCTAAACATAACTAATACATCATATTTATTATTTACAGGCTACTATTGTTAAAAAGAGCACCTGTGTACTGTACATTTATTTAATGTAACGTTACAGTATTGGATTTTGATGGATTTTTTTTTTTTTATTTAGCTTTTCAAATGAGAAATCCAAGGCTTCTCAGATGAATGTAAAACTAATCCCCAGATTTACAAAATAAGTGAAAAGCAGCGTTTAAATTAGAAGACATGCAAAGCTTCTGTTTTTTATTATTATTCATATGGATTGTCGGGTGAAACTTCAGAATCGTACAACAGTTTTATAAATATGATAACAATTGCAAGGTCTAAATCGCTCACCAGATGGCAGTAAAAACTTCCAAATTTGTATTTGCACTTGTTAAAACAAAACATATCGCAACTGTCTTTGAATTATGTCCATAAGCCTGTCACAAACAGAGCACTGTACCAGCATTATCATTTCTACAAACCAGTAGTAGCATCTTACTAGGTAATCTTGGGGCTCAACTGCAGAAAAAAAACTAAAAAACATGGTGTTACCTGACAGCACAAACATATACAGTGCCTATAGAAAGTCTACACCCCCTTTCAAAATTGTCACGTTTTGTTGCATTATAGCCTGGAATTAAAATGCATTAAAATAGATTTTTATTTTCATTTATCTACACATCCTACCCCACAACGTCCAAGTGAAAAAAATATTATATGCATTTGTAGAAAATGTGTTCAAAATAAAAACTGAAATAGCATGGTTGGATAAGTGTCCACCCCCCTTGTAATAGCAATCCTAAATGAACTCAGGTGTAACCAATCACCTTCAAAATCACACACCAAGTTAAGTGGCCTCCACTTGTGTTAAATTGTAGTGATTCACATGATTACAGGATAACTTCAGCAGTTCCTGTAGGTTCTGGGTAGTGCATTTCAAAGCAAAGACTCAACCATGAGCACCAAGGCGCTTTCAAAGTTGTTGAAAGGTACAGATCAGGAAATGGGTATAAAAAAATATCAAAGGCCTTGAATATCCCTTGGCGCATGGTGAAGACGATTATTAAGAAGTGGAAGGTGTATGGCACCACCAAGACCCTGCATAGATCAGGCCGTTCCTCCAAACTGGATGACCGAGCAAGAAGGAGACTGATCAGAGAGGCTACCAAAAGTTCAATGGCAACTTTGCAAGAGCTACAGGCTTTTATGGCCAAGACTGTGCATGTGACAACAATATCCCAAGCACTCCACAAATCTGGCCTGTATGGTAGGATGGCAAGAAGGAAGCCATTACTCAAGAAAGCCCACCTTGAATCCCGTTTGAAGTATGCAGAAAAACACTCAGGAGATTCTGTAGCCATGTGGCAAAAAGTTTTGTGGTCTGACAAAACTAAAATGTGACTTTTTTGGCCTAAATGCAAAGCATTATGTTTGGCGCAAACCCAACAAACCACATCACTGAAAGAACACCATCCCCAATGTGAAGCATGGTGGTGGCAGCATCACGTTATGGGGATGTTTCTCATCGGCAGGGATTGGGGCACTTGTCAGGTAGAAGGGAAAATGAATGGAGCAAAGTACAGAGAAGTCCTTGAAGAAAACCTGCTGTCCTCTGCAAGAAAGCTGAAACTGGGACGGAAGTTCACCTTTCAGAATGACAACGGCCCAAAGCACACAGCCAAAGCTGCACTGGAGTGGCTACAGAATAAAAAGATAATGTCCTTGTGACCCAGTCAGAGCCCCGAATCCAATCAAAAATTTGTGTCATGACTTGAAGATTGCTGTCCATCAACGCTCCCAAAGAAACTTGACAGAGCTTGAACAGTTTTGTAAAGAAGAATGGTCAAATATTGCCAAATCTAGGTTTGCAAAGTTGGTAGAGACCTATCCCAACAGACTCACAGCTGTAATTGCTGCCAAAGGTGCTTCCACCAAGTGTTAACACAGGGGGGTGGAAACTTATCCAATTCTGATCTTTCAGCTTTGCATTTTTAATATATAATTTTTTTTCTCAGTAAAAACTTTTTTCCTCTTAACAGTGTAGAGTATGGTGTGTAGATAAGTGGAAAAAAATCCTCATTAAAATGCATGAAACTCTGAGGCACTGACACAACAAAATGTGAAAAAGGTTCAAGGGGGTGTAGACTTTCTATAGGCACTGTATTGTAACAGAGGGATGGGATATGTATCATGTTTTACAAAACACCATAATAAAGTAGCATTAAAAAGCTGTATAAAATACATACAGTAGTGTATCAAAGACAAAAAAACACGTAACCAGAGACGCCCCCTTCCCAGGTAGGTAGGTAGATGGGATCTGTTCAAAGAATTTAATAACAAATATTGCCTGACCATCTTTTACTCAAACACGCTGTATCTATTGACAGCTTGTACATCAGTTACTAGTGACTATGCATTTCTTTCTGGAATACTTATATAGAATCTCTTGATGCCAAATTGTTATTATGTAAGGATGCCCAACATATCAGAATATGTTTTGCCTCCCAGTGGTTGAATGTTGCAAATGAAAACAAAAAGTATACATGCAGTACTTTTGAATCTTCTCGGGTATGATATTACTGTAAAGTGTTGTACTCCCAGCTATTTACATTTTCTTTCATAGCCTGATAGAAGTTTGTTGGTTTCATTCTGTGTACCTCTTTTGACAACAACTACTGTATATACTGTACATCATCATTAAGCTTTATAGCTCAGATAGCAAAACAGAAAATAAAATTT
Organism: Polyodon spathula; assembly: GCF_017654505.1. NCBI lineage: Eukaryota > Metazoa > Chordata > Actinopteri > Acipenseriformes > Polyodontidae > Polyodon > Polyodon spathula. Next base: position 64,580,348 of record NC_054539.1, read on the forward strand.
ATTTTTTTCAAATTGATTCTGGTGGTATGCAGCATTGGCTTATATGGTAAAAACGGACGGTGTAGGCCTATTTTTTTTTTCGTCCATATTCAACATAACAATGTGTTTTAAAAACAAATATGTGAGCCTTGGCTGTACTACTTTCTCATTTCAGTCTGCTATTTAGTAATTGTGTAGTTGACTGCTTCCTTTCTTAACGGTTGTCTTGACTCACATTGTTAGGCTGGTCATGAATGTCATATATATATATTTTTTTAATTAAGCTCAAATTCTTTGGGCGGTATGACTGTGAAACTGAGGTTGTTTGACTTTTACATTAACCCGACTGCTCTGGGCCTTTTAAAGTAATTCACACTTATTATGGTTAAAGTAGTGTCCCAATCACTGCATTTTTCTATTACTACTTCTGCTTGTAAGTTTTTGGATCTGACTGGGCAAATTATGAGACTCACTAAACAGAATAACAGATACAGGAAGAAAAAATACATAGCTGACTGTGATAGTGACGGTTTAAAACGTTAAATTTAGCACCTCATGAAATACAACTGAACTGATATATCTGTAAAATAAAATAAACCGTGACAGTGTGGCTCCATGACTGTAATTATCAGGACAAGCACCTTTTATTTTTGCTTTGAATACACGTACGCTACAGATAAGCTTCCAATACTTCCAACATGTTGAAGTAAATGTAATTATTTTGTTGTCCCGAGCCAAGGTCCTGAGGGAGCAGCACTAATTATTTTTCTGCCAAGGAGGTGAGACACTTGCTTGACCTTGAACCAAGGCTCTCGTCCAGCACGTCTTGGGAAAACAGACTTTTCAACAAATTCCTTGAGCTAAAGCACTTGCTTGACAGCATTCTTAAATGTGCTGCATTGTAAGTGTCATGAGGATTGGAGCCTCATCTGAAACATTCCACTACGTTTGAGATCATATATCAACCTTATTAAAAAGGACATTAAACCCATAGGCACCACAGGAGTGTACCTGTGCACTGCAGAAGCACTGTTTGATGGCCGCACAGAATTACATCTTGAAATCACTTCCTCTAGTCTGAAGAATCAAGTTCAAATGCTGCCTTCCCTTTGAGTGTTGTGCTTTGGTACAGATAATGATTCCAGACACAGTGCTCTTCCCTTCTCGCCAGGATCTACCACCTCCCCACCCCCCTCCACATCTTACCTCCCTTCGAGAATTACATTAGAACTGTGGTTTTGTTTTAGTTCAGAATATTATTTTTGATCCAGCAGCATTGAGGGATTTGTTGCCCTTGTTGACCTTTGACAAAAGGCAGGTTTTCTTTCAAACTGCAGTATGGTTGCATTTTTTTTAAACTTATATTTTTGAAGCATTGTACTAAATTATTACACTTAGTGTAATATTCATTCTTACAATTGACTGGTTTTGTTTTTTTAGGAAAACCTGGCCTATATAAATTTTAGCTTCTCAGGTGGTCTGGGTTCTATCTCTAGTTCTTTTGCTAGGATTTTCTGGTTTGGTGTGCATGACATTGGGCTAGTTACAATATCCACTGTATTGTATACAGGGTTGGGAAATATTTAGAGTATTCATTAACTGCATATTATTATTGTTTTATTAATTGCTGTTTAGATAAGCTCTTATTTGTGTAAATAGTTATGATGCTGTGAGTATTTACATACACATCTAATAAAAGGCACATTATTTACTATATGTATTCTTGGTGTTTCTGTAGAGGGTAGTAGGTGACTTTTAAAAATAATTTTAAGATAATTTAATTTACTTTGTGTATAGCCTTAAAGGGCAGCCAATTTACTCCCTGGAAAGTTTCACAAAGATGAGTGCTAGAGCTGCAGGAAAGAATGAACCGAGCCATCAATCTGTTACCAAGGTTGTCAAGCTTTCTCTGACTGACCTAAAGGCTGAATTACTACATTAGAAAAAAAAGTAATACATCACCATGCACTCTCTTGCCTTAAGGCAGGGGGAGTTATTAGCACACACACACACACACACACACACACACACACACACACACACACACACACACACACACACACACACACACACACACATATGTATATGTATATATATATATATATATATATATATATATATATATATATATATATATATATATATATAATACAAAGCTTGACCGATAATGATTCCTTTCATTTTATAATATGCATTTTATAAAAGTATAGGTTTCAAAGATGTATTTTATAATATTTGATTTCAGTATTAACATATTGTTTTTATAATGTGGATTATGTTGACCATGGATTTGGTCTTGTTGCTGGAATATTCGAGATACTGGCGGTAGTTGAGGGTATGATCAAGGGGGACTCCCAAGTACCTCGATTTGTAGTCGTGCACAAGCGGGGTACCACAGAATACCACATTGAGTGGTATCGTGGCCTCAGAACTTAGAGACAGTGATCTCCATGAAGTACTTTTAATTTGTGAAATATGGAATGTTGATTGACGGTCAGTGTAACAGAAGTCAAGGGACGGATGGCTACTTGAGTAGTTTCTTATGGGAGAGAATGAGAGCAAAAGCTGATTTAAAAATAGTGCAGGATATTATATTGAACTGAGCAAAAACGTACTTGTGGTCCCACGAAGAGCTTTTTTTTTTTTCTAATTTAAGAAATACGTAATTTTGTTGCATTAAAAAAAATAGTTAAATGTATTTTGTTAATTTTTTAGTTTACTGTAACTTTCAATAAAGGAGTCACAAAACTTGAGTTTCAATGCCTACTTCTCATTTCTTTCACAGAAATCACCTGCAAAGAAGCTGAGCCATGCGATAAGCAAGTCTCTTGGATGTGTTCCAAGCAGAGAACCCTCTCATCCTATGTTCCCTGAACAGCCAGAAAAACCCCTTGACTTAGCACACATAGTGTAAGTAATGGAATGTTTTAATATGTATCCTAGAACATATGCAGTACCACGATTTTGAGTTTACATAAAATATGCTTTGTTGTCAAGAAACATTTCTCACACAGATCTTGTACAACTAGGGTCAAAAGTGTTTTAGGATTGAGACATGGTTTTAAAAAAAAAAAAAAAAAAAAAACTATATATAGATCTTTTATTTAACATGTAATCAAAGAAACTACAAAGTGATATTGCAAAAGTCTAACCATAATAGTAGTACAGTAATAGTAAGCCATAATAGTAGTACAGTATTTCATGTTAGGCTTCAAAATGTCACATTTTACAATTTGTCAGTTTTTCATAAAGTATATTGAAAATTACAAAGCGGTATGTAATTCCGTATGTTAACGTAACATTATTCAGAAGGTTAATTCGACTTTAGGAAGCAAAATTAGTTAATTCTGTAGAGTGATGCAAAACTTTTGGCCATAGCTGTAGAACGCCACAACCAGTTAGACTCTGTTTTGTTAGAACCAGTTAGAATCTTGTTTGATGTTAAGCCAGTGGAAATGCAGTATTTCCATTAATTAATGTGCACTGTACTGTATTTACATAAAGATTACTCAGAACATTGTTATAGACCTTTGGTTTATCTGTAGATGTATTTTTTTATATATATTTGCTTATATTTAGATACAGTAAACAACTAACTAGAAAGAGATACAATACAAGATAAAATCTGGAAATAAATAAATAAACAAACAAACAAGTGACAGCAGTCAAAAAGTTCTTAAAGATTACAAATGCAGATTGTTTTTTTCATCTGTAATATTTAACACAGTTTAAGTAAGAAATAGACAGTATATTGGAACCAGTACAGAATTGCTGAAACATCTTGAAACGTTTCCTTGCAGAACGTTTCCTTGCAGAATTGTTGTAAGTGCTGTACAAATACCACAAAATTATAGTACAAAGTCTACCACCTCTACATACATATGAACAGGGTTAGAAGCAAATTATTTGAAACTTAAGTGTAACACTTTCATACAGGTGTAGGCCCACCATGGGCAACCAGAATGGACTCCATGTGACCGCTGTGAAAATTGATTAAATTGTTCTGGATGGTTACAATGCCATTTCTCAAAGCTTAATGCCTTTAATACCTTCATTTGGTTGAAGTGGAAAGTAGTCAGTTATGTTCTCCGGCCCATTTAAAACTTTATGATTTGTGTTTAACCCTACTCTGACTGTTCACTTAATAAATACAAATCTCTTTTTTTTTTTCTTGGAATTTCATCCAAGAAAGGGGCAGGATATCTATTGTCCATTTACCCAAATATATATATATAATTTGTAGCGCTGTGTTGCCATTTTTTCCTTTTAATGCTTTGGAGAAGACTTTTGAGGCAATTTGCATCTAATAGCAGCCAAACCATGTAAACAGAGAGAATTACATTTCAAATGTCATGGTAATTCAGGAGGCCCAAGAAAATTATCCAAACATAAGAAGACAGTACAGTAAGTGGAAGTGACACATTAGGGAAGTAATTAAACTGGCAAACAAACAGGGAAGAAAAGTGAGACAAGTGGGTAGAGGAGACTCTGTTAGCTCTGTTAATCTGAAACTAAAACTCATTGGAAATTGGCAAATTGACAAAGGGGCCCAGCCATTTAAAGTGGGGATATCAGAAACACAAGCCAAGTTTCAAGAAACCATTGGGGCAGCCTTCCCCAGCACAAAGCAAATAGGCCCAACAGTAAAACTGATGGGGGTCAAGGTGCCCCAATTATTTCTTCTAACTTGTATCAAAAACACAAGCTAAGTTAGAAGAAACAATTGGGTCAAACTTGTGGGTAGGTGTCAAGGTTGCCCCAGCTGCCTGCCATGTGTGTGTGTGTGTGTCTATATATATATATATATATATATATATATATATATATATATATATATATATATATATCTATATATATATATATATATAAAAAAACAACAAAAACAACATATGAATCCAAATTAACATGTATTTATACTAAAGTAATACAAAAATGACTACAAAAGATACTGTAAATACAGTATAATCGTAAATCTCGAAAAACTACTCACTTCTAAATCTTTTGTAGTCATTTTTGTATTACTTTAGTATAAATACGTGTTAATTTGGATTCATATGTTGTTTTTTTTCTGACTTTATGTGAACGAAAAGACACACATTTGCCCGTTTTCCTCATTGGAAATAGTGATATTTTGAAATATCACTGTCCTGGTCACAAAAGCAAAGTTTGTGGGGAATAATAGCCATTTTCTATACTTTTGAGGCATAAGCAATTAGGAAATAACACTTACTACCCAGGAACAAAAATTGTGTTACACAGTGTTATTTAAGATGTGTAAAGTAAATTACTAACAATTAAGATTGGGTCATTTTATATGCATTCTGAGACCAAAAAAAAGGTCAAAGGTCAAATTTCAGGGTAATGTATTTTAACAAGACCAATATTTATATATAATATCTTTATTTATTATATTAAATAAGCTCGTTCATATTATTTAATCAACAGTATACCACAAATACAATAGAAACTGTCAACACTGAAAATACTTCAGCATAATGTAGTTGACATATCTGACTTAAAGCAGAGATTTCAAAATATTCAGTATGCTTCTCTCCGTAGTAACACAAGTATCAAATTCTCACCTCGAGCTGGTAGAGTTACTTTCTCCACCCCCACAAATCGTAATGAGTGTGGAGATGATCCGTGACCAGATTTTTTTTTTTATAGTGTTTGGCTATTGCAAATTCAAGATTTTGTTTCCTAATTGTTGCTTTATGTTCAGAGACCCTTATTTTTAAGGCTCTGACCTATGTAAACCAGTCTGCATGGACAAATTGAAATGCATTGAAATGCAGAGCTGCTAGAAGTAGCCTAAAATATATATGGTCAGGAATGTTGTGTTCACTGTTGTGTAGAGTGACAGATCTGGAAATATTTCAACTATCAGTTAATATATTGATTTTTAACTATTCACAAACTACTCTGTAGGTCTGCAGCGCCATATGATTTTTATTTTTTGGCTCAGAAAAGAATAGCTCACAATTGAATCAGTGTAGTATCTGTCAATAAACAAATCTGTAACTTGTTGGTGTAATGATTGTAAAGCATATTACCATAGCCACCCCGCCATATTATAAAAGTGATAATAAAGTAAATAGTGTAAGTGCAAAGGTGAATTAAGGCAGTTTCCTTTTTTTGTTGCAGTTAAACCTTTAAAGACTCATCTGCATTATGTAAGCTTAATCAGCTACCCATGGTTACTAACTTGGCTGCAAATGCTGTCTTTGTTCTCCTTCTCCGAAGTGGGGGGGTGAAAGCAGTGTGGGAAAGCCTTATCCTCATGGTCATGGACATTTTGAACGTGGTTGGCCACTGATTTCCACTTGGCCTCAGCCTCCTTACCACTCTGTGATGTTGCTGCAGACCAGTAAAGATGGTTAACCACCATTTTACGCCAGTCCTTTAAGAAGCTTCCAGCTTCTTTGTAACACCTAGAAATTAAAAAATGGCACTGTTATTTTTTTTTAATTAAAAAAAAAAAAAAACAAATATGATAAACATCTACGTGTAGTATTACTACATTACTACATGTTTAATTATGTGGATGTAGCTTTAGCAACATGCCAAATGTCACAGTAGTGCTTCACTGATGGTTTCTCTTATCTCAAGTATGCCTGTATCTGGGGGTGGCTGTCTATTACGACTGCATGCATTTTTAGACCGGACTCCTCCAGAAATGCCAGACTTCTGGTCATGCCCTCTTTCTTTCTCCGTTCCGGTGCCGCTGCCTGCTTCGTTGTTCTGAAAAAAACAAAACAATGCACATGGCTTTAAAATAAAGTGCATCTTTGTGTGATACAAACAAGGGGCAGTGTTGATTTAGTAATGAAATGTCATATTTTCTGTATTGACCTGCACAAGTTGTCTATCTGTTACTCGATTGGTCTGAAGCTCCATGACGATGTAGGAGCCATACTTGGCGCAGTGACCAGGGCTGTCTGCTGTCATTTCGCCTCCTAGTACAACTGCTTCTTTCTGACTCAAATGTTGAAGGAGCTCACTCTGGTGACTCTTCCACTGCCAGTATATGGTAGACTGGAGCAGGTTGCACAAGCACCTGTAATGTGAGGAAGCGCTGATTGTCTTCACCTTGTGTAATAGTATATAATGGAGATTATAATTTCATGTGAACAGATTACTTTTATTAAACAAACGATGTATTGCAAAGTGAAGCTTATTTGTAATTTATTATACATGTACCTTGTACGGGCAATTCCTTTTTTTTTTTTTTTTATATAGCATACATGGGTTACTATATGTGTTCCATAGAAACCATGGCCCTATCTGCACTCTACAAGGAGTTATTAGCCAGTTTTGTAAGTTGATGACATCATCCAACGTGGCGTCATGTTTTTTATTGTAGCAGCTTCCCTTGAGCAAGGTTTAAAGACAATCACACTAGGATCATGTGTGCCAATTTTTGGTTCAATCGGACTAGCGGTTTCAGAGATAAAGTTTTTGTAAGCCAGTTTTTTTTGTTGATGATGTCATCCAATGTGGCGGCCATGTTTTTTATTGCAGCAACTTCCCTTTAACACCCTTTAAAGACATATAATAATAATAATAATAATAATAATAATAATAATAATAATAATAATAATAATAATAAAACACAGCAATAACAATATGCTTCCCAGCCCTATGGGCCTGGAAGCCTATAATAATTTAAGACCTGAACAAAAAGCAATAAGGGAGGTACTGGTAGACAGAGTGACTTTTTTAAATCGGGATACAACTGTTTACAAGTATAGGTGTTGCGAGAGAAAATAGTAATTAGAAAGTGTCTGGAGTAATGTATAATGTGTTGTCAACCTGGATAAAAAAAATGGAGTCTAATAAAATTCAGCAAAGCTACGTACATCTTCTTAAATGTGATTTGCAGTTATCTAATATTTACATCACTGAGCTCATTTTCTTGCATACAGTATTTGGATTTAAAATGTAGGGCTTTGATTTTTTTTTTTTTCGCCCATTACACCTGAAGGTCAGCTTAATAGACCAGAAGAGCTCTATGGGCTTTTTGTTTTTTAAATTGGATGTGATGTCAGTTGCAATGGTGCTGTCTATAAACTGGCATTTCTGTCCAGCACAGACCTGTAACCTTCTCCTGAGCATTCCTTTAGCAAGCCTCTACCAGACACCTGCTACAATAGGGTCAGTGATGATGCTTGTATTTTGCATCTCTATTCAAAACAGAAACATTAGTATTTTTATTTCTAATTTAAGGTCTAGATATGAAATACTTGAAGTTGCCGTTCCAACCCAGACTTAATGATATAATTCAGAAAAATAATTACATAATTCAGAAAAATTGAAAAAAGATTTTCTTAAGGCCCCAGTTGTATTCACAAGAGAATCTAATGTAGGTGATATTTTAGTTCACAGTAAACATAAAAGAATAATTGACGGAATTGGTTCTACAAATATTTGCACTAGTACATGTAAAATGTGTAAATACATGGACAAAAGTAAAAATATAATTAAACATAAGAACAACACATATCCACTAAAAACTAATACCTACTTTAAAATAGCAATGTTGTTTAAGGAATAAACATTGTAACATTGTGATGAAATAAAATATGTTGGAGAGACTGGAACAACTTTCTATAAAATAATTCAGAACCACCTTTAATTAATTAGAAATAAATAAGAAATAGTACAGCATTTTACCATCAAGGACATTTACCATCATTTACTTGACATAAATGGGTAAAGTGTGTAGAATTCACGTATGATAATAACATATAGGTTTCTATAGACCTATAGGCCAAATGCCCCAATTCTCTATAAAAAACCTATAGGTTCAATACAATAGCCTATAAGTCTTCTGTAGAATTCTATAGGTAACCTGTAAATTATTTTCATAAGAGTTAGAACACCTAAAATTAGACAGTGCCACAGTAAATAAACAAAATTCATTAAATGTTGTGCATGCTGATGCGCAGCGGAGGTGAAATCAAGGCTGTTCCTCAGAGCCAGCATTGCATGATAATATAAATATAAGTTTATATAAAATAAAGTTAATTAGAATTAATACAGATTTAAACATAGAAGTAAAAATGATGTAATAATATATAGAACACCATTACATCATGTAAGAATAAATTATGGATTTGAATATAAACAATAACAAGTAGTTGTCATGCCGTCAAAAACCTATAAATATCTCCAGTGTTTTGATTCAAACACGTGCTCCCTTGAGAAAGATATGTAACTATGGCTCTGCACTATAGCATTATAAAGGGTGAGCACTGTGTGTATATATGTATGTATGTGTGTGTATATATTATATATGGAATGATACATGACAGCATCTATTTTCTCATAAGTCCTGTTTCATATATTAATGCAACTAATAATACTGTAGATGTGAACATTGTAATGACTGAACACGTGTCCACTATTTTATAGCCTCCTGATGCCTTACTAATTCCGTAGAGGAGACCATCTGTCTCAAACCATCTGCTATCAACATGTAGTCGACAAGATGAATGAGACATACATACAGTATGAACAGAACATTTGCTAAAGTTTTCATTTTGAAATTCTGGTCAGGAAGAGACAACCGAACACTGGTTTTAATCTCAGGTTACAATCGGAGCAGAAAATGCCACTAATGTTCCACTGAACACTGTCAGTTCCAGTACCCTATCGCACACTATAGTTTGTACTGTAGTTTTTCAGGTGAAATAGTTAAATGCTGATGTTGTCTTCCAGGTTAAGTCCCTCTAAGAGATTGAGATTTTTATTTTTCTGCAGTAGATGTTCTTTGATAGATACCATATCATGGGGAGGAGATGGCTATAAATACTAAACAAAGGTCAACAAGGGACAGGTGAGTCCTGTAGTTGCAGGGCCCAATACTGTCTTTTTGTAAAGTTACATTTAATAGCTACTGATGAAACATAAACACAAACATCTGGAGATGAAAAGTTTGTGGTTGTACAGCCATACTACTCCAAGTATAGCCCAGAAGGTAGAGTGAATCGAAGAGTGATTGGAAACTTCAGATGCCAACATATTTTTGCTTTTCAGATTTTTTGTTACAGAAGAAGGCATTTGGTGAAATGTCTACTTGACTGAAAGGGTGACCAACGTACTGTATGTTCTGCCGGGATAAACTACTGTGGAATGTTTTAGAACATTTTACACCACTGAGCAATCCCATTGATGCAATCCTGGATGATTCCCTGGTCCTGTAAAACATTCCAATAAAATCCAGCTGTGGCTTATGTTGGGGGGGATACAGCTCTACCCAACAATATTGCTTCACCTAGAGTTTTAGGATTGAGACGTAATTAAAAACATTATGAACATAATTTAGGCAAAGAAACTACAAAATCGCAAAAGTCTACAGGAAGCCATAATAGTACAGTATTTCATGTTAGATTTCTCAGTGTCATATTTTTTCCATTTTTGTCAGCTTTTCATTGAGCATATGGAAAACTACAAAGTGGTATATAATTCAATATGTTAGCATAACATTATTCAGCATGGTTTCATTTGACTTTATGCAGTAAAATTGGTTCATTCTCTAGGGTGATGTAAAACCTTTGGCCAGAGCGGAGGACTGTATGGTTAAGTGTTTAGAAGTTATGGATGCAATTAACTTTAGTATTTATTTGGCACAATGAAGCATCACCCCAGACACATCCCATATGGTTGATATTGAGACAACTAGGTTTGCTGTGGTGCCACATCTGTAATTTTAGTCACTCTTTTGTCATTAAGCGTGCACTAATCTCCAATTTAATTATAAACAAATAGAGTATCTTATGAACCACAGTTCAGTGGATGGTAGAGTAGCGCACTGTTCAGGTCCATTCAGTGCCCATTAAACTGTGGCAAACATATTTCATGCTTTTGGAAACAAGAATTTTAACGGATGTTAAAGCACCCATTTCAAAGTGATAGTAACGTTTGCAAGCAATTAACAAAGTAATTATTGCAAAGACAAACAGGAATATTTTAAGTAGGTTTTATAAAGATAGTGCCATGTACGAGGCAATAATGTAGTCTAGTGAGTTATAACATGTAGGTTTATAAGTTAAAACAATTTAATGGGGATTTTTGTTATTATTATGAATTCTATTTCACTGGCAGACACGCTCTTACTTAATACAAATGCTTTTTAAAATATTGGATGCTATTTCATCAACAATTTCAGAGATCAATGTAATTATGAGAGGACTGCCTGATCTCGAATCATCCATGATGTACAGGCAGCCATTTTCAAAGAAGCGGCATTCTCTTCCTGATTAATTTGAAGAGAAGCTTTTATAATTTCAGCATTTTGCTATTAGACTCAGTTCTAACATTAAGGGATATTATGTAACTGAATAAATTGAAAATGAATTGAAGTGCAAAAACTTGATGTGAATAATTTAACCAATTAAATATCATTTGTTAATTAAAAAAAAAAATAATAATAATAATTGCATTCAAATCTAAAAGCCTGGAAGATGTCCAGTTAGATGTTTTTTTTAGTGTTTTTAATTTCCTGCTCTTAAAAATGTGCACAATTTAGCATTGATGTAAATGCTAGCTCTGGTTAGGAAAATAATTAATTACATTGAAAGTAAAATGCTTTATGGTGGGTAAAAAAACGCATTACCATTCTGTGAAGAAATAAAATTTTAATGAGGTTGCCTATAAATGGGAATTACATTGGGAGGCAGAAAATTACATTAGGATGTATTAAAATTAGAATTTAAGATGAAAGTTTCAGAACATTACATTCGGTTTGATAAACATATTAGCTGTGACTAACACGGCGGCAGTTTATGTACTCATATTTCTGTATTGCATTTCTTTTAATTGGCTTGACAGTGAGTGTGAAGAGGAGATCATTTGACTTTAACCAATATTTATCTTGGTCCTTTAACATTTGAATTCCCAATATAAAGTTTAGCTTTATAAATCAGGAATTGATTACTCAGTGGAAAGAAAACGTTGGGCAGGTTGATCAACTACTTTCCTAATGGCCTTAGTGTTACAAGAAGGAGCCCTATCCACAAAGGAGTTTTCTATCAGATTAGTTTATGCTCTGAAAGCATTCTTTCTCCAATAGTAGTATACATGACTGCACGATTGTTGGTAATGATAATAGCTGCCTGTTTACTCATTGTCTCATGTACAGTGTCACTTTGCTCAGTTATTGCACTAGTGTGTTCAGGTACTGTACCTGTAGGGACACAGGCTTACTCCTCAAACCTGCTTGCCTTTGTCACCCTGAGCCAAATGAGCAAAACAGCAGAACTGCATCACACTATTTCAGTAAATGTGTGGATACTTTATAAGGTGAATTTTGAGGAGTTATATACATAAAAGTATTGTGCAGAGTAAAATAAATTATGTTGATCAAAACAAACAATTAAAAGGCTAATACAGTGCATCCTATATAGATGGTGAGTCTGTTACTGTCCTATCGAGCATGGCTTGCATCCTGTTTTAGATGGTATTGGCTGAAATAGCATGTGACTGCATTTTTTTATGTGGCCATGTGACTGTTCTGTTTCCTAAGCTACAACAGCAGTGTAGTGCATTAAGATGCTCATTCTGTATGTAGACCGTCAGAGAGACATTTGGCACAGAGCTCAAAAGGTTGGAGGTACAGTTTTGTTGTAGATTGACATCTTTTCAATTCAAGCAGGTTAGTAAGTTCTCTGTTCTTGTTTCAGTGATCTTTGCTGAGAGTGTATGTGTCTAACACAATCCTGCCAGTGAATACCTAGGTTTATAACTTCAATGCAAAAATATCTGACTTTCATGTAAGATTAAATTATGGTGCATGATCTCATAAAATGTTTGAAAAAAACAAATATCTTACTTAAGGTAAATGTCCTTGCAGTTGTACTTTGCATTTTCGCAGTCATTAAGCCAGTGTTTGTGTTTTCACATGTTGTTGAAAGTCTGAGTGAGAATATAACGTTGAAGAATTGAATGTGGTTGAATTGTTTGTTTTGTATGAAAAATAAATTGTTGAATAAATGTAATATTGTAGGATATTGTTCATAACAGCCCTGTGTTCCGGTTTAACTGCAGTATTATCAACTTTGTAAAATAAAAAGGGAACTTGCACTTATACTAAATATGTGTAGCTATTTTTATGAGTGCATTGTATAGCTTGCTGTTGTAAACATGAGTGATGTTTCTGGCTGATTTTAACATTAGCTGTCAAACATGCTCTAAATAAAACAAAATGGTGCCAAATCAATGTGTACAACTGAATGTAGTTAGTTTTCGTGTTCCTCAAGATGTTGGATGTGTTTTCTTTTCTTCATTTAACTCTTGTTTGAAATGTGTATTATAAAGGTCTTAGCTGATATGCTCTGTGTTTTTTTATTTGTTTTAATGTTGCCAGCAGGGTATTGTTTTGCAGAGCATTTTACTCCATCATGTTTATGTTCATGAATTAATGTATACTTTGTGAAAAAGCACAGCATCTTAGCTCTTTTTCTATCGGGTGTAGTGGCTGCCTTGGTACAGTAATTGTAAAATAAATGCTTATAGGGAGAAATAAATAAGTTTGTTGATTTCAATACTGACCATAGTTAGTTTTGAACTGCCTTACTGAGAAATTTGTTAAGAATTGATTTTTTTTTTTTTTTTAAATGTGTGGAGTGAATTACATTTTGAAAGTACTGTATGTATGCTTATTGTGCCAGGTGGTTCTTTTAGTGGTTTTGTTTTTTTCCTGGGGCTTTTGCTTTTTATATGTTATATGAAATTGTTGTTTGTCAGTTACTTTCCAAAATTCTTGGCCGTTTTTTTTCTGTCACAATATGTATAATAACTCGACAGTAGTTGCACACTTCAACTGTTCCTTCTTTCCTTTGCTGTCTTCCACAACTAAATCCTTATGGTCACGGGCATATTCCACTGGGGTTGTTGTGTGTGTTTAGGCATTTTTATGTATTTCAACACAATTTGCAATTCTGTTTTAAGTTCCATGAATGTGATAAAAAAGCAGTGTTGCAGTACATTTGTATGTGTTTTTACTGAAATATTCTCTATTAATTTGGAGAATAATTAGTTTTTGCTTGTTTTATTTTGTCAATTCAGTAACTTTATACATTTTTATGAATATTACGGTAATATCCATTGCTTCAGATATGGTTTTGGGTCCTTGAGTAATTTACTCTCCAGTTTAGCGTGAGTACTTTCACTTGTACATACTTTAATGCTTAACAGCATTTATTTATAAAGAAACTACTGTAATACTGTATTCCTTATCGATCGCCTTGCTATACCAACGTAAAGCTTCCTGACTCTCTCCAAACACAGTTTATTCTATTTATGGTATGGATTTATCTTCCAAAGATTAAGTTGGCAGAGAGGTAAATAGCTAGGTTAGGTTGAGAGAGACTAAGATGGTTCAGAGGATTTAGAGTCCAGTAAAACAATACATAAAACACCCAGTACACAGATTATCTGGCGAGCTGGCTGCATCTATACATTCAATTCCTTGAACTCTGTTTCCTACTTGATTTTTGTTTTTATGCTGTGGCATATTGGCGGGCGATCAAGGCTGGTCAGTGGCAGAAATAGCAAACTCAGACACAGAGCTTCAGTTTAAATAGCCTCAGCGTACTTTTTCACAAATAACAAATGAAAGGTTTAAATAAAGCTCTTACATTAAGCAAACTCTATCACAAATAAACAAAATGGCACCCAAGCTACAGCTATCCCGGTGCAGGGCAGAAAGCACAACCTGCTTCTCTCTCCCAAACATTTGCTTGTCTTTTTATAGGGTGTTGTCAGGGGAAATTGACTTAAATCATTCAATTGCCACCAGCCCACATTCCACACTTTTCTAACTAACTAATAAAACAATTAAACAATTAAATTCACCTGTGGCTGTGCCTATACAGCCACCAAAAACACAGTTTGTTTGAGCAGGGCCTCTGCCCTGTGACATGTGCATTAAATAGCTGTGTTTATTTTAGCTGTGTAATTTAAGTGAATTGAATTTGCTGGTGCTTAATAGGCTTGTTGTTAAATAATAGATTAATTCAGTCTGAATGGGAAAGCAACATTGGCTTTTAAGCTGCCTGTTTTGTTGTTGTTTTTTCTTGGTTTAAAATATCCTTAAAACCTGCCTTAATAAAAGCCTGGTGCAATTATTTTCTTTGTTGTATTGTCTGTGGTACCAGAAATTATTTCTGCGTCAGTTCAGCTTACTCAAGTGCATATCCAACTGACCGGCTGCGTTAAAGAAAGGATGTTACAATAAGATATCTGCAGTCATTGAACTGGAATTCGGAGTAACCAGACACTATGTCTAGTTGTAAACCTCAGCATGTTTCTCCATGTAAAACAATGTTTCTTTATGGTTTTCTCTTCTAGCCCTTCAAGACCCTTGCCTAATAATATGAATGACACCATTTTAATGTCTTCGGGGGCACCTACCCCAACAAAAAGGTGAGCACACAGGCCTACATGCATTTATTTATTTAGTTTATTTTTTTGCGACCAGCTGGAATTACTGGGTATTCAAGACCAGTTAAAATTAACTATGGTTTTAGGGTGATAATGCTCCTAAAGACTGATACCAGTTAATGATATGGGTTAAATATTGCTGTTAGCATTATAAATCTGGATTTAGGAATTCCATAACAAGCAGTATGGTTGTGTCAAGCAGAAACGAGGGCTTTAGATTGTAATGGCATTTTTTTTCAGCAGTATCAGCAGTGACAAAGTATTTGGCTCAACTTTCCGCTGCTGGGAATGTTTACCTTGAGTACTATTGATTAGAGTTAATGTGGCCTGTGAAGTCTGAGTTTTTTAATGTCAGATATATTTCTAATAGCATTTAAAAAATAAAAAAAACAGTGGTTGTAAAGAAGAGGTGTCACACATTCACATGAGTCAAGGTGAAATAATAATTGCTTTTCCTTCCAGGGAACAAAAATATTGAAAAAAAATAAAAATAAATCAAGTGAAACATTGCATAACATGATAATTTATGTACGGTAATTAAACATGGCGTTAGTATCTACTGGCTTGTATCGCTGTCATTTGTGCAAAATATAAATCTTGTGTAATACACAGTATTGGACTTCCTGTTTTATCCCTGTCACTAGTTTTGACTAGAACATACTGGTCACTAAGTCAGTAAAATAAAAAAGACAGTTGCACTTTTGGTTATGTTTTCTGAAAGCCAATGTCATTCTACTAGAGCTCAGTTGGTAAGCCTTGCTAAATCCCACTGGTAGTACATTAACATGCGACTAAATTTGAATGTCATGTTAGCTAGTTAAACTTGTTTAGGCATTTGATTTACAATTTAAAGCTGCTTCTTTTAAAGGTGTGTGTACAGGCAGCACAAATCATTCATTTAAAATATATTATAAAAACTAATAGCCGTGTGTGTCATTGATTGTATATTCATATAAAATGAATTAAATAAATAAATCTACATTTTAGTGGGTTGAATTATAACATAAAGCCAAAAGCAGTTTATTTTTTATTTTTATTATCAAAGCACAAAACTGTAGCATCTGAAATTGGAAACACATTACAGTCCAGCAGTTGTTTCAGCCCTAATATCCAGTGGCTTATCCAGTTACCCACTACAATGCGAGTGCCGGGTGAGTCACACAAGCAGGTACTGTATGTACATGCTAGCTTGAATCTTAGTCGAACATTATATATTTTGACTGGGGGTCCCTGCATTTCACCTCATTAACCTTCAGTGACCCTTGCTGGTCAGGCACCCAATTAGATCAAGCAGATAATTCCCTGGCTGGGCCTCTAAGTTCAGCAGCTTGATATCATCTGTTTATTAGGTTTAGGCACGTAAAAACAGGTGATTGGTCTGACAGTGGGAATTGAGGTCATCTTCAGTTTACCTAATTGATAAGTGGGTGACACAATGAGTGCAGGGAGTAAGCAAGGTTGTATCGATCAGAAGAGCTTATATGAGGTAACGCAAGATGGATTTTCACCAAGTAGGGTGAAACAGGTCAAGGTTTTAGCGGCTACTATATTGTAATAGCAATAGAAAAGCAGTGATAAATGAGAAGATTTTAATTCATTAAAATACCCTATTGTGAAATGAAATTAAGTACTATACAATAACATACAGTTACCCTTAACTGAGATACCCTGACTTACAGAACCACGACTTGAAATGTGCTTTAGAGTTTGCGTGGGAATTGTGCTTGTTGCGTTATTGTGTCAATAATGGGGTTTCCATGCAGGCAATTTACACATGAAATGGTGATGTGCATGCACGTTTGGGAGAATTACTTGTGTAAATCAGGTTTGTGGCCAAAAAAAAACAGCCAAAGAGAGGGATAGGGTAAATCTCATTTACTCGGGTAAGTGACGAAACGCAAGGGAAAATCCATGCCGTTTCGCACAGAAACCCGCATTTCACGTGTAAATGTTAATGAGCATGTTTATCTTTAACTATAAATATTGCAATTGGTCAGGTCAGTTGTTACTGTGGATTCCAAGTCGGCAGTAAGTAGTGGCTGATAGGTGATTTTATGGTTAGCAGTGGTGTAGTTCACCTTAGTGATAATGCAGGCAGCTTTTTTTATTAATGTTTTTTGCTGTGTCTGGACTGTCATGTTGTATATCTCTTGTGGGTTTACAGTTCTGATAAAACCACTTAACATGAACTGCGTTTTGCCCTTGTTAGTGTATTAAAGCAGCTGTTTGAGAATACCCTTGCTGTAAAAACTAGGCTCAAGTTAAACATGAAGAGCAAGTGAGCTGCTTAAATGTCTAACTGAATTAATTCCCTTTTTTTGACCCTAGCTATGTCCAAAGACAACGTGTGTCTGCCGTCCATGTTAATAAATATAGTTGGTGAACTGGATGTCATGAGCCAGCTCAATTGCCCAAAACAGCGCAACAACATCCAACAAGTTGTTGATGCCCTATCAGAACTGACCAAATAAAATTGCAAATGAATGTATTGATTGTGTTTTATTTGTTTGCATCATTAATATTTAACACAACAGTAAATTCAGCACAACTTAAGAAAGGAGAGAATCTCAGCACAAGCCTCCTCAAATCGCTGTTGTCCAATTGAAACTGGCAGCTGAGTTAACCTTCACAGTTGCCAGGTAAGCGATCTAATAAGGGAGATGGGGCTTGTTTTTGAGAGTCGCGGGTTCAAATTGGTTAAACACCCATAATCTAACATGGGTTGCGCTTGATTTGGGCTTGTTTTGAAATGCCACTTTTTTTTCTTGTGAGACTTGGCAACACTGGCTAACCTTCCCTATCTGTCTCACAGGCAGCCACTGATTCATGAACACCTCAATTTGTTGTTGACAAGAGTTTGTGCAGGATATAGCAGGCAGTGGCAATTATGGGAATAAACTAAATGCTGCACTTCAGTCCATTTCATCAGTATCCGCCACCTCCCTTTCAAGTGCCCACTACCCGTATTTGCCCAAGCGTGGTGTTGAATGCTTCCTCAGCAGCCATGTGGACAGGTAGGATTTCTAAGCCAGGATAGTCTACGCAGCATCACCTGATCCCATTTATGCTGTATTGCCTGAATGAAAGGGAATCATATATAACATCTCCACCGATTTTCAGCCATGGTGCTCTGCAATACCTGTTGGTCAATTTCATTTTTAAATAATGAGTCATAAGATAAATTAGTTGAAACAGTATTTACTACTAACGACATGACACCACATTAATGACATTTGACAAACAATTTGGGTAAGAGCAGTAAAACACATTATTAACCAACCAGGCATGAGGTATTTTGCTTTATTACAGCAGCTTAGATTCACTCGTGTACCAGTTCTCTGTGCATGGAAACCACATTTTCACAAAGTTTCATAGTAATCTTCAAAAACAGCACAAGTACTTTATGCATAGCTCATTTACATATCAACCCCCACCTTTCCAATTCATTTGCATGATGTCGGGTGAAACGCCCAGTTACTCGAGTAAAATAAACTGAGCGAATGGAAACCCAAAAAATAATTTTACACAAGACATTTTTCTCAAGCAAATGTCTTGAGCTAAAAAAAAAAAACTCATGGATACTCCACCATTGCCTTTTTCATCCTAGAGGATTAGAAACAGGATGACAGAAAAGACAACTGCTTTTTTGCAGAAGTTTGTGGTGCTATTTGTGTGAAAATCCAAAAGTTTTGGGTGCATACCATTACCTTAAACTTTGAAGACCAATATTGCTATTTTCATAAAGTACTACAAATACAATCACAATCAAAAAGTACACTTCTTGTCAGTAGCCAGTGTCAGCACATCCACATACTGAACCTTGGAACAATCTCAAACAGACAAGAAAAAAAAAAAAAAAAAAGTCAAGCTTATGACAATGTATAATTATTTATTACAATATATATATATGTAGCATTACAGTACCATACATGTTTTCAAATTGCATTTAGAAAAATGTTCAGTATTCAAAAGCTGTACAAAGCTTAGTCAAAGCTGTCACATGAATAAATAAACAAATACGTTTTTGTTCACAATAATATTTTGAGATTCTTAAAGGTTTTTCTGGGTTAACGAAGCACTACTTTTAATAAAATCCAAAATAATTTGAATATGATAAGAGCAGTGTTATTAATAGGTAGTAGTATATTAATAATATTTTATTTTGCATTTGTTACGCTATTCGCCAGCACAGGATATGAGTATAAACCGTGCATTAAAGTAGAAGAGGTCATTCAATAGAAATCAAAATAAGAGTTTTAGAATTAGAAAGTGGAGCAGGAAAAGAAAAAAAACAAGGCAGTCACAAAGGTAGGTCATCATGACTTTCTTCTAATTGTAAGTTAAACAATTATTAGTTGATACTAAATAGCTGTGATACTTTATAGAGGATGAGTTATGATTTGTTTTCATTGATTTTAATAATATCCTGGTCTTCTCTAAATGTCATTACTGACTTCTGTGAGGTTTCAACTTGCATTCAAACGCGGTTTTAAAACTTGCCCCAAATCCAGTGATACACCCTATACCACATTAATGAGTATCAGCATCACTTTACAATAAAAGGCATTGATTTAGGCAGGCTTCCTTTGGGAATTAGTGAAGGCAGTGGCAGGTGTGTTCAGTCCCGAATGCTTCAAAAGTTAAGTGACAGCTACAACATTCTTGTTTGTTTGACCCCCGTAAAAAAAAAAATTATCATTACAAATATGTTTGTATGAATTTGCTGTATAAAATATATAGTAGCTTTGTGACATCTGAAATCTGCCTCAAAATAATTTTGCTTAGCATTAGTTTAAGCCTAAGGAATGTTTGATGGTAGTGAGTGTTACTGCATTGATGATGACAAGGGCATAGAGTAGCTGCTGAGAACTGCTGATGTATGAGAACTGTATACATTATCTCTTGTGTAATTGGCACCTCTTGTATAATACCCTAATGTCATGCCTACACGCATAAGCTGTTAAATAATTCATATTTATGTTTATCTTCCTAGTTAAGTAAAGTTAGCTGCTGTTCCTTATCTTCTGAAGATTATACTCAGGTTTTGGTTGGAGCGGTGTTCTAATTTCAGTAACTCATATTTCAGTTGTGACTCAGAGTGCTCCAGTGAAAATAAACCACATTTCTCCCTCAGACACAGATCTACAGTGATGTACTTCCTGTCAAGTCTGGTTACTTAAATATTAATCAGTAGAATTACTACAGTATCCGCTTAGACTTATTTGCATAATTGAATGGGTTGGTCACTTGTAAATGTCACTGCCATTAGACATTAGATCCCTGCATTTCAGTGCATTATAAAATATGTTATGTTTGTAGAGATTAATTTTCTACGCCAATAATAAATCGTTACAACTCAAACTTGTTGTTTACTTTTTATATTTATCAATCCAAAAATGATAGTAAGGTTAGGATTAACATCTTGGAACAGTGTGGGTATTTTGGCTCAAGTGGATGTGTGTTGTTTTAGTTTTATTCTTATTGTGAAATACATTTATTTAATTAATTTATTTATTTGTTTATAATTATTTATATAGCACAACATTTTACAATATAATAATTTAAAAGGCAAAGATAATTCCTATAAAACAATTACAAAGACAGTCTAAAATGATATATAGTCAGTTATAAAGTTAGGTTTTCAATGCTGTTTTTAACATAGAAAGATTCCCTGCTTTACATGATACTCATTGCACCAGAAGCATGTGTTAATCTCATAACCAAGTATCAAAGCAATAGAAATATATCTTGAGAATCATAATATGGCCTAGCACAAAAGCACACAGCAATATTGTACTTGCACCTATTGCATCTTTTTCTGTAGTTGTTATAGCAGTACTGTACAGATGACTCTGTGTCACTCATGTATGGCTGTACACCAGGTAAACAAGCTGACTGTAGAGAGCCTTCTTCAGCTGAAGATTTTCATTCTTCATCCGCTGCAGCGTTAATGAAAATGTAACACTAAAATATAAGAAGTAACACAAGTGTGCTAAAAATAAACCTTTACTCCCAGAAAACAGCAGAACATTTAGAAACTGCTTAGCAAGATATAATGATTGCCTTTTTTCCGCTTTCATGAAATATTATCTATATTATTCAGATTAATCTTTCACCTCGAATTACAACTACTTGTTTGCAGTTGTTTATTGTAACAATATTACAGTGTTTTAAGTCCAGAATTGTATTGTGTGTGTGTATACAGTGGCTCTCAAAAGTATTCACCCCCCCTTGGACTTTTCCACATTTTATTGTGTTACAACATAGAATCAAAATGGATTTAATTAGGAGTTTTTGCCACTGATCTGCACGGCCCGTTGTGGTTTATACCTTACATATACAGTGCCGAGAAAAAGTTTGTGAACCAAATGATAATTATGGAAATTCCATAGTTTTACCATGATAGCCTCCTTGAATCAAAACCAGTCTTTTCTTAAGTATCCAATAGAGTTTATATGAACCAATTCCATGTCTTTTGAATCAAAATGATGTATGAATTAGACAGACAATGAGTAATTAAGATTCACGGTATGTGAAAAAGTAAGTGAACCCCTGGTTTTATCAGCTCAATTAAGGGGATAATTGGAATGGGATGTTTAAATAATTAGGTAGATCTTTTGGGGTGAATTTGGGAGGCCCCACCCAATATAAAGATCAGAAACTGTGAGTTTGGTCTTCACCATACAGGTGTGTGGAAACACGTCATGCCATGATTGAAATCTCTGCGGACCTCAGAAAAACAGTTATTGATGCTCATTAGTCTAGAATGGGTTACAAAACCATTTCTAAGGATTTGGGGCTCCACCAATCCACTGTCAGACAATCTACAAATGGAGAAAGTTCAAGACCACAGTCACTCTACCCAGGAGCGGTCGTCCTACCAAAATCTCTCCAAGAACAAACCGGACAATCATCAAGGAAGTCGCAAATAACCCCAGAGTAACATCCAAAGATCTGCAGGCCACTCTTGCCTTGGCTAATGTGAGTGTTCAGGACTCAACTATCAGAAAAAGACTGAACAAGAATGGTGTTCATGGAAGGATAGCCAGGAGGAAACCACTGCTCTCTAAAAAGAACATTGCTGCCCATCTGAAGTTCACCAAAAAGCACGTAGATGATCCACTGGAACAATGTTCTCTGGACAGACGAGTGAAAGGTAGAACTTTTTGGCCTCAATGAGAAATGTTATGTTTGTCGAAAACCAATCACTGCATTCAAACAGAAGAACCTCATCCAAGCATGGTGGTGAGAGTGTGATGGTTTGGGGCTGCTTTGCTGCCTCAGGACCTGGACGGCTTGCCATCATTGACACAACCATGAATTCTGCATTGTATCAGAAAATTCTAGAGGAGAATGTCAGGCCATCTGTCCATGAGCTGAAGCTGAACCAGAAGTGGGTCATGCAGCAAGGCAATGATCTTAAACATACAAGCAGATTTACAAAAGAATGGCTGCAGAAGAAGAAATTCCACTTTTTAGAATGGCCTAGTCAAAGTCCGGACCTGAAGCGAGCTGTCCATGCAAGGATGCCCTCAAATGTCACCAAGTTGAAGCAGTTCTCTAAGGAGGAATGGGCCAAAATTCCTCAAAACCGATGTGAGAGACTGACCAACAGTTACAGGAAACGCTTAGTTGATGTCATTGTTGCTCAAGGGGGTGCCACCAGTTACTGAATCTAAAGGTTCACGTACTTTTTCACACATGGATATTGAATGTTGAATCATTTGTGGATAAATGAATGTTGAAAAAGTGTTTTTGTGTCATTTGTTTAATCAGGTTATCTTTATGTATTATTAGGACTTGGATTAAGATTTAATAACATTTTAGGTTTGAAATATGTGAAAATCCTAAGGGGTTCACAAACTTTTTCTTGGTACTGTACAGTTGCAGTCAAAAGTTTACATACCCCAATGGACATTTATAATTTCTAGACATTTTCTCTAAAACAAATAATTACAGGAAAAATCTATATACAAACACACACACACAGAGGGTCAAAATTACAGACATTATTGCAGTGGAAGTGTTTTTAACATAAGGTAGATAGATTACATCTGCAATTAGGCATGCTTAAAATTCAAAATGTAGAGCACAGCACACAGTCACAATAAAGAATCAGGAAATGCAGTTAACATATTTCTTGACTAGTGAAATACAATTCAAAGCTGCTGCAATATGTCCACTCTTTTCCCATTTCAAATCTTTTCACAAAGTAAACATTTAACTTTAAACTCTTTCCCTGTCAAATTGCAAAACCACATCACAAAAAACCTCATTTGTAGGTGAAAAAACGCCAAAATAAATCACTACATTTCAATATATGTATAAACAGGTGAGCTTTTCAGCCAGCTAAAATAAAGGGCTTTACATAGTCTCTGCATGTAATCAATGTGTAGTGTCCAGTTTGAAAACACAACATGAAATAACATCCAAAGTAGCACTATAGCAATAAAAATGCCACATTAAAAAATGGTTCTTGAGTTACAAGCTCTTGCAGTGTCTAAAAAAAATATGGATTGTAGCGTAACAACAGGAAAGTGTAATCAATCAGACTGCGGTGTCTGTATCATCTGAACTCCACGTCAGATGATACAGACGTGAGCCGTGATTTTTCCCCTTGGCAGAATTTGGTATGTATAAATCTTGTAAAGGTGGTCCTTTAAACCAATGCTATATACTAACACTAAACAGTTAAAAAAAAACACAAAAAAACAGGGCATTTTATTCAGCAATAGCATCTCTACCCAACTCCAGAAAACCTAGTTTTAACATTGAGTATTGTAGTACAAAGTGCCGTGTACAGGGAAATTGCTTTCTGTTCATTTATAGGTTTCAAGCTGCATCATAATCATTCGTTCAGAGGTAAAAATATAAAAACAGGACATACATTATCATTGTTTATACAGAGGTTGTTCTTTTTACCATTATGATTCACATTGAGTATACCAGGTTCTCTTGTTTGTTTGTTTGTTTGTTTGCCCATTATCCTATTCCACTCATTAACACCATGTATTTTTTGTTCCTGTGTTCGATTTTTTTATTTTTTTATTTCCTTCATCATCACTAGGTTGCAGCACAGCCTGGATATGGCCAGTCGATTGGCTGATGAACATGCGTTGATAGCAGTATGTGTGAGCCGGCTACAGAATGGCACACGGTCAGTGTTGGATATCTTGAAAGAGTCATATAATAATAAAAAAGCCAATACAGATTTGCAGATGTTTCATATACTACAAGTTTAAATATGTACAGTTGAGCTGGTCTCTGATGAGCAAGAGGATAACAGGGGCCAGTTTCACAAAGAGCTACTAGCACTTAGCAGGCTGCTAGCTAATAGCTATCTTAATTGTACCAGTTTCAAAAGACAATATTTTAAGATGGAACATCTACTCAGCAAGTTTATATGATTAAAGGATACATGTGTTTTCTTCTTTTTTCTTTTTTTATTTATTTTATTTTAATGGAAGTGAATTGGATTTTAGCAGACTGATCCCTATAACTGCTTTGTGAAATTAACCCCAGTACGGTACCTAGTCTAATCTGTCAGCCACAGTACAAGTGAGAAGTATGCCAAGCAGATACCGTAAATGACTTGTTCAAATGTGCATATCGGCATATTATATCGATATAAATTACAATCGGTGCCACTTAATCGGGACTCTGCTTAAATTGGACCGAACTCTGTGAGACGGTGCTTCCCAGTACGATTTATGTCGTTTAATTGGGACGTGCAGTATTTTCAAATGATGAACAAAGATTGCTTTTCAGAGCACGACAGGTTTGCGTAGCGCAGTGATTACATGATTGCTGTGTGGCTTGTGTAAACCAGGTTGAACTCTTGAAGGAGTCCCCGTGGTTTCTCAGGCTGCTGTGTCAACATCGTAATATTGTGCCGTGATAAGATGCGAGTTCATGATTTTTCATTTCAATTAGAAATAAAAAATAAATAAATAACATTTTGTTTTGGAGTAAAAAATACATTGACATTTATTCATAATGTGATGTGATTTCATTGTTTTTTTATTTAGAAATTAAAAAAAAACAGTAAACAATACTTCTCTTGTGCATGTTGTAATTTATGAATATACGTGCGAGGTAAGGTTCTCTCAGATGCCTCTCGTTTTAATTGGGATAGCTGCTTATTCAAGGTATTTTTACATCTCCCGAGGCATCCAGATAAAGCGGCGCTAACTGTATATATAAAAAAAAAAATCGGATGCTTTTCTGGAGCTTTGTACTTGAAGCTTTGCATGACAAACATCGGTTGCTTGTGAAGAACAAGCTGAGACTTAAAGATATACTTCCTGGATAAGGCAGATGATTTTTGTTTTGTCAGCTTGTGCTGTTCTAACAGACAGTTCTACAATAAATCAACTGTGATTTAAAAGAACGATTAATTTACTGTGACATTAATAGCATCCCAAGTATAATTTTGCATCCGTAATGTAGCTGTTGTTTAATCCACCTGGCACTAATTATTTAGCCATATCTTAGGTGTGTTTTGGTTGTTACAGTATCGTACGGTGACTACTAGTTTTAGATGTTTTAAACACACTACCTGGTCACTTTATTAGGAACGGAATTTGAGAATATGTCAATTTGACATGTGGTCCCTGCAGCACTATAAAGCTGTGGGAGCAGCACAATTGCAAACCGTTTACCAGAAATTGAGAAAGGCAAATATCTAACAGTATAGGAAAGAGACATTACAGTGGGTGAACAATCGGTCATCAGAGTGTATGAGCAATGGCACAATGAAAGGAAAGTGGTTGCCAAAGAGCTATGGCAGCAAACAGGTAGATGTGACAGACAAAAGGAAAGGATGGTTAGAGAGGCTTGTCAGGTCTGAAATATAAATGACTAAATGGATTAACATCCCTCAGGAAACGTTTCCGCACCCTGTGGAGTCTGTGCCACATGTTGAGGTTGTGATCAGGGTAAATTGTGTCCCAACTCGATTTTAGGTACTAATAAAGTGGTCAGGCAGTGTTGGTGTAACAAGGCTTTCCTTCCCAACTTCCCAGCTGTTCATCTTTTAAACTCGTAATGGATGTGATTTCAGAAGTGATTTGAGAGCAAGGCTGATGGCAGGCTTGGAATGTGTCCTTCGGGCCTCGTAAAATCTTTGAATGCTAAAAGATTAAGCATTCTAATAAATTCAAATGCAAGGGAATAACTGGGTATAAGAAATATTTTTATATATTTCTTTGTATACAACCTGCATAGCTTTTATTCAACCTGGAACCAGACAAATCAGTGTTCACCCTTTATAACACTATAGTGGGGAGCCATAGTTACAAGACCGTGCTATTTGTGTTCCGCTTTATAACGAGTTTAAAGGGGCTACTGTAATGGCATTAAGGAGCAAATGGGAGCAACGACTCTACCGTGCTATAAGCGATTCAGCACTATAACGGGGTGCATTATAAAGTGTGAGCACTGTAATTGGATCCCTCAAGGAAGCAAGTCTGTGAGACTTGGATAAAAAATAACTTTGTTACCTATGATGCATAATGCTGCACCAAACAGGAGTTGCAGTAGGGTGTAAAATGAGAGCATGTGGTCCATTACCAGTTCAAGGAAATGTTTTAGATACCTTTTCAAAGTTTTACATTTTTATTTCAGTGTTTTGGAAAGCCCAAGCAGATTAGATGAAGAACACAGACTCATCGCCAGGTATGCAGCTAGACTGGCAGCAGAAGCTGGAAATTCTACTGTGAGTACATGCACATGCTGTCTGTTTTTTGTTTGCTTTATTGTTGCAGTTGTAAAAATACATATTACAATTACATGAATCTGTATTCTGGTTTACGCGTAGGTTGTGTATTTTGATTATTATTTGGCTAAATCAGTTAATTTTGGTTATTAAAAATAAACACCAATCAGGGCTCCCCAGTGGCACGTCCAGCAAAGGCGCTCCATGTGGTTGTGCCCTATAGCCTGGGGATCACAGGTTCGAGTCCAGGCTATGTCACAGCTGACAGTGACCGGGAGTTCCTAAGGGGTGGTGCACAATTGGCTGAGCACCGCCCGGGTAGGTAGGGCTTAGGTCAGCAGGGGAATCCACGGCGCACCGTGCATCAGCGACCCCTGTGGCTGATACGGCGCCTGTGGTTCTGCAATGGAGCCTCCAGATCTGTGTTGTCCGCCGGCACTATAGGTATGGTGGCCTCGCTGTGGAGCCCCAGTGTGAAAAATGACAGATTGGCAGGAACACGCTTCAAAGGACACGTGCTCCAGCCTCCGTTCCCCGAGTCGGCTGGGGGGGGGGGGGTTGCGAGTGTTGAGCCAAGGGTACAGATAATAATTGGGCTTGCTAAATTGGGGAGAAAACCGGGGTAAAAAATTGGAGTCGGCTAAATTTATAAATAAATAAACACCAATCAAAGACATACATTTTCAGTTTGTAGAACTCGGGGTGAATTTTGAATCTGAGAATTGTGAGAAGTAACAGATTTCGTTTTTACGCCTACTATAGAGCTCTTTTTTTTTTTTTTTCAGCACTCCCCAGTCACAAGGACTCTAAAATGTGCTTTTGATTAAGTAGATCCAGAAAAAGTGATGACTGGTCAGCAGAAATGTGTTTGCACACTGTCAGGCTTCTGAAAGACGTTTTCTTTATGTAGAAAGAGAGTAGTGCTTGATTGACGTTATTTAAAATATACAGTCAGGTAATCGGGATCCTGATAATCGGGATTCCTGTTTAAATGGGATACAACCCTGGGAGACGGTTCTTCCCAATGCTATTTATGTTTTTTAATTGGGACGTCACTTTGTTTAATTGGGATACAGTATTTTCAAATGATGACCGGAGATCGCTTTTCAGAGCAGTACAGTTAGTACATGATTATTCTGTGAATTGCGTAAAACAATGGTTTTTGCCTCACTTCGCCTGTCATCATGGCTGAGATGCGGAAACACTTTGCTTCTGACTCAGAAGATAGAACTGGAATCTCCTGTGGCCTCTCAGGCTGCTTTGGCAAATAAATTGTGACCTTGTAATTGCTGGCAAACTTACCTATGCTGATCTTTTGGAGGCTGCAAATGACAGCAAACATGTCAGAGTTGA
Organism: Polyodon spathula; assembly: GCF_017654505.1. Classification (NCBI taxonomy): domain Eukaryota; kingdom Metazoa; phylum Chordata; class Actinopteri; order Acipenseriformes; family Polyodontidae; genus Polyodon; species Polyodon spathula. The sequence goes on from NC_054539.1 coordinate 64,608,840, forward strand.
AACAACGGTGGGGGGATTCTGATTCTGACGATGGCAGTGTACCGCCAGCTCTCACCTTTGCCCAGAAGTTGCAAACGGTGAACCACCTTAGACAGTTCATGCTGGAAAATGGGCTGCAAGCTGTGCTGCCCCTTCTGAGGATGGTGGAAGACAAAATAGTCACAGAAACAGCACACAACTGACTCCTATTTCAAATGACTCATTAAAACAGTGAATACTTTTCCTGTTTGTGCATGTTGAAAATAATTAATATAATTGTGACGAAGGTCCTTTTAAATGCCTCTCAGTTAATTGGGACAGCCGCTTATTCTGGATATTTTTACTTCTCCCGAGGCGTCTCAAATAAGCGATGTCGACTGTATAGCCAAAACCCAGGTTATCATTTAAAAAAAAAAAAAAAAATTCTAAATATATCTTTGGTGCTGTTTTTTTGGTTATCAGTTGAAATTGAAATCGTCAAACCCTAATTTTATAAATCATATATCAGAAATCAACCAATCACAGTGAAGTATTTACCAAAATTCCAATACATCTTATCCTGAGTTCAGATAAGAACATAAGAACATAAGAAAGTTTACAAACAAGAGGAGGCCATTCGGCCCATCTTGCTCGTTTGGTTGTTAGTAGCTTATTGATCCCAAAATCTCATCAAGCAGCTTCTTGAAGGATCCCAGGGTGTCAGCTTCAACAACATTACTGGGGAGTTGATTCCAGACCCTCACAATTCTCTGTGTAAAAAAAGTGTCTCCTATTTTCTGTTCTGAATGCCCCTTTTTCTAAACTCCATTTGTGACCCCTGGTCCTTGTTTCTTTTTTCAGGCTGAAAAAGTCCCTTGGATCGACACTGTCAATACCTTTTAGAATTTTGAATGCTTGAATTAGGTCGCCACGTAGTCTTCTTTGTTCAAGACTGAACAGATTCAATTCTTTTAGCCTGTCTGCATATGACATGACATTCTCTATTTTACTCCAATCTACTTCTGTTAGTCTCTGTTTCATACCTTCATAGTTTGCTTTTATAAAATTTTAAACCTTAGCTTTAGTCATTTCTTTTGGGGATTTAAAAAACACTTCAAATGAGACCATGTTGTGGTCTGAGTTTGCCAGTGGTTCTCTGACCTCTGTTTTAGTTATTCTATCTTCGTTGTTTGAAAAGACTAAATCAAGGCATGCCTCCCCTCTAGTGGGTGCCTTCACAAATTGTGTTAGGAAGCAGTCATTTGTCATTTCCACTATTTCTATTTCATCCTTCGCGCTACCCACCGGGTTTTCCCATTTTATTTGGGGGAAGTTGAAATCCCCCATTAGTATGGCTTCTCCTTTGCTACACACATTTCTAATGTCATTGTATAACAGATTATTGTGCTCACCGTCTGAATCTGGCGGTCTATAGCATGCTCCTATTATTATGCCTTTTGAATTTTTGTCCGTTATTCTGACCCATATTGATTCGGTTTTATTTTCTTTGTCCAGGTTTAACACCTGGGCTTCAAGACTGTTTCTTATGTATAGCGCTACCCCTCCTCCTCTTCTGTCCTGCCTGTCTTTCCTATACAGTGTATACCCACAAATATTATATTCGTCCCCATCACTCTCAGATAACCATGTTTCTGTAACACCTATCACATCATAGTTACCTGTTAGTGCAGTAGCTTCAAGTTCTAGAATTTTGTTTCTGATACTTCTAGCATTTAGATAAATACATTTAATGGTTGTCTTACCTGAGTTGTTGTTCTTGTTTTGATGCGGTCTCCCTTCTGTTTTTTTTGTTGATTTCTCCCCCCTTCCTTTCTAGTTTAAATGCTTCCGATATATGAAACCGGGTTTCGTGTTCCTCTTGCTCAAACCTCTTGAGATGATACCTCTTACACTATAAGAGAACCCTAAACACAGCGTACCATAATGTACCATGTTTTTATGACAAGACCTCTCGTCTTTCGCACATTAGGAGACACAGTTAAATGAAGAGACCTCTAGTCAAAGGCACTGACAAGTTTTACTTACTATCTGCATCTTAATCTTATAGCAACACCCTCCAACGGACTTGGGGTTTAACTTTGATGTCAACAAGCAACAGAGACAGCTTATTGCAGAACTGGAAAACAAAAACAGGTAAGACACCATTGAATAAAGAGCTATTCTGCTTCAATGTTTAATACAATGTTGAATATGCTTTTTTTATTATTATTACAAGCCCCTAAATTAAATATTGAACTGGTTTACTTCTGCTTTGATAACTTTAATTTATGTATCTTCTGATAAAATTGTGCTTGCAATTGAGGAGTAAAAAGCTTTGAGTATCTTGCCCTTTTGGTTTTTGAGCACTTCTCACTTCTTCTCACGTGGCTGTGTGTGACTCTACTGATGATAATGTTATCTTTGGTATGTTAAGAGAGATCCTGCAAGAAATCCAGCGCCTGAGACTGGAGCATGAGCAGGCCTCCCAGCCCACGCCGGAGAAAGCCCAACAGAACCCCACACTGCTTGCTGAGCTGCGACTCCTCAGGTAACAGCAAGGTTTTTACAGATCACCATTATAACCTTTGAAAGCAGTGCTGTTTGTTTGTTTTTTTAACAGTAACGCTGGTCCGGAGGCCTTGTCACTATACAGGAAATGAATCTCCAGAGGTGCACCTTTACTTATCTTGGCGAAACAGGAAGTGCAGAAAGCAAGCTCTTCAGTTGGCTTAGTAGAAACATTGTTAGCCTGTTCTTGCATTCAGTGTATGTTTTAAATTAAGCGCTTCAATATGATCTGTTTATTTATTTGAAAGTTGAGCAGTCAAATTCATTTTTTAAATGTATTTATTGCTTGGACGGGCCAACAATACATTTTAAACAAATTGCCGTGTCTTCCTGTTTCAGATTGATTTCTAAAAATAAATTAATGCAGAGTAAATTTGTCCTTAATTCCATCTGTCTATTCAGAAGGGAAGGAGTTTGTATTTATTTCTATGCTCCACTTTTGCCATTAATTAAAAAAAAAAAAAGGTGATGAAAATACTTTTTGCTTATTTTTCCCAGAGTTGTCCAGTCAGGCAAGGCATCACATTCTTTCTGTCTTTGTGTTGCTCAAACAGGCAGAGAAAAGATGAACTGGAGCAGAGAATGTCAGCATTGCAGGAGAGCCGTCGAGAGCTGATGGTGCAGCTCGAAGGACTAATGAAGCTGCTGAAGGTAGGAGGAGATTCCTGATTCCAGATACTGGACTGCTGTGTGTTTTTATAGGAATCCAAAAAAATCACATAATGGCTCTCACCAAAACATTATGTATTGGGGACAATTTTAATAAGAGGGTTTTAAAGACTCTGTTACTCTATCCATACTGTTTGTAAAGTGTGAGTGAGTATAATACAGGACAAATAGCAATAATAGCCTGGGCTACCAACAACATTGCTTATAATAGAAGCCTGGTGTACTTTATTGTTGGTAAAACAAAGGTCTAATCCATAGGTGTTTGTATTGGGGAAAGCTGTATAGCGAAGCTTCACACAAGGAAAATATTGAATGGCTTCAATGGTAGTTCACCGGGCAGAACTAAGGAATCTCTGTTCCTGTTAATACTATACTTGTTACAAGTGTTAAAATGTAGCTGCTCATGATGCTTGTCGATTTGGCCAAGGGCTGTTGGTATCGAAGTACAAGTGTTTACTGGGGCACAAGTAGGGTGACAATAAGGCTGTTACTAGACTCGTTTTAACAATAAATGATTGTACCCATAAAATATGAGCTTGTCAAATAAAGTAGCCGGCACCTCACCCAGCCCCCAGCTGCTAACTTTCAGAGATGACCTGCTCACACATGGTTGTTTGTTGACACACACATTGTCAACTGGCAATTGCTTTTCATTTGTTGGAGAGCTTTAAGAGTCTTTTTTTAAGCCTTTTTTTTCTCAACTTATCATAGATTTTTCACATAGTAGCATTTTTTTTACTGGAGAATAAAAACATCTATGTTGTTTTCATTTTAGGGAGACCCAAAGTCTTCATTAGACCAGGGGAAACCATAAACATTCAGTTTCATGATAATGTCCTGGATTTGCACATGTTCACAGTTACTGTTTTTACATAATTAAGAGCGGTTCACAAGTGCTATCTTTGTGTTCTGCATAGATTGAACCTCCACCTTGGTACTGCTCAATTCACTACCGCTTAAACGTGGCATCTTTGTGGCAGACATAACACAGCTATAGAAGCTTGCAGAGCATAACAGACTCGGGACACCTAGACTTCAATTAAGCTGGTTGCTCAGTAGATAGCGATCACCAACCTTTCCTACATTACATATTTGTTATTGTATTTCAGTATTTTGTTAAACACATTGGTCCTAATTGTCATTCTGTTTGCAGCATTGCAAGATTTGCCGCAATGTAAATGTGATAAAACTAGTTAGACTACTCTGAACATTGATTTATTAATAATAATAATAATATAAAATAATAAATAATAATAATAATAATAATAATAATAATAATAATAATAATAATCTTTATAAGAAATATAAAATAGCGCGTAAAGTTCATAACCCACCATCTCACAAACTTTACAGAGGCTGTGAACTGTGCATTATATGTGGAGTCACTTACAATGTAGGACATTGATTTAACATCTCATCAGCAGGATGGAACACAAGGAGGTTAAGTGACACACATCGAGTCAATCAGTGGTGGGACTTTGTGGTTACTTTGTGGTTACAAACCACTCACCCACACTGCCTCCTATATTTAACTGATTTTAGTGAACTAAAGTTTCAGAGTTCTAGAAATATTTTAATAAACTCGAATCCTAAACAAACCAGAATAGTTACCATGACATAAAAACATACACATATACCTTCCTTCAGAAAAGTATGTAGTAATAATATAATAATAATAAATAATAATAAATATAATATTTTTATCTAGGCTACCATTTTGACAGTATTCTACTCAGGTGCCACACAATAAAATGACCCTAAATGATATCTTTATAAATAGGGGGGCAAAATGGCCCTTCAAGGACAAATCTGTCTGGTTTAATAATACAGAAACAGAAAGTGCAAGCTCCTTCAAGTGATAAGGGAAGCAATTAGACTGCAGGGCTGGCCTGTATCCAGAGGGGTCTGTTTGGAAACAGTGTACACAAGAAACAGCAGAATGCACTGGCGGATGTGCACTGAGCCAGTCAACAGTCAACCCCAAATCCTCATGAGAAGCCTCATTTATAAGGGGATGAAACATTGCTGTAGTGGGTAGGGCACGGCAGAAATTGACCTATTTGTGTCTTGGTTTGGTGAGGAATCGTGTCACAATTCATTTGTTATCACTTGAAGCCTGGACAGAAACATTTTTGACTATTCCTCCAATGGGAGGGATTGGTTCACATAGCGTACACGTCAGTAATGTAGCACTGTATCTGAACTGTTTCCCCATTTTATAATAAGAGCTTAAGAAGATAAGAAAGTTTACAAACAAGAGGAGGCCATTCGGCCTATCTTGCTCATTTGGTTGTTAGTAGCATATTGATCCCAGAAGTAGCTTCTTGAAGGATCCCTGGGTGTCCACTTCAACAACATGAAGTAGCAGAAAGGGCTGTAAGAAGTATTTGTCCTTGACATAAAGGTGCTATTCTGCATGTACTTCTCTCTCTTTCTCACACACAGGAAGCTTATCTTTCCAGCTCTGAAGGAATAAAAGCCTGTGTCCTTTCTAATTCCCAAGCTGAGCTGCAAATATAACATGTACACTTAAGAGAAAAGAAAGTGAGAGAGAGATTTGCCAGCTGTTAAGAATTTTAAAGACCTTTTTTACAGTGATCAAACAAGTTGGTTTTGGAGATTTGTAACCCTGCACAAATACTGTACTACATTTTACAATTTATAGTGACAGTTTAAAGGCACAGTGGGGCATTAGCATTCTGAAATACTGTACTACTATTGAACAGTTGTTTTAAAAATTGTGTGTGTGTGTGTGTCATTTTTTTGTATATTTGCATGTATCATTTTTAAACAATGTATAATATTGCAAAAGAAACAAACCTAATCTTTACGCTGTCTTTGTGTTTAAGAATTCACGTCTTTTTTCTACTTTGTCTTTTTTTTCTTTTTTACTTTGTCTTGTGCAGTTCGGTTAGTAATCTGTAATGTCTCTCTTTTTTGCCTTTTTTTGACTGCTGACTGTTTGTAGGACGAAGAACAAAAGCAGGCAGTAAGTTTATCGTTTGAGTGTGTAACTGCTGATGAAGCATACTGCATGCCTGAGATACATAAAAGCTACAAAAAAACATTGACTGTTCAGTCTCCTTCATTTAATTGTGCTGCTGTTGCAAAAACTAAATGCTAAATATTTGCATGTATAGCTGTGTTATATAAAATAAAAAAGAAAACAAACACAACCAAGTCTCATACGGTATAATTAACAAGATAGCAGTTTAAAGCTTCAGAGCATTAAAGGTACTGCTTAGTGATTGCATTCAGGAGTACAGTGCATGACTTTCATCGAAAACATCAGCATTAAAACCAAGTACATTTTGACATTTAAAGGGCAAATTTATACAGCAGGTGTTGTGGCATGATATTGCTTTGCATCTGAACGGTTTGACTACCACTGAAAATGCTTCTTTGTACTGTGCGTAACTTAACATATTTAGTTATGTGTTATTTAAAAAGACAACATTTGTTTTCTGAGAATGAGGAAATACTAAAGGTAATCCTTGATTTTATATATTTTTTTATAATTTCACTTTTTAATTGTAGTAGTGTTACTAGCTTTAATTAGATGCTAAGCTTATTTTCTTTCTTTCAACCTCAGTATTTACTAAGCATGGTATAAGTATGTCTGTCTGTGTATTCTTTGCTTAAGCTCATTTGCAGTTTTGTCTTTTTATATTTTCTTTTTCAAAAGTTTTACAACCTTATTTTCTGTTTTCATATTTACACAACAAACCAATACCAACCAGTACATTTTTGCTAAACTTCCATATACTGTACCTATAATAAGTACTTATCCATTCAAATTTAAAAACCATACATATTGAGTAAAGCACTTATATGCCTCTTATTGGGATTATTGGGCTTCTGTAATATTCTGTATCAAGTTATGCAATCTTTATGACACTTTTTGATACTGGTTTTATATTTTGCATAAATCCAGTATTAATGCAAATTGTGTAAAAGCACTTACTGGCCAAAAAAAATATATAATGCAAGAAAATTCTCCAGTCTTCATAGAGTTTAAATGTATGAGGACATGTCCTGTGATCCTCTAGACCTATATTAGCTGTATGAGACTTGTGTGCAACTATTCAGTTGCAATCACAGGAAAACTGAAAGGTCTAAAAGACTTCAGAAGGGGTATGGTAGGGAACTTTCACACTCAGTTCGTTTGACCCTTTGATGCGGATTGAAGTGCAGGAGTGATATGTGAAACCACATATTTGCACCAGGATGCGCATCAAACCAAGTGAACCGAGACCACTTGAAATGGTTGCCTCAGTTCGCTTGGAAGTGGACTCTGTACGTTTGCCACTTTGCTCCATTTCATTTTCTTGAAATGTGAAACAAAATTCCAGTTCACTTGGAAACAAATCGCTCCAGACAGTGAAGCAAATCGTGGAAGTGATGTACTTTAGCAGGCACCAAAAAGTGTGTCTCGGCAATGTCACACATACGCAACGCAGGGTTTGTCAAAACACACACACATACACACCAGTCAAGAACATCATAATGTCACATGTACACAACAGCACATAATTTGCTGTTGCTAATAACAGTATTTGAGATTTACAATTGCAGCAAGTGTGTTCTTTAAGCATAATAGGAAAACTGTCACAAAAAAAAGTATGAAATGACAATTGAATAACAATTTAGCACATGTATTACATCTGGCTTTATTATAATTGTGCCATATACACTCACAGGGAAAATACCGTGCCAAGACAAAGCGGTACTGTCTGTACTGACATGAGTAACTGTTGCATTTGTGTTGCTCTGGTTGAGTTCAGTGTTGCGTCTGTATCTCGCCACACTGTCATGCGTACAACATTTACAACAAACTGTTATTAGGCTTCCAGGCCCATAGGGCTGGGAAGCCTATTGTTAATGGTATACTTGTTTTTGCGTGATAGTCCAAGATTTACTGGTGTTTTGTAAGAAGCTGATAAGTTGTCTGGTATCGCGGCCATGGTATGGTGACCATGCTGCATGATGTCGTAATCACACGGTACAGAAGTCATAATTACAAAGTACAAAGATTTTCTTTTCCCAAACCACTAGTCCGATTGAAACAAACCCAATGGCATACATGATTGTAGTGTGCTTGTCTTTAAAGGGTGTTAAAGGGAAGTTGCTGCAATAAAAAACATGGCTGCCACATTGGATGGCATCATCATCAAAAAAAAAAAACTGGCTTACAAAAACTTTGTCTCTGAAACTGCTAGTCCAATTGATCAAAAAATTGGCACACATGACCCTAATGTGGCTGCCTTTAAACCTTGTTCAAGGGAAGTTGCTACAATAAAAAAAAAAAAAAAAAAAAAAAACATGGTGACCACGAAGGATGAGATTATCAACTTACAAAACTGGCTAATAACTCCTAGTAGAGTACAGATAGGGCCATGGTTACTATGGAACATATAGTAACCCATGTATGCATTCTGCACTATTTGCTTCAGTGTTTGGTACTGGCATTCTGCACTATTTGCTTCAGTGTTTGGTACTGGTACTGGAAGCCGTAAAGTTGCTGGCAACTCTAGTTATATTTAGCAGTAACAGCTACTTTGCAGTTGTTTGCAGTTGTCTTTTTTATTATTATGATTTCCACTGGCATTTCTACCAAAAGAAGTGTTTTTTCCGACAAATACTTCACGCACTTTCGGTATGTTATGTTTCTTGGTGGTGTTCTTATTTGATGTTGTGAGCACCACATAAACCAAAAAAATACGGACAACAGCACAACCACATCACAGAAAGTATTCCCCATGCCGGGCATGCTGGAAAAAGTTTTTCCAAAGAGCACTTCCACACTAGTAATCACTGCAGCGAAGCCAAAGGCAGATTATATTAATTTATTGTGTCACATTGACAGTAACAATTAGAGTGCATTCCAGGGGTGATTTACTGAATTTCTGGGCTGCGAATAAAGCCTGATAAATTAGATGGATGGTATCATCTTTACCTTTTAGTAGAAGAAAAATCGGTCATAAAAACATGTGACCACAAGAGGGTGATAGAAACTTGTGAATGCTTTAGAAACCAAACAAAATTTCATGTTGCTCTACAAGCATTCAAGTTGTTAAAACTTTCAGATTGACAGTAATAAAGAAATATTATAGTTATATTATGAATAGCAATAAAAATACAAGCTGGACAAGCACTGAACAAGTGGTGCCGGTTTAAACTCAAAATGCCCAAATAAAAAACTATCAATCTGCAGACAGAGTAGCAGGAATACAGTGTAGTACTGTGTAAAACTTCCTAAATTGAGCTGCAGTCATGTAGAAAGGTTTGATGAAACATTTCAAAGTGCTTACCGCTTGAAATTATTAATGCTTTTTCCTGTTATGTTGGCAGCACTTTTGGCACCATAGATCTCTCAGTAAGATTATTACATTAATTTCCTGATAGATGTTTTTTTTCTAGACTAAAATCTGAACAAGCACCTTTGACTTATGTATAGATGTAATGAAAGCCTTTTACACACTGATGTGATTTATCAGCAGGTCAGTTTTTAAAACGGAGAATTTCATAACCAACAGCAGTGGTTAGATTAGCACATAGAAAATGCAGGGGAAGTTAATTTACATCTGTGTTAAATATTATTTTGTGCCAGGAAATAGAGAGTCTGGATTCAATTTACCATTTCTTATTAATATGTCTAACCCAAATAACACGCTTATTATCTCCACCTGTAGTCCTGTGGCTTTAATGTAGTGAAATCATTTTAAATCTTGTAAAATAACAGTATGAGAGTCGAATCTGCCCTGGCACACACCAGAAACGTTTTAAATGAAATTGTACAAAAAACGTCCAGTGAATTAGAGACTGCAGACCTCTATATTTAGAATGTGTTTATAATATATATATATATATATATATATATATATATATATATATATATATATATATATATATATATATATATACACACACACACACACACACACACACACACAGTGCTCCCTCACTATAAGGCTGTCAGTTATAAAGTGCCTCTGATATCACGCTCCTACAACATGTCCCCCAATTCCCTATACTAGTGATTCATGCAATATTTCTACAGTATAAATACAGTACCGGTGTTCAAACTGTAAACAACTTCTCAGTCTAACTTTCGTTTCTTTCTAGCCCTTTTAATACAGTGTCTGAACTGAAGAAAAGCTGCGCTGGCACTTTATAACACGGACATCTTATTCAGCATTTGTTTTATAATTAAATAAATATTAGGCCTATTATGTGGTTATCTTTCCTAATGTATTATCTTTTTTGATGCGAGAGGAGCCGTGGCTTTCTCTGGGAGACGAGATGCTTCTGCTTCGCTTCAGCCCCGCTCCCGCAGCTGAACCTGGCGCGAGCCCATTCCCTTTTCCCTTCTCCCGACCCGCTCTCCTTTTCCCACTTGGTTTGCTGTCTGTCACTTCAGACTGAACTCCCGGCCGCTATTTAGCTATGCTTAGCTATCACTAAAAGGGCTGATATAGGCATTGCATGTAAGATGAACCAAGTTAGGCAGTAGTCCCGTACGCACTTGATTGTAAGCTTTTGACATGTACGATGCATTGTCAGACAGAAATGCAAAGACATTATCAAAATCAGCATTAAAGTTATTCAAGCACCTTACAATAACTTATGAAACGGTGTTGTAATTAACAGCCTGTAGGTAAAATGTATCAGCAAGGACAGCTTTCAGTTCTACGTCAGATGCATGTTCACCTAGACCTTGCAAAATAAGTAAAATGTGTAACACATACTGATACACAGTCTACTCGTCAGTGACCACTGACAAGCAAGCAGACTGTTTTACCAATTCCATAATCTCCTGCTTGTGATACTCAGCATCTTTAGGTAAGTATTCGAGTCTCAGCTGGGCTGATGAAGGAATCACTCCACCATTTGCTACATTCAGGCTGAAGAATGTACGTAACTTTTTAGTTGCCTAGTTTTTCAAGAAGGATCTTTGTGCAAACAAACACCTCTGTCAGGTCAAAATTTAACAAGTTTTGTGCTTCACATTTTTTAAGTGGACTTTAAAAACATGGAAGTTAGTGTTTTTTGTTTGTTTGCAAGTAAAGCAGTGCTGCTTTGGATTTTTACTTTTCTCTTTCGGTGAATGCTTGAATCTAAATGTCTGTCAACAAGCGATTTTCAGTAGTGATCTACAATAACGTTGCAGGAGGTACAGAAGAGCATACCTCCATCACAGTGTAATACTCCTGCTGGATACTGCTTTACGTGATCTGCTTCAGACACATTTTTTTGCCTTTTAAGAGACATCCACTTGTTTACAGTGTGCAATATTTTAATTTCCAGCTTAAATGGGTACATTCCTATTTCTGAAAGAATAGTGTAAATATACATATTTGTTGTCACTTAAAAATAAATACAGCAAACGCTTACCTTATTGACGCAGTACCTCAGCATTTAGAAAACTGGCAGCTGGTTTAGTTTGCTTCTGGTAAATGATTGAACAAACTGCATAGAGCTGCAAGATTGCTAAAAATCACTCTGTCCAATACAAGAAGGGGACATTTTACATGTCTATTGTTATTCTACATATTTTGTTTGATAATTCCCTGATGGTGAAAAGTGGAAAAAATTACAAATGTATATAAATATGGGCCTCAGTTTCCTGCAGTTCTTTTTTTGTGTGGCGCTTTATTTAGCGGGGTTAATTTATTGCCTCCAGTTCCCAAACACTGAGACACAGAATTAGAGAATGATCCAATATTTATTTAATTAGTTGCAGTTGCATGAAGCTTTTTTTTTTTCTTTCTGCTGTGTTGACTCTGTTCGGATACTATTTCCAGATGTTCTTTGGATACGTTACATACACGCATGTAATCCCTTAAACAGAAAGAAGTTAGACTGTTTGCACATGGGAGCACTTTATTACAATACTGGAAAAATAAAAGAATACCCAGGGGTCTAAGAATGAATAAAGAACCATCGGATGAAGATTTCTGTAAGAAATGGTGCAAAGTTCTTAGCAAATGTTCCTTGGATTTGATTCTCCTTATTATTGAATATGTCAATCTACAAGAAAGGAAATTGCAGCATCGCAACAAGAAGTCACTGAAAATTCTGACACTTGAAACTTTGAGAAATTGAGGAACGATGTAAAAGTCTAATTGAGAACAATCAATCTGAAATTCAACAAATGAAATTGAGAAAATACCGACGAGACACACTGGACTATAAAAACGACAATGTACATTCCTGGCTTAGAGGTTTACATACTCGGAGATACTCCAAACTTTCTAAATACCCTGAACGATTTGATACATCCAATAGCGTACATTCTACGTCCGGTGACTCGGGAATTGATTCAATTGTGGCGATATTTTTAGAACAAGATTAACGGAGGCGCTCCCCTGTGACAAGATCTTGCAATCTACAACACGGAAAAGACAGACAAGGAAGGTGTGACGCTGGTTGTTAATTTATCAGGTATAAATCTCTCGCCTGATCAAAAATTGGATTTGGTTGGATTTACAAAAGTGATTCTGGAAGTGTTAGAGGAGGGCAAGAAAAAAAAATTGATTTAAATAAAAATGAATTTGATAAATAAAAATCATACACCTGATTCTTGTTAAGCGTATGTAGTTGTCTCTTTGTTCCTTTATGATGCACTGACGAAGGCTTGATAGCCGCAATGCATCTGCTATTTTATCTTTTTTTTTTTTGTCATCTGCCTAACAGTGTTATTTATACTAAAATAAAAATACTATTTTTTAAGGAGTGCTGACTTGTTAAATTTTAATTTGCTATCAACAGAAGCCATTCCAAATAACCGATTTTAAAAGAAAAGGTGAAGGCATTAAACCTCTGTACGGCTTCAAAAAGCTGCGCACATATGCCTTTTAACGTGTTGTTCTCCTTTGGATCCACTTGCAAACGTGGCTAACCGTCAAGGCTTCCCCTATTATTAAATATTCACTGTGTTTCAATAGTTACATAAACCCCTGCTGCGAATACTTTGAAAATCATCCATCAATAACATTATGTTGCATACTGTACTGATGTGGGAACTAATTCTGTAAGTCTTTTATATGTTTTTTGCATATAAAAAAACCTCAAACATTTTTGGCATCAATATCAAATTCTACTAACAATACATTCTTCGTATATTGCAACAGGTCGGCAACATTTCTGGAGCAAAAATCAGTTTTATGGGTGTGATTCGCCAAATATTTATGGCTTTAGATTAACCATAATCTCATCAAAGAGGAGACAGTCTTTTCTATAAAGCAGGAATGCATGCTAGAATGTTACCGTCTCAAAGGTTGAGGTTACTAACTGTAGCTGTTATGCCTGCAGCAAAGGGACATTTAGAAAGTCCTTGCTGTATAAATAAAACGCAGTGGAAATGAAAAGTAACTGCTACAGTATGTACCTGGAGCCCAGACTAAAATTAATAAATGACTAGAGGTCCACAAATATCAGTCCTGAATAGATTGGACTTTGTTTTATCTTAGCTAGCTGCGGCACAATGATGCTAATTATACCCAATAGCCATCTGCTACCTGGCTTCCTGCCATGTGTCCAGAACAGAGGATTGGGAGGAGAAAGCAGCCATTCAGTCCATCGTACAGCTTTATTTGACAGTGCCACAGAAAAAAACATTACTGTTGAATCACATTTTGCAAACAGACTGTATGTTTATTATCCTTTTTATGTTTCACCATTGTCAAATGAAGAAATGTGGAAATCATCCAAAAAAAAAGTTATATATGTTTTACATTTTAAGATGGTATCTGTATTTAATAGAAATGCGCTTTAGAATATCATAACAAAACAGATGTAAGATTACCATTTAGAGATTTGTGATTTAGATGAGAGTAGTATTTCAATACAATACATTTAAATACTTTTAAATAGGGTTTTAAAAGGCAAGACTTGACTTCTATTAATACTAAAAAACAAATGCTGAGAAAGCATAACATGCAAAATTGAAAGCTGTTTTTTTTTTTTTTATCAGTATGACATTGTAATTAATTTTTGGTTAAGGTGTTTGTAATGACAACAGGGGACTAGTATCTGATGAATTATTGGTAGAATAGAACAGGTGAATGATGCATTAAGTATTAGAAAGTCTGTAGGCAAATCAGTCTGTAGGAAAATCACAAAGATATATATAGATATATTATATTATATATATATATACTCTATATATATATATATAGGCATATAATATATATATATATTACATGTCCTACAGGATGTCCCCAGGGACGTTTGGCCTTTTTACCGAAAAATGGTTCGTTTATGACAGGGAGTTAAAACCTCCCTGCCAAGGTAAACAAATTGTTTAATTTTAATAGTGTGGACACCTGGACCCTGGCAATTATTAAAAATTACAGCCAGGTGCAGGATATATTCTTTTGGAAAGCAGTCAAATCCCATGCTTTGAGGGTGCTGCTGTGTGGAGGGCCTGGTTGAAGGTTCTGAGGTGTTTAGGTGGTAGACTTTTGGTGTTTAATGATGGTTGTTTTTGTGTCAGCTGGTAAACAGCTTAGCTGTCTGGTTTTGTTAGAGTGGGTTCCTGTAGAGTAAGTGACTGGTCGTGACTTTGAAGGGAAAAGAACTCGTGCAAGCCTGTGTGGCGAGCCGCAAGTTCACAATATCTATATAGATAGATAAATAGAATGAATGAATGAATGTAAATCAGTTGAATTTCCATGTGGATTCCTATAGGCCAGTGTATTGTTCAAATACATGCTTTGTCATCAAGGATTGCAGTCTCAGGCAAAGACATGTTATGCTGTAGGCAATAGGGAACAACCTGTCATATTTATAATTTAACTTGGTTTAGCTGTGAAAAATGAATCAGTGATGAGCTGTCTCACTGTTCACCTCAGTGTCTTTGCCATTTACAAATATATAGTGATTGTTCAATCAGTGTACAGTATTCTTGCAGTAGTAATAGATGCATTGCCAGTTGAGAGCTGAGCATTAAAGACAAAAGTGACAGGTGATGTCACACTCCAAAATTGCGTGACCTACCCGTCACCGCGTAGGGCCAAATTCGCCCAGCAAATGCAGCGTAAGTAGCAGCCCCAGCACCATTGTGGCGACACTGGTGATCATATATCCCTAACCTGGTTAGACATAATTTACCCCAGATTAGGCCAACACATGCAGTAAAGAGCAGAGCACATTGTGGTCCATGTGGCCAAACATAACTAACCTTACAACTATTGTATTCCACTGCATTTTGCACAACAGGTTTTGTATTCCTTGTTTCCTTTCAAGTACGAAATGTAACCATTAACTTATAGGTATTTACCTCCTAAAGACCCGAAACCTGAATACTGATATACCAAAACTGCTCAACGAGCCTGTGATGCAGTCATGCCTTGCCCACGAGGGTACATAAGGACTGCACTCACAGATCTCCGTGCCATTTTTTCTTTCAAGACTGACCTGATTGGAGAGCTTGTTTCAGATAAGTACTTGTTGCTTCTGACTGTGTAATTTTTCACAAATGATTGTGTTTTACATATAATTTATGCAATAATACATTAACGCTGTAATAGTTTTTCTAATGACACGTATATTCTGCACTACAGCCTGTTGCTTGTTACGTCCCGCTGCGTCCTTGTGCCCCATGTGAAGCCAGCGGCTTGAGTCACATTTTCCCAGGGATCCAGCAACATAATTGGTGGCTTACATCAACCAACAGAAGAGAGGTTGTCACTATGGACTCATCCAGCCTGGGGATTGGCCCGGGTGCACAAGGTTTGTGGAACCCCCTCTTGGCAGGGTTTCCACATCAGTGTTTTAGAGCTGCAGGCAGTTTACCTGGCCTTGCAGAATTTTTTGCAAGGTTCAAGGAGACGTGCTTGACTGTACAGACAACACAACAGTGGTGGCATACATGAACCACCAGGGTAGCCTCAGGTCACCCACTCTCCATCGTGTGGCCTGCAAGCTTTTGCTCTGGGTACATGAGAACCTGCTTCCTGCAGGCAGTACATCTTCCCGGGGTGACAAACTGGATGGTGGACCTCCTCTCAAGGAGAGTCCCCAGCAGCTCAGAGTGATGAGCCTTATTTGGGAGAAGTTTGGGAGTGCAGAGGTAGCTCTTTGCCTTTGAGGAATCAACCCACTGTCCCCTCTGGTTCTCCATAATAGGCAGGGTGATGCTGGCAATAGATGCCTTGGCACACCAGTGACAGAGACAACTGTTATATGCTTGCTCCCACTGTATCTGGAGAAAATAAAGCAGGACCGGGCCAAGGTGCTCCTAGTAGCCCCTTATTGACCCAGGAGACTCTCGTTCTCATCTCTGATGCAGCTCCTGAGCGGCCAGCCGTGGAGACTGCCGAAGTGCAGGAACCTACTGAGGCAGGCACAGGGGACCTTATGGCATCCCAACCTATTGAGCCTGCAGCTCTGAGTGTGGCTCCTGAACAGCTACATTTGATCCCATCTACACATTCCCAGTACAGGTACAAGTGGGGTGTTTTCAAAATGTGGTGTCTGCCTCGTGGGTTCAACCCCACAACCTGTCCCATGGCAGTTACACTGCAATTTTTGAAGGACCTTTTTGATGAGGGGAAAGCCCCCTCCACGTTAAAGGTCTATGTGGCAGCCATTTCGGCTTGCCATGTCAAAATTGACATTTTCCTGGCGGGACAATTTTTTAAAGGGACCCTGTGTTCCTCGATAAAGCCACTCATAAAGCCTCCATTTAAGTCCCTGCATTCAGCTGAGCTGGAATTTCTATCGCTTAAGTGGCTTTCTTGCTTTATATCACCTCCTCAAAGCGGGTGAATGAGATGCAGGCATTCTCGATGGAGAAAGCCTGCTTAATTTTTACAGAGGCCAGGACAAAGGTTACGCTTCGTACCAATCCTGCCTTTTTGCCGAAGATGATCTCGGGATTCCATGTCAGCCAGTCTGTGGAATTGGAGGCTTTCCATCCACCTCCTTTCCAGTCTTACTAAGAGTGGCAGCTCCATACGCTCTGCCCAGTACAGCCCCAAAAAGTTGGAGGCAGTCCGAACAATTTTTTGTCTGCTGTGGGGCAAAATTGCATGGTCAAGCCCTTTCTAAACAGGGACGTCCTAGTGGATAGCAGGCCTGCCTGTGAGCTGGCCAACTTGCCCCCTCCAGAGAAGCTCACTGCCCATTCCATCAGGGGCATGGCAGCTTCATGGGCTTTACTCCAGGGTGCATCTGTCAAGGACATATGCAATGCGGTGGTGTGGGCTACTCCCCCATAACTTCACTAGGTTCTAGAAACTGAATGCTGTGAATCCTCTAAACCCTGCCTTTAGAGTGTTAAGGGTGCCTTCATAGTGGGCTCTTACAACACAGGCATGGAGTTGAGTATCTTCCTCATTTTATAACCCTAGCTACTTGTTACTGGGGTCTCCAAAGGTAACACACAAGGCAATCTCTCAGCTTAGCCTTGTAGCATTCTGCAATATTGCCCTTGCGACGGCTTTTGTGCACTCACCCATACGGTAGTGGTTACATTTTTGTACCTGAAAGGGAATATTAGGTTACTATCATGGTTCCCTCAAGTAGAAATGTAACCATTGGCGGCTCCCGAGTGGAGCGTCCAGTAAAAGCACTCTGCGTGGAGTGCAGGATGCGGCCTATAGCCTGGAGGTCGTCGGTTCAAGTTCAGGCTATTTCACTGCCGAACGTGTTTGAGAGTTCCCAAGGGGCAACACACAATTGACAGAGCACCGCCAGGGGGGAGGGCTTAGGTCGGCCAAGGTGTCCTCAGCTCACCGAGCATCAGCGACCCCTGTAGACTGGCCAGGCGCCTGCGGGCTTGCCTGTGAGCTATCCAGAGCTGCATTGTCCTCCAATGCTGTAGCTCTTGGTTGGCTGCATGGCGAGGCTGCAGAGTGAAAAAAAGCAATCGGCTGACAGCACATGCTTCGGAGGACAGCATGTGTTCATCTTCGCCACTCCCGAGTCAGCGCAGGGGTGGTAGCGGTGAGCTGAGCTTAAAGATACAATTGGATATATCAAATTGGGAGAAACGGGGTAAAATCAATTGGCGACTACTACATTTAAAAAATAATAGATAATTAAATAAATGTAACCATTAATCTTCAAGGTTGCTGCGTCAATGATTACAGCAGGCTTGAAGGAAAAAAAATAACCCTGAGATCTGTGAGCTATGTACCCTTGGGGGCAGGGCATGACTGTGTCACAGGCTTGTTGAGCAGCTTTGGTATATCAGTATTCAGGTTTCAGGTCTTTAGGAGGTAAATACCCATACGGTAATGGTTACATTTCTATTTCAGGGAACCAGGGTTATGATAATAGCCTAACGTTTTTCTCATGTGTAGGCTCAAGCGGCAGGCTCACCTCGTTCCTCACCCAGTCACAGTGCTAGTTGCCAGATGCCAATGCCGGTCCGCTCAACATCAGCTGGCTCCACCCCCACACACACTCCTCAGGACTCGCTGGCAGGAGTGGGGGGCGATGTGCAAGAAGCCTTTGCGCAGGGTGAGTGGTGACAAGAAGTTCAGTGGTGCATCCTGCCTTCATTAAAAGGGCTGTGTGTGGGAACTTAATGCACGCAGTTATGAAAGTGATTGTAATGAGATGTAGTTCACTTTTTGGCAGCCAAGGAATTTATATTCGTTAAAATTAACAAGATGGGTTTGTAACCAACCTATTTGTTTTTCAAAGTATACAGTATATTTCGAATAGTAATGTCATTTTGAAAGACTAAACAGAATGAGGGCACTTTATTTTATTTTCCCATATTTAAATTGGTATTGGATGGGAGTTTTATGTGAGGTTTAAATTTTAAAGTCTGTTTAAAGCAGAGTTAATTGACAGACTTGTGTTTTGGGATAACAAATGGGTAGCCCTGTTGGGAACATTTCCTGTCTGTGTATGCAAACTTCATTTTTAGTCACGTCCACATAAGCCTATCTGAGATTCTTCAATTTTAATGACCTTTGTCTGTGAAATGCTGCAAATATCTGGTTTTAAAGTGGACTATTCACCCTTGGGAGCATACATTATAATTAAGACTAGGATTAAGTCACGGTGGTCACAGGTGTCACGGATTCTCTGATTTGCGTTGGTCTCTGTGATTTTAGTAGAAAACATTGAACTTTACCAACACTACTTGAAATTCCACCTTAACCAAAAAAAAAAAAAAGCAAAAACCCCGCTTTTTTCACGGTTGTGCTAATGATGTTGAACCAGCTTGGTTGAGCTAATGATGTTGAACTACCTCGGTTGTACGAATGGTGCTGAACGAGCATGATGTTAGCTTGGTTTTTTGCTCCGTTACCTTAATTTGCAATGTAGCTGTTCACACTTTAACTCCAATGCCACATTGCAAACATTTTTTTTTTAAATTAGCAAAACAGCTAAAACAAGCGCAGTGTAACTGTAAGCGCACCTCACAAATATATTTTGAAAGCAACATAGCGGTAGATTACAGGAAAACAAGCTGTGTCACAAACGGGATGAGCAGTGCTTCAGAAAGGCATCAAACCCCTCAACAGACAACATGTTGTATCAGAATAATATGTAAACAAACAAAAATGTAAAATAACAGCAAACTGTACCACAGCAGAAGCAACAAATGCACACAAAGAGAGATTACTTACTGCAGAGTTGTCCATTGTAGGACTCTTCCATACAGTATATGGCTTATTGAGCCCCACAATATTTTTGAAGTATCGAATTGAAGGTTTGTAATGGGTTCTGATATCTTATTCCATGGGAGTCGCAAAAAAATGTAAAGGCCATAACATATAATGCCATAACAATTAAAGTATATAGACAATCATACGTAAAACCCTTCAGTTCCCAATAAACTCCGAAAAGCAATTACGGATTGCTTATACTGAAATAATGGTAATGAAAAAAAAAAAAACACTTTGTATGTTCTTGTTTACGGCACAGGTGCCCGGAGGAACCTTCGCAATGACTTGTTAGTGGCAGCTGATTGTATCACAAACACCATGTCCTCCTTGGTGAAAGAACTCCATTCAGGTAGGACAGCATTAATAATCACTGTGGCTTATTAGACATGGTGTTGAACTCGAGGCAAATGGAACATATTTTTATTTCGTACAGTTTTTACTTTCTACTTGCTCAGCAGGTTTCACTAAAACTCTCTTTACCAAAGCCTGCTGTTTTCTTTTTTTTCCTTTTTGGTTTGTGCAAGCTGATGTTGTTAAAGCAAGGTGCTAACAATCAGTACTTTTCTACAAATATTAATTCCTTAAATGCATAAAATGTGTTTGTCTCTTATAGATATTAAACCTTTTAATCCATATATTACACTCAAAGTCAGGATTCAGTCAATCATCAACAAAAATAAACATTTTCGCGATTTGAGCCTTTACAAATTATCAAAGAACAAAATGAAAGGTTATTTTGGTGCAAATTGTTAACCCAGACATTTCTTAAAGCAAAACTTTCAGGCCAATGATAGAAAAATTTGGCAAAACTTGTTGCACTTCAAAATGTGTTCGGGGACTGTGCATTTGCTCAAAGCACATTTCGCAATTTGAGTATAGCTTTACTCTTCTGTTTTGTGATTTGCTTGTTTTGGTATTTTCCATTTTGCAATTTGAGCAAAATAATTTGCTCAAAGACCAAAATAATCTTTCATTTCATTATTTGATCATTTCAAAATGCTTGTTTTTGTCAGTGATTGACTGCATCCTTAATGTGTAATACATATCCAAACCAAATCAAACCCCAACACTGATATGGGCATTATGGGTTTTCTCACAGATTTACAGCACATACAAAGTTGCTTCATAAATGTTTAAAAGTATACCAAGCCATTTTCATATGCAGAATGGCATAAACACATTGCTACTATATTGCCATTGAACACCATGCATTGATATAAAAAATGGAGCCCTTAGTCTTTTCTACCATTGGTCTGAAAGTTTTGTTTTTAGAAAAGTCTGGATTACCAGCATCTGAAAAACATTTGTTTTATAACTATTATACATTCTGATCTAATCTTATTGTTTATATTGTGAATAGAATTCAACAGATAAAAATATTGCAGCTGGCTGATCTTTCCAGTGGGAGCATGATGAACTTGAATAGAATACTGTAGTTTTCCACGAATTAGGATAGTTGAATAACCATTGAGCCTCATCAGTGGATAAAGTGGGCTGTTTACGGCCGTACTCAGGAGTGAAATAACCTCAGCAATCCGTGAAGTTCATGGAGTATTTTGGTTATATAACAAGCGCAGTGAATGGAAAACCAGAGTAAGTTCAGTTCTTTGAATGAGTCTGAAATAGTTCCATAAAATAAAACAATTTTCACATAGCTGCCGTGTCCAAAATTAATTGGCAACATGAAACTGAAAAACAGTTCTATCCTATTAGTCCAAATTGCTAACCTGTGTGAACTGTACAGCATAAATACAAGTTGGTATTTAAGGCAGTGCATGCTATTAAGTATATATATATATATATATATATATATATATATTTAACCTGAATTACATTTTGGTTTACTGAATAGCATACTGTTTTGCATACAAAATATTTCCTGTTCTACTTTTGTTGGGTTTTACTTTCAAATGAGCAACTTGACATTTCTAACTGTACTCCTGATTGATACGTCTGCAGAACTGAGAAACTTTACTGAAATACAAATTGAATAAAAAAACAAAAGGGATACGTAATGGCGCAAATTAGTTAAAGGAAGGGCTGAATTATGTTTTCTAAAAATGGACTGCGTTTTGTGCATTTCATGTGCCATTTATTTGTTAAAAGTACTGATCATGGACTGCGTTGTATTCTTTTGGCTTGTAGATGACGGTGGTGAAGCCGAGGAGGAAGGGAAGATGCAGAATGGAAAAGACCGGGGTGAGTCTCAGCTCATCAGGGGGGCCTTTCCGATGTTGTTCCTAAAAGCAGTCCTTGTAATGTTCAGTGAATGTAGGCCTCCCTCTGTGTGAGAGGAGCTTGTGTGTGTGTGTGTGTTCGCAAGCCTGCGGTGCCACCAGTGATACAGACACTCCTGTTTTGGAAAATCTAACCACCCTTCACTTTTAATTTTGCATATTTGAACCTTCACTAAGAAATATTCCATGTAAAAGTTAGCTACTTACCTTAATATAACATACCATCCATAATATTGTTTTTTATTCACATAACCAAGTTCTTTTTTTCATATTGCAGATTAAGTTGGAAGAAACAAAACTAAGCAATCCAAGTAAGTACTGGAGTACATTCATTTTTAGCTGTATAATTACAGAGATGTGATTTCACAGCATACTGCAATAACCTAAAGAGCCATTACCTTTTAATTTAGTCAAGGTTATAATAAGGTATAGTGATCTGTGAAATGGGTCCCTGAAGACATTGGATTTATTAAGATTCTTTTAGTATACAGTAACCTTTATGTGTATGTTGGTCTTTATGTTTAAATTTAACAAACTTTCATTTCCCTGTGCAAGGTCCTTTAATGGGGCACTTTTATTATCAACACAGGTTTGAATCCTTTATAGTTCCAGCACTGTCCTTCCAGCAGGGGGTTACAGTCCAGTCTTACTGGAGTATCCAAACTCTGGACTTATGCACAGAGTGCCATCTTATGATACCTTTCAATACCTATTATATACAGTTGAAGTAACTACAACCTGGCTAGTAGTTCCTAGACTTAAAATGTGAGTTCTCCCAATCAGGATACCTCCCTCCGTGAGCCCCAAACTCTCAGCATTTGCTGTTCAAATAGGGAATCTCTGTCCTTATTGGCAATTAGCCTTTAACAGGAGTTTTTCGTGGCATGATACCTTGGTTAATTGATCTGTGATTTATCTGAAACATTCCTAACACCTGTGCAACCAATTTTCATGCTTCACCTTTCACTAAAAGGCCAATTCTTAGAGCAGGGGTGGCCTCAACCAATTAAACTTCCATCCAGACCCTGGCATAGTTAATTATCCCATTGTACTTGTGAAACCTGGAGTGGAATGGCCCTCCAGGACCATGATTGGACACCCCTGTCTTAGAATTTTTGTCACAGTCGGTCAATTGCAACAAACTTGTAGATTTAGTATGGAGCTGCGTACTAAGTTGCAGGC
Source organism: Polyodon spathula (assembly GCF_017654505.1). NCBI lineage: Eukaryota > Metazoa > Chordata > Actinopteri > Acipenseriformes > Polyodontidae > Polyodon > Polyodon spathula. The sequence continues at coordinate 64,632,088 of NC_054539.1, forward strand.
TAGCTCGTCCGGTACTATCTCAAGATCACCCAGCTGAATACTGACTTAGTACCAATTGCATGCAAAAAGATGAGGAACAAAGCTGGGAACAAGCTGATCCCCAGCTTTAGTACGGAGCTCAGGATTAAGCTCTTTATTGTAGAGTGTGACCAAACAGGAACTGAAGGGGACTCAAGGTCTGAAAGAGTGATTTGTTCCAACTAGTTATGTTTTAAGAGTGTGTTATTTTTCGTTGCAAGATCCATAGAAATCTGACATTTTAATTGTTTTTTGTTTGTTTTTTTCACTTTTTTGAACTTAAGAAAATGATGCATGGAATTCTATTTACACACAAAAGTAAATACTAAAGCTGAATTGCATAAGAATATTTTCCCCTTCTTTTAAACCAAATTCACATGTATAATTTTTTTTTTTAAAACACCAAAATTAATGAAGCTGCATTAGAGGATAAACAAAACTTGTACTAGTCCTCATTATTTAATTCACACAAAAAACAAATGCTTTTATTTATATGATCAATGTAAATTGAATCAGAAATGCTAATTACATATTTCAGATATACTTATAAAATATTAATTTCAATAGATTGATCCATTTGTTGCAAACTCCCCCCCCCCCGAGAATTTGAATAGTTCAGTTTCATAGTAGTTGTCAATACATTATTGGATTTTTCATATTTGTTCCAGTTAGTATGGCACCACAAGTATTAGTCTACAGAAATTGCTAGACTAACTTAGTATTGTGTTTTAGTAGAGGACAAAAGCAATTACTATGGGTTTGTTGCAATTGAGACACATTTTAATACACAGCTGGAGACTTGAGCAGATTAGTTTGTTGGAATTGGTATTAACTTGCCTACTAATTTAGTACCGTCCTCGGTACTAACCACGGGATCAACACCAGTTAGTACACTCCCTTTAGTTCTCTGAAGTTGACCCAAGGAGACTAAAGCTCTTCACACAATTCAAATTTTAACCAAACGAGAACATCTTGCTTCTTATGTTCACTGATGTTTTTAGTACGACTGAAGCAGCCATTTTTAACACACAGTTAACTAAGTAATGACCTTTGCTGTCTGGATCTAATGGAACCCTCAGGGAGTTGGGTTCAAACACACTCAGGGTTAATGAATACTTTTAAATTCATTGAAAAGGTGTTAACCATTAGCCAGTTTGACCTTGCAGTAGCAAAACGCATCACCACAAGGGGCCCTGAATATTTTATTATTTTCTTTGTGGAAATATTCCTGGCCTACTCCATGGAAGTGAACAGACCTTGGGGGTTAATCTAAGAGTCTAAGCAGACAAGAAAACGGTTGTAAACAAATGCTGTAATATGTCTTGCCTTTTTCTCCATCTGTAGGCACAGTGACTGTACAGAACAACCAATCGCATTGCAGACATACCCTCATCCTTGCGGACAGGCACAGCATTCGATCGGTGAAGACACTGTCATGTGGCTGAAAGAACAGAAACTCAGCTGAAGGGGTGTTACTCAAACACGGTTTCCTTTCAGTAGCAGTTCCATTTATGCATGTAGTATGTTTACATTTTCTCATCTGTTAAAGGCTTAGTTTTCAAATGATTTTCCTCAATAACAAAGTTATTTTATGTCTATATGAAATGATATCTATATACCTAAAATGTACTCTTGAGGCCTGATTTTCAAAGCTGGGTACTTATGTTTAATAAAGCTCCATTTTTAATAAATCTCTGGAAGTACCTGAACAAAATAAAGCTTTACAAGTATTTTGAAATACAAAAGCAATGCAGATTTATACTAAATTGATTTGAGTAAATGTACTAAAGTCCCCTTTTTGAAAAGCAGGCCCTACGGTATGCACGGATTTCACGTACTACTGAAGCAGTCTTTTTCTCTTTTTGCTGTACTGATCTGTGGCCCTGTTTTTTTTTATGGGTAAATGGTTTTGAGTTCTGATTTCAGTGTTGCCAAAACATAGATCACATAGAAGAGTACACTGAAGAGGCACTGAAGATCTATGCACTGAAGATGATGCACTGAAGATCTATGCACAAATGCCCAAACCAACGTTAGAATGAATTCCAAGCAAAATTGATAGCACTTTAAGAAATCTGATCATTTGGATGAAGCGATCCCTTAACTGATGGGAATGCTCACTAGAAACCTGCATCCTTTGACTGCTATTCTGTGCAATTTATGTTCCAGAGGGGTTCCTACTGTACATGTGTTTTACTTTAGTAACTGCTGTTTAGCCCGGTGGTTATCTCACTAGCTGATAAATTATAATGACCACCCTGTAGTCAGGTTTGAAAATCGGTCTTTAAAAAGGATGTCTGCACTACATAATATTGGATTATCGTGCGTGATATAAGTTTTAATTGGATCAGAAGTATTGTGGCTAAAGTAAGCTTTATTTTGAATCAAACTATTTCCCCAAAGGTATAGAAGTAGTTTTGAATGTTAAAAAAATCAAAACAAAACAGTATGTATTTATGATTCTACAGAAAAAAAGGGATGAACCAGGCTCAAATAACAGTTGATTGCTTTAACGATGATGGATAAAAAAAAAAAGAAAGGTTCATGTTGGTGTTTCTTCGAAACAAAGTTTAGGTTTTGAATTAAAATAATTAGAAGAAAGCAATCTGAAATGTTAGTGTTACAGCTTATAAAATGTGCTCAGGGACATAATTGTTACTGAAACCTGTAGCACTAGTTTTATGTCATACAGCGGTTTCAGAAAGTTTGGAAAGGTTACAAAAATAATTAGGAAATGTTTGTGAGTTCACGGTGCAAAGAGAAAGTTTATTGTTGGTTGTGGATGTGACATTTTTAAAGAAACAGCTTTGGTATGTTTTGGGATTGTTCAAAAACAACCTGGTTGTTGAGTATAAATGGGAGGTGTTACACAGTAAGTTAATACATTGATGAGAGAGGTATGTTAATGGGGTTGGTATGTATTTATTGCATTTGAAATACACTGTAATATTTTGTGTGTGTTTTTATTATTATTATTAATGTTGCCTGTAAAACCAAAAAATTTTTATTTCTTGAAAGAAATTGTTTTAAGTGGGGAGTGGGGGTCACTGATGTTTATTGAAATTGCAGTATATATATATTCACACAATATGATGTAAAAGTTGCATGTGTCTTTTCCTAAAAAAAAAAAGTTATAGAAAGCACGGAGTAAAGGAACTTAAACCAACCTGCCTTGAGGTAATTGCCTTAGCTACTGTCCCAGTGTGAGGGTCTTGGAGTTTTTAAGCTATGTTATTGTAAATTTAAAAAAAGCTATACATGGAGAGGACTCTGTCCCATGTGCCGACTGTGGGGTGTGAAAAGTGAATTGTAAAACCTACAATTCAAATGCTGTTGTAAAATTTGGTTTAGAATATAAGATTGTGTGTGTTTGTATGTGCCAAATTATTTCTTCACAGTTAGCAATTGCTGTGTTTTGTTTAGGTTTCCTCTATTTTTAAAGTTTATTTTATTTACAATAACCGGTATAGTTGAAGACCTACTTGAAACTGGTTTGTTACTGAGTGAAATAAATACATATATGTTCAAGGAGACATAAAAGGATACAATTACGTACAGTTGTCTAGGTTCAGCAACACGGGTGTCTGACCGGAAGCACATATCTAATCTTGTCAAACTGTGTAATATAATGTACAACACTTGTAATATTTCACAGCTGCTACTGATGATCATATCGAGTGGTTTGTAGAAGAGTGTGTGTTGTATTTCTGAACATCATGCAAAATGTATGAATCCCCTGAGGTTTATTTTAAATAATGTTTTGGTGCTGGATGCCACTGCTTGATTCATTTAATAATCCTGATTTGATGTCACTGGATAACTGTTTCATAAATTAATAAAATGTGAAATAAAAAAGAAAGATAGAAAAAACACCCAGTGCATTACCTATTGTGAATTTCTTGATTTCAATTTTATTTCTTCTTTTCTTTCCTGGAAAGCAGGTAGAAATAAGACTCGCTGTCTGTAAAGCTGGAGAAACAAAACAAATTAAAAAAGCAGTTAATGCAAAAAGTTATTTTTATTTTTACATTTAAGTTTAGGACAAGGTGCAAGTGCAGTGAAAAGTGCAAATAAGTGCAGGCGTTTCTGTCACAACCGTGACTACCCTCACTGTTCACTTTCTTTGTAATAAATGATGTTGGTCACATGTGTAAAGCATCCATTCATTCCATGTTACTTGCCTATTAGGGGGTTATGTGAAGTTTTAATTCATGCATAAATACATGCCTTATACATGTGATCATCATTTGTTACAAAAGAACATGAACTAACAGGGCTGAATTCAAAATGAATTACTTCAGAACTCAACAGAAGTGCATACGATATCCAGGTGTTTTCCATCTTCCTCACTGTGCGTGGGGGCAAGATGCGCTTGCTTCCTTTACCAGTCAGATTTACCACTGTTCCACTGGTTTGGAACATCTTAATTATTTCCCTAATAGTTCCTTAAGACTGAGATGTACGTAAAAAAGTAGAATGTTAATGCAGTTTTAATTTTGTTTGATTTTATTTATAAGCATCTTTAGGGGTGCCAATAATTTTGACACCTATTTTTTTGAGAAGCAAAAAATATATATTACTTGTTAAAAATAAACGTTTTTTCTCTGAGCAATTGTATTAGTATAAATGAATATGGTTTTCCCATATTTTTGAGCATAAAATATAGCTCATTACCAGTGTTCTTTATTTTATACAGCCATTTTTGCTCATTGCTTATCTTTATCAAGGGTGCCAATAATTGTGTGTGTGTGTGTGTCTATTAAATATATATATTATACATTTAATAGAGAAAAGTGTGAGTTACTGCACGCAGGCAATAAAAATGTCCATTATAAATACCATATGGGAGATGAAGGAATCTATGAAAAAGACCTAGGAGTTTTTGTTGACTCAGAATTGTAAATTTGGTTGCTTTTCTGGAAGGACAACCCGCCCATAACCAATACGTCGTCATCAAGTGCATAAAAGCTCTGTGTACTATTCATTCTCATCGCTTCTTTTTGTTTCGGCTGCTTAGTCAAGCGCTGGGAGGCCGAAACGGGAGTGACGGCTTAGAGCCTGGAGGAAGGGCTGCCCTGAGCCATGGATTCCCTGAGGTTTCCCCCTAAAAAAAATTTAAAATATGTGAGTAGGGGTTTTTACCTTACCTGAGTGCTGAGTGGTCAAAATCCAGGGCTGGGGAGTGCAAGGGAGCCTGATCACTTGCATTGGCTGCCTTACCACACTGCTGCTTCCTTGCATATCAGTCTCACGTACTGCACTGAAAGCTATTGAGCCACCATGAAAAAACTCAGTTTTCTGCGTGGTGCCAATAGGCAGCGAACAAAAGCCAGGACTGGCTCCCTCTCTCCAAATGAGAAGCAGAGGCCTCCTTTTATATCAGGTGGCTGGGCGCTGATTGATCGTTAATCAACCTAATCAACTAATCAACCCCAGCCACCTGAACATAATAAACCCAGGCAGGTAGGGGAAGTTAACCCCATCCCTGCCAATTTAAAGGGCAGAGCTTTGCTCTGCCACAGCTAGTTTTTGTTCTAACAGGGACTGCAGCTTGGTATTGCAGGGAGGCCTGCAAAAAATGTATTGCAATAATTAAGCCTCTGAGAATAGCATGGACCATTTTCTCTGGAATGCACAGTTTGGCAATGTATCTGAGGTCATAGTTAAACATGGTGCCTGTCAAGCTGAAAGATAGCTGTTAACCCTTTATGGTGTCAGGCATGTTTTAAGCATTGTGTCTTTACAAATGTCAAGTGTTAACGTGCAGTATATGGAGTGACCACTAGATGGTAGTGTACAGTGTTTTGGATAGCCTCTTTATGTGGTCCCGTTTGATAGAGTTTCAGTTGTGTTCCTGAATCGCTTAAGATGGCTGCACTTGCTCCAAAATAAAAGTGTGTGGATTATTCGGTCAAGATATAACATTAAGTTAAATCCAGTGAAAGTTACAATGGAAGAAAGTAAAAGCTGGCAAAAGTGAATTCTGCCCTAGTAACTGTAAGTCAAACAATAACTGTGAATATAGTAATTGTTACAGCTGTGTATAATGGTATTTAAAACAAGATTCATTTATCTGGCTTTTTACATAGCCACCCTTTCTCTGGTCCTGCTGCAGTCGGATACAGTATTTACAAACAGTTTTATTACCATTTCTCTTTCTGTCTCAACGCATTTTGAATTAGTATCCTGCAAATTATATATACAAGAGAATGTGATGATGGGGGGAATCAGTTAAACTGAAACACAGTGAACAAAAATACATCCTTGGCTTTACTATGCAGCAGTCCTTGATGGATAAAGGAGAACACTGTGAATATATGCCAGTATTTTTGGTACCTGATGTATATAGCCTTTGATATGACCCATTCATTAGAGTAATGTTACACACATAGTGATCCTTGCTAAACACATATTCAAGGAAGAAAGCTAATTACAATGCTGCATCAAAAGCAACATCTGATAAAGCACAACATTCTAACTGCCAGGACTGAAAGGAGAAGTCTGGTGTACAGTGGCTGCCAGCATTCAGAGCAGGTTAATCCTCCTGGAATCCAAAATAGTCACCATGGTTACCTCTGCCACTTGGTCCCATGGGACTCATTAAAAGGAGGTTGGTACAAAATCAAGGCAGCATGCATGCTTACCATGTAGAGCGTTACAGACAGAGACAGACAGACACGAGGTTTTGACAAATCAGCGCCCGCTGACCTTTAAGTAACAACAATGTAATAGATTATCACATTCCCCACCCAATCAGAGTCCTGTACAGCCGCATGGGGTTCACGTGAACAGCACCGGGTGATCCCTGTGTAGACTGATCCAGTGCCAAGTCCCAGCATCTTGCCGCATGGTGCCTGCAATCAAGTTCCACAAATCAACTGTTCCAGAATGCAATACAGCCACAGACAAAGCTCAGCTGTCTGCACCTGCCGCTACGATATTATATGAGGGCCTCTAGTGGTTGCAAACAGTAAGTTTAATCTTGTTTTTCTCACAAATCTGTAGTAATCAACCATATTCAGAAAGTGATTATATTTTGGTAAATATGGCTAATAGACCCCATAAACATCTACCAAATAAAAATACTAAGGGCTAGATGTACTAAAGTGTTGCGTCTGTCGCAATCATTGCAAACCAGTCAGGAGTGTAGTGTGAAATGTACTAAACCAACGCAATGCAGTTAGCATCATTGTAACAAATGCTTTGCAGCTGCAGTTCTTATTTGTGCTTTAGCCTTAAATGAATATGTAATTCTGGATGTTCCTACAGAAACTCACAAAAACAGGGTGCAAATATTGTACTAAAGCTGCAGGCAATTGCGACACTTACAATTGCATCAATTTGATAAGAACTTTTAAAAGCATGTTTTAAACAGTGCAATTGTTGCTGGCATTTCCTAGTCTGCTTTTTCTTGTGTGTTGCCAGCTGTTCTCAATGTATTTTTGAGACCAACACCCAAGTACCTAATTTTTATTAGTCAGGGTGTACTTACAAGCCTTGAAAACAAAATTTCTAGGGCATTTCTGTTTTTCCCAGAGTGCTGGTAGCAATAGACTGTGCACACCTGCCACTAACCCCTCCAGCTCATTCTCAACATCTGTATAGGACCATGATCTATTATGTGTTAATTGTCTAGGCTACTAAGTAGACCAAGTTAAAAATAATAACAAAAAATTTAAAAAAAACTAAAATAATTTATTTTCAATTTTAAATAATCTTTTATTCGCATTATACACCAAAGTGTAGCAGCATGGTTTATTTAGTGTTACCAGTAGCTAAAGCCACCAGTCCTGGGCGCATGGAGTTCCGGGTTTTGTGCTGTCCCTTGGCGACAGCTCTGGAACATGTTAGCTGTCTAATAATAACAAATAAGAACAATTATATACAAAACAACAAACATTCACCATATTTTTCATCACTGGTTCTCTCAAGGGTTTGAAGGAACAGATTGCATCTCTCCATTCCCTTTCATGCCGTCACACATAACCCCTTGGTAAACAAATGCAGCCGCCCCTCCAGTCCGCGACTTCCCTTCCGGGTCAATGAGTTAATGCATCAGCGTTCCGCCCCCTTCCTAGCTGGCAGACTTCCCTTGAACCCTGGGAAAGAACTGTTGGACCAGCCCGTCCATGGTACTGTGTTCTCGCTGCTTAGCGCCCTCACAGGTTGAGAGGGAGATTTACTACCAAGAATCATTGTTTTTCTGTCACAGTAGCCTACCCAAAACACATTAGTGTTATTCCAGTGCAATGATTTGTATTTAAAATACATATATTTAAAATGTGTGTGTGATTTTATTGTATTGTTTTTAAAAACCAGACACCTCCTTATGCCGGACAAACATGTCCGGTTTAGTTAGGGGCAAAGATGGACAAATGGAAAGCATCATTTTAGTATTCTGAACCCCACTTTGCGGGCTGCAGATAACCAGATAACTAAAATGCAACAATCACATATTTAACAATGTTTTTGTTTACCATGTTCAATAGTTCATCCATGACTTTTTGTCATGTGCTTACTGTTTTTCTAAACTTTTTTGACTATTTGCAAAAGAGATTTGAAAAAACTGATAAACGTCGGTGTATATATATTGATATGCCACATATATTAATATATATATATATATATATATATATATATATATATATATATATATATATATATATATATATATATATATATATATATATATATATATATATATATATATATATATATATATATATATATATATATATAATATATATATATATATATATATATATTATATATATAATATATAATAGTCAGATGGCCACTTTGCCATGTTGTTGTGAAGAAAATCTTTCCTGCAGTGCAGAACAGAGGCACTATATAATAAACCATGTCTGTACAATTGTGTGGTTTATTATGTGTCAGATTCCATTGTCAAGGTTAAAAAAAAACATCCATAAAGTTAAATTATAAGATATTAAAGAGCAGCCTGGTAGGGGTGTGAAATATGTGCGTTATATGGACATTATATGAACTAACGTGTCATTATATTAACTCATGTGTCCTTCTTGTTCAGATTCATTTTGTACAATGTTATTTTTTAGTTAGAAAGCATCGGTGTGGCCTCAGTAGAGCTGTAAAGTCATGTGTACCCCAAGTGATAAATATCACATAGAAGAAATGTGCAGACAACCTCTCTACTGAGGCCATAAGGGCACTTCAAGCTTCTGCCATTTAAAAAAAAAACATGTGATTCTAAACAATTCAAATACATTAATAATGCCTTCAAACAACACAGCCTGGAAAGTTGCTTCCACAACATATGCTTTAGTCCACTTTTTACAACATTTTACAACATTTTCAATTTGACAACATGGCCCATACATTGACTCTTTGAATAATTGCTATATAAATGCAACCAGAGCAAAATTAATTCAACAGTAGAAAAATTACATTATAGCAGTCTGACACTGAAAATGAGATTAGTTCCATTCATTTTATCATTATAACGTAACAGAAACCCAGGTTTCTAATGCAAGATCTCTTGAGTTCTGTGGCGATACAGCTGTCTAGACCAGAATTTGCTATCTGAATGTAGCTAGGTTCAGTGGCTAGCTATGTGCTCAGTGAACTGTGTTAAAGACTATATTCTGAAGTGCAGCTTTACACAGCAGTTAATGAATTTCTACTCCTCAGCCAGTGAGTAGTTTTTTGTTTTGTTTGGTTTAAGCCAAACTCTGGTGCATCATTGACAGTTTCCAAATAAGTTGTAATATCAGACTGTAGTATGCCTTTTTTAGAGGGAAACATATTCCACATAAAAGCTGAAAAGTAATCTGTCGTAATCTGCAACTAACCAGAAAGTAGAGTACAGTAAGACATTTCCATGCAGGTCTGAAGAGAGAGCTCTGACTATACAGTGCCATTTGTTTTCAGTTTAATTGTTTTATGTTCCTTTTTTGGAAGCCGACACTACATCTTACAGTGCTTATCCTTTATAACGCTATAGTGGGGAGCCAAAGTTAAAAGACTGTGCTATTTCTGTTCTGCCTTATAACGAGTATTAAAGGGCTACTGTAATGGCATTATGAAGCAAAAGGGAGCCACGACCCTACCGTGCTATAACCGATTCTGCACTATAACGAGGCGCGTTATAACGGGTGAGCACTGTATGTATTTTAAAGGGTTAAAGATTATCTTATGCAAAAAAGCAACCAACTTCTCTGAACAAGAACATCACACGACCATACCAAAAACACAACAGATTTACACATTACAAAGCTTGACTTGTTGACCGAGTTTGTCTACAAAATAAAAAAAGAACCGATGGACAGATAATGAACGAAGCACAATAAGAGTTTTTTTAAGGTATGTATTTATCAAAGTGCCATTCAAAAGACATTTTAAAAATGTGCACAATTGAATGTGACATCTAAATATAATATTTAACTTATATATGCAACTGTGGCCATGATGTACTAACATACACCAACACACTCTTCCAGCTTTGTGAAGTGTTAATTCCCTAAAGGTTAGTGAGCCTGTGGTGTTTCCAGTTCAGCACAGCGAGGAGCATCAATTAATGATGTTGTTTAATAGAAGACAAGACATGACAAACATATGCACACTCACTCACTCGCACGCACACATACATACACAATGGCCTGTTTGGAAGAATGTAGACTCATTCCATTTATTTATTTATTTTTTTTACAGAGCTTTAACTTCAAAATCTATAAAACTGCACAAAAATACTATACATGATTGTGACAGAAATATAATGAGTTCTAGTTGGAAATCTCCCTCCCGACCTGTGAAGGTGCTAAGTAGCAAGAGGGGAAGTCTTTGGACGAGCTGGCCTGACAGTTCATTTCCAGGGTCGGGAAGTCGGTCAGTCTGGAAGAAGGCGAGATTCCATTGCAGGAACGTATTGACCCTGAAGGTAAACGAGGTAGCAGCTGTAAGCAATAAAAGCAGCTGCAATAGTTTACCAAGTGATCATGTGTGATAGCACAAAGGGGCCGGAGAATTGTTAATCTTTTCCTTCACTTGGTTTTTATTGAGAGACTGGAAGGACCGTGAGAGACACAGAGAGTTGTGTGTAAAGAGAGATATTCATGAGTGTTTGTTTTGTTTGTATGTTAGTAACTGTCTGTGTTTTTGAACCACCAGATGGCTAACACGAATCCAGAGCTGTCGCCTTGGGCCAGCACAAAACCGGATCACCATTCCAAAACGGGTTACTGTTTCCTTCTCTATGATTATTTCTGCACTGCATCACCTCTGCACCTGTTCATAATCAGCAGCCACTTTGCCACAGTGATGGTAAATTGTGATATTACAAATTGTTTTCAGCATAGACACATTATTAAAAAATAACCTTCTGGTGTTGGTGTTGTGAATCATTAACCTACCAAGAGATTTTTTATTTTTAATTAAAATGTAAGGAATAAATCTACTGTTGATTTTTCAGTCCCAGCAGAGGAAAACAATGATTGCAGAAACTTTTTTAAGGGTTAAGAGCCGTGCTGCTTTACAGGATACCACTGCGGCTCTATAAAGACTATATTTTAGGAGAGATGTCCACAAGTCTACTGTGTACAGTCGCTACCTATGTACTATAAACCTCAAAAGGTGTAGGGGTGGAGTGGGTGTCCATGTCTTCTGATCAGCTTTTAGCTGCTAATCTGAGAGACGGGTGCTGCTTTAAGATTGTTCCCTTGTTCTGTTCCCTCTTGGTTTGTTTTTGATTTTTGATCATGTTCAATTCCTCCCCGAAGGCAAGATTTTCATAGAGCGCAGAATTAAGATAGGAATTTCTGATTAAGCTCTTGGTTTAGAGGGGTTCAAGTGATTTTTTCTACACTTCACATCAACGGGTAGTGAAACATCCCCCAGCTCTTCAGAGTATAACTGCTCTTAATTATAATTCCTGTATCTTGTGTTTGACTTTACTCTTATATGCATCTGTATTCACGTTTTTTTTATAATTGCTCTTATTGAAATCATTTTCATCCTTTCATCATACTTACTACATGCTCATACTGGATTTTTATATGTAAAGACCTGTTTTAGTCTGGTGCTGATTACGGGGCAATCTTTTGTCTGAACTGAAAACAAAGGACATTACCACAAAAGAAAGCAATAAGGTAAACAAGCCTTTATACAGAATAACATTATTTCTGTTCTGTTTCTGAGGGGTTGGACTTAGTGAAACTTGTGGTTTGGAATCTTGTGGCTTGGCTTTGTTTGGTTGCTTAAAGGACTGTATTTGTCTTTCATGTGGAATTTTGGAGGTTTTAATGGGGAGCAAATTATGACCTGATGTGAAGTTTTGAGTTGGCCAAACTATTGAATTTTGTCAAGCAACTCAACCTCTAATAAAAGCTAGCAAATGGTTACAAGAGATAATTTTTGTTCTCCCTCATTCCTTTACAGAGAATGGGCCATTGTCCTTCCCACTGGAAAGGCATCATCCCTGACGTTCTAAAAATAACTGCTGGCTTGGTGTGTGCTGGATCCATCTTGTGGCTTCCTGCTGCAGCTCTTCTGTTAATGAAAAATCACTTTTTAATGCAAAAGAACTGGTGTTCTTTAACTGTGCAGCTAAAATGCACATCACAGTAATACTGTGTGCAGATAACAGTACCACAAGCTAATGTCATTTGATAATGCAAGTTACAATAACACTATGTAACACAATTTTTGTTCCTGGGTAGTAAATGTTATTTCTTAATTGCTTATGCCTCAAAAGTATAGAAAATGTCTATTATTCCCCACAAACTCTGTTTTTGTGACCAGGACAGTGATATTTCAAAATATCATTATTTCCAATGGGAAAACGGGCAAATGTGTCAAGTTTTTTTTGTTCAAGTCAGAAAAAAACAACATAAGAATCCAAATTAATATGTATTTATACTAAAGTAATACAATAATGAATACAAAAGATTGTAGAAGTGAGTAGTTTTTCGAGATTTACGATTATACTGTAAATATAAAATCGTGATAGCTGGTACAGTAGATGGTCACTGACTATTTGAAATGAAAGATGTAAAATGAAACATTTAATACATTCAGTAAGATTGGCTTCTCTGAAGTTCGGTGCCCATGGGGTGTTGACTAAGGAAGCTCATTGGTTATACATTATTATGAACGTAGTTTGATATTAAGGAAAGTGTTCTTCATAGATGGTTTCTTTAGCAGTAATCTAGGAAAGGTTTATAAATGACAAACTTTATTTGAAATATAAAAACATCCTCTGGACCTTTGTGAATAGGGCCCATTGCTTCTAGTGGTATATGAGCTCTGGTGAGATCACATTCAAATCATATATACGTGTGAGGTCTAGTATTTCATACATAATTAACCACTGCTGGTGTAACAGACACTTTTTTAAAATGTGGTTTCAAATTTTGCTTTTTTCCATAATCTCAGCGATACTTTGCCCCCTGTCTGACCCTAATTAAAATGTGTGCACTCCTGTGGTATTATACTAGATGTCAGGTTGCTAGTTGGCAGGATTATTATCAGCTGACTCTTTGTCAGACACTGCTGTCGTTCCCTCTGATTGCCCTTTGCTGTGCAATGTGAGTGGAAGCTCAGATGAAGAGACATCTGCCACCTGTGCACCAGAGCAGACAAACCCGTCAGTTTGATTATATTGCATTGAACAAATGACTTGCAGAGAATAGTTTACACAATCATTAACTACAAACCAAAAAAATATATAAATCGTTTTTACTCAAAAGAGCCTATATATATATATATATATATAGATAGATAGATAGATAGATATATATATATATATAGATATATATATAGATAGATATATAGATAGATAGATAGATAGATAGATAGATAGATAGATAGATAGATAGATAGATAGATAGATAGATAGATAGATAGATAGATAGATAGATAGATAGATAGACTTCAGTGAGTTGCAGGAAAATAATTCTATCTAGGGTTTCTGTGATGTCATATATTACAAGACCAAAGGTCAAGTAATTTATAAACTGTCACAGAATTCCAAGATTGAATTTTTTCCTGTAACTCACTGAAGAGGCCCATCTATTATGTTTTATAATACATACTAATATTAAAGAAGACAAGGTTGTTTTTTTTAAACATAGTGTTTCAGTGCTGTACAGATGTTCTGTGTTGTTATTCGTTAGTGCTTCAGCTTTATTCGATTGATTGCCTTTACCTTGTTTTAATTTCCAGTTCCTCTCCAGTTTCGATACGAATGTACCAGCTTTACATCATTTTTTTTTTATGTATTCTCATTTTGTTGATCATTAATGAACACTTCTGTACTATGGGTGTTGTCGAATGAGTGAAAACGAGACATTTTGTGTTTGAATTGAAAGTGATGGTCTTGAGGAGTACTTCACAAAAGACTAGATCAAGATCTGTAGTTAGCAAAGACATGGAACTCCAGGTTTGTGTCTGCAGCTGGAGCAAGGCGACAATGGTCAGGGAAGCAAACCATAACAGCACCCCTGTCATAGACGTGAGGAGGACTTGCATGGATACAGCTAGTGATGAACCTAATGATCCTTGTGAAACCAGTCAGACAAACCAACCTAAGAAAGAAAAGAACCTCAACGGGCACAAGCCTGGAGTTAAATGGCCAAGAGCTTGTAGGAAAATTACATGGGACACAATAAACACGGATCTCTGTTTTGCATTGGAATGGTTACGTGGAAAAGTTGAAAAGAAGTTGGATAAATTGGGAAATATCATCTATGCATATGGAAGCGAGAGGTTTGGAGTTGAGAAAAGGAAGGAAAAAGTACAAACTATTCCTGGAAAGTCTAAACGGCAGCAGGAGATTGAACGCTTAGATAGAGACAGCTGAGGAAGTAATGGAGAAGAGCAGAACAAAGTCAGAAGGAGGCACTCAATCTGTTACAAAGGGTTATAAAAGATAAGCTTGCAACATTGTGCAGAGCTGAGCACCTACAGAAATGCTACAAAAAAAAGGACCATACAAGAACTAACTTTTATAAAGATCCATTCAAATTTGTAAAGCAGTTATTCACCAGTAAGAAAAATGGCACACTAAAAGCATCTAAATTTGAGCTGGAGAGATATTTGGAGGAAACAGACACAGATTAAAAAAGGCAAGAGCCTATGGCAGTTCCTTCAGACATTCCACCTATCAATCCACCAGAATACCAAATGGAGGACTGTGCATCTAACGTAGAGCAAGCTGTGAAAAAAGCAAGGGCGTCATCAACTCCAGGGCCTAATGGAGTTCCGTACAGAGTGTACAAGAGTGCCCCTGGTGTTCTACGAATCCTGTGGAAATTGATGAAAGATTTTCTTCAGCATTATTGCTCAGAGATTGTCAACTTACCTATTAAAGAACTGCTTCATTGTCACTTCAGTACAAAAAGCGGGCATTCCAGGTTTCCCAGGATGCTTAGAACACATCGGTGTGATCAGGCAACAAATTCAATCAGCTAAAAAGGAAAGGAATGAGCTCGACATTCCTGGATTTGGCTAATGCATATGGTTCAGTGGACTGTGAACTTCTTTGGGCAGCATTTGATTTTTTCAGCGTACCGATGACAATAACAAATTTAGTGAAAGCCTACTTTGGAGATTTGCAATTTAGTTTTTAAACTTCAGAATTCAGCACTACATGGCAATTAAGAGAAGTTGGAATAATGGCAGGATGCACCATTTCTTCACTGGCATTTACCATGGCAATGGAAGTAATTATTAGGGCATCGAAATGGGTAGTGGGAGGAGAGCGCTTTGCTTGTGGAAGGTTACTACCACCAATTTGAGCATACATGGAAGGCACACATAACATGATCAATAAGTTCCCACCAGTTCCGTCAAAGCATTACACACAAAAGACAACATTCCTCCGTCCAGGAGAGCAGCCACCAAGAAAAGGTGTTAAAACCAAGCCTCACCCAAGACAACTGGAAGCTGCTAGAGACTGGAAACTGCTGGCAGATGTTAGTCAACGGCTAATTTTTCCACCCAAGATTGCCACCACTAACCTTTGACCAGATATTGTCTTGTGATCTGAACCAGCATGTCTTGTTCACCTGGTAGAGTTAACAGTGCCATGGAAGGATACTGTAGATAAGGCATATGAGAGGAATAAACTGTTATGCTCAAGTACGCTGGGCTGAGTTGAGTGGGGGACGGAGGTCAATGATGCTGGGACACCAGAATCACCGTCAAGCCCTCTTGAGGTGTTGTGGGCTAGTCGACCAAATACCAAGGATGGAAGGTGCCCACTTGAAGACCCCAGAGATGTACCCTACTTAGCTCAATCCAGACAGTTGTCATGCTGATGCGCTGGGGAAACAACACTGTGGTTGATCCCTGGAGCCAGCATTGCAGCCATTGTGTGTGCTAATGCACTGGGGAGGCAAAATAAGCTGATCCCTGGAGCCAGCATTACACTTCAGCCATCAATACTAGGCAGAAGGATATCTACATCATCAGATGGAAGGAAACACAAATGGATGGAGATGCAGATGGATCACATTAGCTTACTGTAAAGCAACGTCTTGGTTGGTGCTTATCTTGGCGAGAGCTGAGTTCAAATCAGAATGAAGTTTTGGGTATACGGTTATTGTGAAAAGAGCTTTAAAACAGACTTTAAAGTTTTAAGTGTAAAAAGTTGTCAGGATGTTACAATGAAAAGGAAAATTACAGGTACATTATTTAAACAGTTGTAGCAAAATATGGGGATGTGCAAAGTTATATTTTAACCCTGCTACTTTTTTTCTGTAAATTTAGTAATCTGCAATTATTTTATTATTTTCTCCTAATTTGGCATATCCACTTATTTTTAGGCTCAGCTCACCACTACCACCTGACACTGACTTGGGAGTGGTGAAGATGAACACATGCTGTCCTCCAAAGCGTATGCTGTCAGCTGACTGCTTTTTTTCTCACTGCAGAATCCATGCAGCCACCTCAGAGATACAGCTTTGGAGGACAATGAAGATCTGTGCAGCTTATAGGCAAGCCCGCAGGTGCCTGGCCAGACTATAGGGGTTGCTGGTGTGTGTTGAGCCATGGACACCCTAAGTCTTCCCTCCCCCATCTCTAATTGTGTGGCGCCCCCTGGGAACTCCCGTCTACGGTCAGCATTAGAATAGCCTGGAGTTGAACCGGTGACCTTCAGGCAACAGGGCATATCCTGCACTCCACTCGGATTGCCTTTACAAGATGCGCCACTCGGGAGCCCCCTTTTCTACTTACTCTTTAATGTCACTATCTGCATAGCATACCTCTGCATGTCATATGTTCAGAATTTCCCATGGGATGGCATAAATAATGTATGACAGGCATTTTATACTAATAGAAGGCACTTAAATGATGGTTTAGACCAGGTCTGTAGTGTCTAATCTTGTTATATCAAAGTAATAAGGAATGATGTACATTCTATAAAGAAATGCATGTTATTATAAGCTAGTATCTACTCAGTGGACAATACAAGCCTCTATAAATTATTGCCAGTGTCCTTTATCCCAATCTTACTCTCTGTCAATATGTTATTTGTTGGGTAATTCAGTTGTTTTTCTACATGTGTATATCTGTGTAATGGACCTTCCTTTTCTGGACTGTACTCCTATTTAAACCTTCCCTCTTAATACCGTGGGGTCTTGTGTTAACTTTATCAATGGTTCTTGTATTTTGTACATTTCAGTAACATTTAGTTTGTTAATGTCAAAGCATGATAAGCTATGGTAAAAACATTGGCAACATTATCACATTTACTGTGCTAAAGTTTTATAAGAGGATGCAGCAGCATCTCAGAATCAAAGATGTTTTGGTAAAAAGCCTTTTCCTCAAGAAGAGAAACATCTTGCTTCTTATCAAATCTTTATTATTTTCAGTTTCCTTCATTCATTTCTTTCTTTTGCTTCCACATGCTCATGATTAACATGTATCAATAACAACCAGCCATATATTGTTTTAATTATCCAAAACATCCATTTCATTGTCACATGTGGTCTGGTGAAGTCCACACAAAGGATTTCTGAGGTACTGCAACACAGATGTGAGGGGGAAAAATGAATTACCGGTAGTGGTGGAGAAAATATTTGAACTGCAATATCCCAATGCGAAGCATCGTGTACCATTCATCTTTCAAAGCTTTCACAGTCCACAAACAGCCTTGCCCTTAAACTTCAATCAAGTTCATAAGCACTGGATTGACTTGATTGAGATCAGACGTTTTATATTCAATCACATTCTCAAAACTAGCCAGAGAGCTCTGATGCCTCCCACTTACATGTAGATATGGAACACAGCTGAGGGTCAATCACATTGTCATTCATGTATGACGCAGCAACAGCCAATCAGTTTAAATATTCATGTTGTTAAATTGATATACTCTATAAACATGCAGTTATAGGCATGCAGTTATACCTACAGTCCATAACTGCAAAACACAAGTACAATTTGTACTGCATGTTTTTAGAAAGGTTTACCTTATACCATCAGTCCTAGATGACCTTATAACTGAATTAGATGTTTTAGGGGTGCCGCAGTTCCTATCAAAGGCAGTAAATCAAAGGATTAGTACCTTAAGTTCCAGTACTGTCCAGGTTGTATTTTTTTGTCTACAAAATATACGTGTGTACAAAGAAAATATATAATTAATTTGGGTTGTGTTGTGGTCGTTTTTTTTTTTTTTTTTTTGTAAGTTTATTTAATTACTGTCATTATTAATTTTATGTAATAACACACAAGTAATTATGTTTTGGGGCATTCTATTCTCACAAAGTGACAAGTTTCAATTCCCACTTACTAAGCTGTTCTGTCATTTTGCGTGAGGACCGGAGGACAGAGGCTAATGTCTATTTTAACTATTGTTTTGTTTGTGGTTATTGGTGCCCACTGGGCGCCGAGAGGTCAGCAGTTTAGAAGAGGAGTCTTTCTCTTTTAGATAATGAAGACACGTGCTGGGGATCCATTGGCGTTAGTTGGTTGACAGCAGCCGTGAACCACGTCCTGGCTGACAGCCAGAGAAACACAGACGCTACGTGTGGAGAATTTGAATGGGTAATGAAAGAGGCCTGATGCCTCTGCAACAAACTAGAACTATGGTAGGGAGGATTCAGTGCTTACAGATGGAGGGTATTAGTGTCAGTCTCTGGGAATAAAAGCATTCTACGCTGAGGGAGAAAGAGCCAGACAATGCATTTTCCGTGGCCTAAATCGAATCAATTTCTCTCCTTTGACATTACTTTGAAAACACACCCATGACATCTCATTGCTAACCAGGATGGAAATGCTGAGTTTCTGATAAAAGGGCCTGTATTAGTGCACTTTTACAACTTGAATGATATTGCAATGCCACACATTATTAATGGGTTGTTTAACAGGGAAACAAAACTTGGCCCTTAGCCTTTCAATTAAATAATTTACCATACAAGAACATATCGGTGAATTTGTATAAGGTGCTACTTGACCTGACTGCACTGATGCACTGATGGCTGGAGTCAATATAGCTATATGCACTATTGCACTACTATTATGTCCTTGAAAATACACATTGTCTTAATCCTAAATTGTTTCTTCTTATCTCATATTGTATTCTAGTAGTATTTGCACTAGCTGTAAACTTCACTGTACTTAAATATTGTTCTTGCACTGTAACCTTGTATTGCCCTATAACACCTGCAAGGCACCTTGGATAAAGGCATCTGCCAAATAAAGTAATAATAATAATAATAATAATAATAATAATAATAATAATATATTGACCCTTTTGAGATTTAACAGTTTATTTGAAGCATGTTTTAGTGGTTAATAAACACCATAACTATACAACCATGCAACTTCAGAATTGAAGGTACAATAATTATATTTAATTTAATAGGCAACCAACGTTTTATATTTCAGAAGAAAGGGATTTCAAGAAATGGTAGAGAACACTCAGGAGTAATTAGAGTAGATTTTCATCATGTAAAAGGGCCTTAGATGCAAACACCCCAGAGTATACAAATGACAGCATGACAAAATAGACTTGATGAGACTAAGGCTGTGCCTTATACTTCTCCTTTTAAGGTCTTTTAAGCTGGCTCATATTCATTTTAATTTCAAAGAAAATTCTATTGCTCATCCACATAGACACAAAAGAGATTATCACTGCACTCTAACTATGGGCACAATGGAGTGGGTGTAGATTTATCATGGAAACAAACAGCGACTTGGTCTCCTGTACAGAGGATAGGCAAGCATTTAGAATATTTGTCATCGGCTGTTTGCATTATAAATCCACACATACTACAAAGACCACTGCAGCTAAAAAAATAACATTGTTAACATTTTGAAGGATAGTTATTGTTGACAAATCATCCTGACAAAAATTATAAATGGTAAAAATTGATAAAGACGTGACAGTAGACGATTTTAACTCAGAACTGTATCCAGTATCATTATTATACTCAGAAAATTCCGTTTTTAAGAAAGGTAGAGCTCACATTTTTCCACATGAAAGATGCATGTTTTATGTTAAATGCATTTTTCATTGTTCTTATTTTTTTAATGTTATACATTTTTTACTTTTAGTTTCTTTAAAGAACTCAAACGTCACACAGAACCGATCTGTGCTTTTTCAATGACTGACGTGCTTCCAATGCGACTTCCTGCCTCTGAAATTTATAGTGCAGCTTTGAAGTATCTGCAAGGAGCACTCAATACATTTTCTTTAATAACAGGTTAAAATAAATTACCATCAAACAAATCAAATTCACCTCCACACCAATGTGTACGGCTTTCATTTAGTAAATGTTAACACATATTTGGTAAGGTTTATAGAATTATTTTGTTAGCACCAAGACCGTCGACCGTGCTGGTAACAATGACTTGCAAATGCAAAGCAAAGAAACAACACAAATACTAATGTTCTTAAAAATAATGTCACTCTTCTTTTCAATCAAAATAGTTTAATTCAGGAACAAAGCAAATCCAAAGACAGTACGGAACGTAATCACATGCAGAGGCTGCAGGTACAATCTTGAACAAACAAAGCTGAAGGTCAAAACCTACATGACTCTGTAACTGGAAATATAATGAGCAATGCAATACAAGCTACAGAGGTTAATATACAGGACAGGCCACACCCCCCGGGTAGTGGAAATCTCCCACCTTTGCCAATGTACAATGTTAGCCCCCTGTTTCTTAGAGGTGTGCCAGCCGGAGGCCTATGACAGCTCCATTTTACTAAAGCTGTGATCTGAACCAGTTTTATTTGGGTAGATTGTGGTTTGCACCTGTGGTTAAAATTAACATTTTAAGTAGCAAAGCAACTCACACATAAACAAGGGTCATCCACCCAAGGTCACAACGGCACTTTGGATCTTAAAAGAACCAGTTTGTTATTTTGATTCAGGCACCTTTTGCTGGGTGCAAATTTACATAGCTACAAGGACCTCATTGATTCTTCACTTTGCCATTTAAAGGGGTACATAAAATTATCACAATTAATATAAAACATTAAAACCTTACACTAGGCATTCAGAATAAATTAAATACAACTGTATATGAAGGCAGTTTCCTTGTTATTCTCACAGTTACCTATTCCAGTGTGAGTTTATTAGTCCCTCGCGAAACACAATTTACTGTCACAAATGGCTTATTGTAAAAAAAAAAACAAAAAAAAAAACAATGTATTTTTCTTGACAAAACACAAAGGGTTAGACAGAAATGACTGGGCTCTGTATTTATGCAAAATTATATTGGGATTATTTTCAGGTGCCATGTCACCTTCATATCTCATTCTCCTCTTTGCCATTTACTCTTTTATATTGAGACATAAATCCCAACAGAAGCAATGCACCTTGTCACAGGATGAACATCCTGAATTTACAACGCCACTTCAGTTTAAATGGACAGTACATCATAAAATATTTAGCATGAGAGGAACAGAATCATAAAACTTCTAGGACAGTGAGATAGTCTCAAAGCCTGTGTGATGGGGTACACCCTACCCATGTGTGTATTTAGTATTTTTATTGTTTTACTGTATGGTTTGGTGTGTTAAAAACACAATGTTTTGTTTATTGTTTACATCCTGGATGGGGTAAAATCTGGATAACATCGTGAGAATGCGCTGTCAACAGCGAGTGCTTATTGAAAAACTGGCTATTAGCCACGCATATGATAAGACTTGTGCCGAATGTGGTTGAGGGGTAAACTAGGTGATGAATAACCAGTTAACACTAGACCCGCTGCGGGATTAATGAGATTTAAAATGTAAACCAATCTACGTAATTTCAATGCTAAAAGGACAGCTGCATTGCATTCACAAATGCAGATTCCTTTACATTTTAAATCGAAACTGTCAAAATGACTACTCTAATGGTTCTAGTGTTAATCCCTCAGCCACAATATAATAACCTGCAGCTTTAGCTGAAGAAGGTTAATGTGTTCAGAGGTGGAAAGAGAGTCAGGAGGTAAAGAAACCAGAAATTATTACTCGTGCTAGTTTTACACCAGCACGATATTTGTTTTGTTCCGTGTCTGTTTGTTTTGGCCACTGTGCCATTTTGTTTTGTATCAGTGTTCTGTTTTGTTCAAACCTTTGTTTTGTTTATTTATTATTAAACCACGCATCAGCGTGTCTCCTCCATGGTCTGACGTCACCCACAAGCCATCTTGTCACAGCCTGTCATTGCTAATAGCTTATGAACTGATGCAACTCTACAACATTTGAATAATTCATAGGTATATTTAATAAGGGACCATAAATTCACAAGTTTCAACCTTGCAGGTAATCACACCCCAACCCCCCCTCCTGAATGTGGGTTTAATGCATTTATTGATTTATGAATATAAACTTCTGTATGTATGTAAAGTGCTACCCATTATAACGCTTTTGTTGGGGTCCATAATTGGAGACCACGTTGTTTTTTTCGCCTTTTAACAAATATTGGCATTTTTTGTTCCCGAAATGACTTACAATGGCCAAATTAATATTGTAGCGTACTGTGGAAAATGAAGGAAGGAGACACACACAATTTGCAGGTACTCAAATCCACGGTTTATTGGGACAATTATTCCTGGCACCAGTCAGCCTGGGCCATACCAAAAACAGTCTTGCACGTTCGCACAGCAGCTTGTCTGTCAGCTGTCAGCTCTATCTGTGTTGATGTGTGCTTTCATGTCCCCACATACCTGGATGTCAATCAATTCTGGCTGAGGCAAGCTTACCACTTCACTGCTTACACACACAGGGTCCGTAGACCAGTCATGTAACACTATAAATCCTGGGTCATTACAATATATACAGTATAATAGAAACTGATATTCCACTAGTGTAAAGTTTACACCACTCATATTTAAATTGTATATTTTTTATAATAAATGTTGTAAACTGTAACACAGAATCCAAGGACGTTTATACACACTTTTATTGTTTTGTACTTCTTTTGTAACATTAACAGACAGTTTGTTTTTACTTTTAGAAAAGTGCAAGCACAGGAGCCTTATAAGTAGTATATGTCCCTGTTTCAATTTAAATGGGTTTAATACAGTAATGTAAAACAACAATAAAACCCAACATTTGTGAGTCAAATTGCATTGTGGGGGAAATGGGAACTATGCCCTTACTGTGTTATAACTGATTCCATACTAAAACTGAGTGAACAATTACCAGCAAAGAAAATCCCCAAAAGCAGTAAGTAGACAAGCCAGTTTGGATGAAGAACAATTAAATGAACTGGAAGATATCAAAACAGAAATTTTTTTTTTAAAAAAATGCTGTATTTATACTCACTCATCCTGACTTTTGTCACTTTAAATAATGTCTTTTTAGCGGTTTGTAAACACTACAGAAAAACAAAAACACTTCTGCACACCATCCACCCCTCTCCGACACACACCTTGAAAGATTATTGAAATATGAGACGTTATTATTATTTATTTCTTTTTACCCCCGTTCTGCTGAAACAACAGCGTCTTGCACTCACAGAGAAATAATGAAAAATGAACAATCTCCTGGTGGACCTTTTCAATGGCAATGTGCAATTCAACACATCAAAAACAAACACTTTGCAGGTTTCAAGTTAATCAATTTACTCAGCTTAACTTAGTGTGTAGCTCAAAGTTATAAATGGAACTACTTTTGTGGTCCCTTTATTGATGTAAGGATATTTAATAAAAAAAACTAAAAAGTTTGCCCTAAAAATGACTTCTAGATTATAAATGCAATAAGGCCTTTCAGGCTGTTCATATACATCGAATATATACATTTCTCAGAGGTTGGTGGCACTCGACTTTGTCTAGTGTCCTACAACACACAAGATGGTGGCGTATATCTGACGTATACGGACACCCTGTCGGGTCTTACTGCATACATATATACAGTTGTAGTCAAAAGTTTACATACCCCGATGAATTTATAATTTCTAGAAGTTTCTCAAACTAAGAATTTTAGGGAAATTCTTTTGTAGCAAAAGTTTTGCTTTTGTGGATGAGGAAAAAAAATTACAAGAAATAGATGCAGTTTTTTTTCAAAGCTTCAAAAATGCTAATTCGAAAGTATTCATATCCTTTGATGCTATAAGGTGCTAGAAATTTCAATATGATAATGCAGAACCTATTTCTAGAAAAGTCTAGAAAATGCTGGACTGTAGGTGAACATACTTAGAGTAATAAAGGGTTAGGCATTGGCTGATTGCAGACATTACCAATAAGTCAATATGGGAAAAAGTAAAGAGCTGTCTGAAGACCTTAGGCAAAAAATTATTTATTGCCATAAAGCTGGAGAGGGATAAAAGAAGATTTCCAAGCATTTGAGTATCCCAATTTCAATTATTGTTTCTATTATCAAGAAGTACAAGACTCATTGTACTGTTGGTTCTTTCACCAAGAACAAGTAGAAGAATTGTGAGGAAGGTTAACAATCCGAGTTTGAAAGCCAAAGATATTCAAAGTGAATTGTCTGCAAGTGGGAGTGGGGTTTCCATTTCAACCACAGGTCAAGTATTGCATGTTAAATTTCTCAATAGTTGCAGGCAAAGGAAAAAGCTACTCTTAGGAAAACGTCACAAGGACATTCACTTAGTTTGCAAAACGGCATTTGTATGATGGATAGGAGCACTGGTCAAAGGTTTCGTAAAGTGAGGAATCAAAAATAGAGCTATTTGGTTATGCTGAGAAAGTTTGGAGAAAGTCTGGTGAGGCATACAAAGAAAAGATCACCATACCTACTGTGAAGCATGGAGGTGGTAATATTCTTCTATGGGGCTGTTTTTTTCCTCTAATGGCACAGGAAATGTAGTTCTAGTACATGGTAAAATTGTTTCCATGGCATACCAAAAGACATTGGCCAATCATCTGAAATCCTCCACTACAAAACTTGGTATAAAGCGCAACTGGACGTTCCAACACAACAATGATCCAAAGCACACATCAAAATCTACTTCAGAATGGTTAAAGAAGAATAAAATCAAGGTTCTGGAATGGCCTAGTCAAAGTCTCGATCTAAATCTGATTGAGAATCTTTGGTATGGATTGAAGGTGGTTGTGCACGAGAGAACAATCGGAATTTGAATGAACTGGAACAATTTTGAATTGAAGAATGGTCAAAAATCATTAAAGAATCATTACTGCTAAAGGTGCCTCAGCTAGCTATTAGTTTCATTTTACTTTTCAGAGTAATAATACTTAGCATTTTTTGAGCTTTGCAAAACAAATGCTGAAATAATTGTAGACATCTATTTTGTAACTTTTTCCTAATCCACAAAAGAAAAACTTCCAATTCTTTGTTTTAAAAAAAGTTCTAGAAATTATATATTTCCATTGGAGTGTGTGTGTATATATATATATATATATATATATATATATATATATATATAGTGGCAACATGAGGTGCTATTTACCACGGTACTCAACAGGTCTTTTCACAGCAGTCCTCTAGTGTGGTGTTGCAATAACACTCAGACAACAGAAATAAGGTCTAAACAGGGCAGGACCTGTGTGTTTATTCAGGTTTTACTGTGTCCTGTCAGGGGAACACAGAGTCATCAATTCACCAATTTTTAAACAAAAATTACAAAATAAAACTATCTCCTTTTTTTGGAGAACTTACTAACACAACAGCCATTTACCCTAACTATTACCCAGGCAGCTAAGCTGCTTGCTGGTTTCAAAACAAATTTAAATAGATACACACAACCCAAGTAGTTGTCGTTGATACCTTGTTTTTATTTTCCTCCACTCCGGTCTCCTCCATTGTTCATAGACATTAGCCCCACACTGCGAGAGAACCCCTCAGGTGGGGTGTTTAAATACCCGTCATTAATTAAGCACAGGTGCAACCCATTCTCCTATACTCTAGCCACTCAAAGCCCCTTGGGAAATGTAGTCTTTTAGCCCGCCGTCATTATCTCCCTGAGCTACATTTTGTAACTCAGTGATCAGAATAGTGCTAAACTTACTTTCTAATCACACTGTACATATCTAATCTATTACTTAATAGAATGTTTTGCAACCCTAGTGACTGCATGTTTTTGTATGATTAAGTAGACTTTTATTTTATTTTTATGTTTATTGTTTATTGAGTGTATTTTTTTTTATTATCTTGCTGTGACTTTTTGCTTAGTAAAGAATTTTAGGATGTATTGGCATGACTATGCTTAGACAGCAGTTCACTTCCTGTTAAATAACTTAAAGCCATACCATTTTTTCCTAAATTTGTTGAATCTTCCTTTTCTGTTATTAGAAAAAAATTTGAATACATCTCCATACCAAATAACTGGTTCCAGAGACTTTGATTGAATGCAGTAAGTAACATTTCGTTGCTTTTGTTATTGTTCAAAGGCCTCGGCTGTTATCGACTCCAGCCCATGTAGCTGCTTACTACACAGGTCTGTCCTTCTCACCTTCATCCTTCCCTGTGAGAACGCCTTTGTCAGTGTGGTTAATGCGGGATGTCAGTCAGGAATTCCACTAAACCCTTATTGAATTACAAATAACTTTCTTCTTTTATTCATCCTGAATTATTTTTCAGGCACCATTTTGAGACAGGACAGGCTGCAGAAATAACCTCTGCTTTTGTGCCTGTCTGGCTCACATTCTCCATTTGTTATTTTTCAATGTACTGTTTACAGTGTAAATTATTTTTTGTCGTTGCCAAGCCTGCTGCATAAAATAGATTGAATAACTAAAAACTCTTTCATTACTGAATGGCAAAGATCAGTGGCATAACTAGGTTGGTTTTAGGGGTTTGAACACCCCCCCCCACCCCCCACCCCCAATATTAATTATTCAATGACGTGGAAAAAAAAAAGTCTGCCACCTGCAAAACTGTAAACCCCAATCCAACCAATGAAAGATCCTGCAAGCTGTTTGCTTCGCTGCCCTCATAAGCACACTTAAAAAAAAAAGTAGTCAAACAACCCGATGTGTGATGAGACAGCGAAGTCGAAGATTAATCTACAAATTATGCCCTCAGCTAATGCTAGCAATACGGGAAAAGAAAAAAGAAATCTGTGATTTTTTTCATTTGTCCTACTTCTTTAAACCAGTGGTTTTCAACCTTTTCATCTTAAGTGCAATCTAAAGTCTGATTTGCACGGGACTAAAAATCATATAACCAGGTGGTTTCAGAATATTTATCGACACTGGTGAAATTTAGTCTTGTTCGAACTGTCCCGTTCTTTTTATCCCAGATCATTTTCTCAAAGGTCCTCTGATACTTTTACAGGACATCGGGACCTTCTGTAAAATGTAAAACTCAGACATCCTGTGCCTTTTACTCCTGTGCATATTGATCATGTCAGTGTTATGTTACAATTCATATAGCATTTCCATGGTATTCGCCTCAAAGCAATACCAGCCTTAGCAATAAACCATAATATAATATTAAAATTGGTACGAATTGGAACGAGATTCTACAATTCAGTAAAACACAATGATTGGGTATAACCAAGCTGTCGACTCTAATCTAATTATTTAAACTTGGTTCATTTAAAAATCATGCACAAAAACGCCTTCTCTGGCCACAACATTGCATTTAAAACTAATTTTGGGAGGTTCATTTTTACTTGCAGATACATTTTTATAAATTATTACCCATCTGCCAAAATATCCATCATCCCTGAAACAAAATCCTGGCTACGCCACTGGTTAAGCCAAGATGTAATAAAGAGTGATTGAAACATATTGTTGCTGAAGTACAGGAAAGTATTGTGAGACAGTAGATCGTTTAATCAAGTATGCTCACAATGACTCCACTGCAGGATGATGACACACTGTAGCATTACTTTTTATTCACTACAGGGGTTTTACAAATAAATACAGTACTGTTTTTAATATACATTCAATAAAAGTATGCAATTTACGTAGTTTTAATTGCCTGATTGATTACGGTCTTAAGTCATATTAGTCTATATACAAAAAAATGAATTTTCTGATTGTAGTCAAATTGGCTGGTAGTCTCCATTTGTCTTTGGCTCTGAGTTTGGCTTAGCACTCCTGAGGATTGTCCCCTTCTCCTTTTCCTCTTTACTCCTCTCTCTGACATTACTGATCCCCTGTTTGTGTGTTAAGACCTGTTTCTATAGCAACTAATCATTTCTAACCATCTCCTATTCTCCTATATGTTGGCAGGGACACAAATGTTCAATTGGCCTAGAGGTTTTTTATTTCCCCTCAGTCTGGCAGTTCACCTTTGGGACATGTGTTTGACTGGCACAAAGCAGCATTTCCATGTGCTTTGAAACATAAATAAGAAGGGTCTTTTCTCTTTCAACACTGTCCTGTGGGAATTGTCCCAGACTGTAAAGAGTCACAAGAACCAGGTGTGTCTGGTTTATCTTTTTTTTTTTTTTTTAAACAGCTGCCAAAAAAATATTTGGAACAGTTTATTCCAATGCATTTGTTAATGCAGTGTTTTAAAAAGCCTGCTACAGTACTACTTGTTGCAAAACTAACCTGAAACAACTTTGTACCACTGAAGAGTCTCAGTTTAAATGACTGTATTAATTAAAGGTTTTGTTTTGTTTGGGTTTTTTTTAGAAAAAGGGTACAATGGGGCAAAACACTACAGAAAAATCAAAATATCTCTAATATCTGACATTAAGGACATTTGTTTACACACACATATATATATATATATATATATATATATATATATATATATATATATATATATATATATATATATATATGGATGAAGGTGTCCACCAAAGAAATGAAATAAATAATATGTGGTCAACCAAAGTTTACAGATCAGGAAACAGGCAATTTATCAAAATCAAAATCAATTAATTCGGTCATCTCTACTGCTGATCCAGCTCAACTGGTCTCTTGCTGGCTCTTATTCAACCCCATAATTAAATAAATATAAAATTAAATATTCTAAGCAATAATCATAAAGCCTGTATTGCATAAAAATAGAATAAACACATAAAAACACATATTGAGCAAACCTTTACTTTGAGACATACAGTATGTTCCAACAAACTTTTCATTCATTCACACGTCTGTTTAAAAATAAATACAATCATGTAAGGGCAAACAGAGAGAGAGTCAAATATTTTGCAACAGAACACATGTTCAATGTATATTACTCAAGCTTCAGAGATGAACCATAACTAGTTGAATCTCTGCTGAACCCTTGACATGCTCTGTAAAGCTATTTCATACTGAATTTAAACTATGACCTCATCATCATCCTTATAGCAACTACGAAGAACTACTAAATAACAAAAATCTTTTGTTCACAGATCATTATAGTTATTATTAATGTAATCATAGTCTCATTCCCAATGGGCAAGACAGCAGATCTCACAGGCTTTGATAGAGTCACTTCTATACAGTAGGAGCTCTCTTGGTTGAAGGAGCTTCCGTATCTAACACTGTGTACTGGAAGAGCAGGCTCAAAACTAAAAACAGCCTTCACTTATAATGAGGTCCTAACCCTATTGACATTTTCAAGGCATGCAAGTTGGTTGTCCTGACCATGAATATGGACAACTTGGTAGGTATTCAGAAAAATTAGCAGCTTGAAAGGAGCATTACAGCCCTGTATATTTGGCAACGTGTTAATGCTTTATAAATAATTGTTGACTTGTTTTATGGCTATTTCCTATTTAATTATCTCAAGTAAAATATGGAGCTTTTTGATCATCATTTATTTCTGAAACATTAATTGGGATACAATTAAGGCACTATTCATAGAAGCCATATACATTTTTATTTAAATATAAAGACTACTATAATGGCAGTGTCATAAATCATTTACTTTTTTCTTAGAAATGGAAAAAAAACCTATGTAATGAATGTGCCTAATGTGAAAGGTGAGGGATGGATGGCACAGGAGAATAAAGCTCTGCACCTGTACCATCTTTCAATCCAGCACACGGAACACAGTGCCATGTACATCAATGTGATTCAACGGCCTGCCTCTACTCAGGAGCCAGGCAGATGGAGTTACCATTAGTATTCCATAAAGGGCCTCTCTTAAGGTTACACTTTAATTATAGCGGAGCTACAGTCTTCACTGTTGTACCTGTCAATCCCTAAAGTTTTAAATGCATGAAAAATGCATTCAATTATGAAACGACTTTGCCTGCCAGATATAATATCTGTTAAGCTTCTGTATAGCAGCAGTGTCAAGGGGTGAATTGGACTTTTTTTTTTCTCCGTCCTGTACAGAGTAGCTGTGCATACATTTTTGCAATCCCTGTTGTGTGCGCTTGCTGTCCAGAATTATTGTTAAATAATTTTTTTTTTTTTTTTCACACCACCTTGTAACATGCATTGTGTACCCACAGCTGGGATTTAATTGTATGTATAGTACTAACAGAAATGTTGTTGTTGTTTAAAAAGAAAACAAACAAACAAACTAATCAGTTTTAGCATAACATTGCAATTACATTCATCATACAGTAGTTTTAGAAAATGTTTTGGTTTCTATAGTGGCACCATAGTTAAAATGTAATCACAAACAAATATTCAAGCTATTTAAGGTGATATAAAGTTGCCAAATCACAAGGAATGTGGAAGATGGCTTGTCACATGACAAGCCAACTGTGCAACTGTGCATTATATACTGTAAAATGTAATTTCTAACATACATGAGATGAGAAAAAAATACATTCCATCTAACTTGCTTAACTGAATAATGTCTTGTGTTCCAACTTTTGATGATGTCATATAAAATATGTATTTTCTTCTGTTTGAATGACATTTTATCCCCCTCTTAATTTTTTTTAATTAAATGAAAGTTCTTCAGTGACCAGGGGTCTTTTAGGACCTGCTATGCTGAGAGGCAAGAAAATATGTTTGACATGTATTGATTATTTCTCCTTTATTATTATTATAAAATAATAATAATAATAATAATAATAATAAATAATAATAATAATAATAATTATTATTATTATTATTATTATTATTAGAGAAAAGCTACCTGCTTACAAAAATAAAACCGTGTAATAAACTCCTAGGTCTTGTATGCTAGTTGTTCAGTTTTGACATTAACATGTATTTTCCTTCTTTCAAAAATACAACCTTATTATAACAAATTGAACAGATTCAGTCTCTTACATGGAAATAAGTTATACAAAAATCATATCGGAGCATAACCCGAGACCAGTGCAGTGCTGACAAAATTCACGACAGAAACACTTTGAAAATACGCCCCCTTGTTTTAAATGTACATGCATGTAGTTTTAGTAAGTATCCATCACTGAATTGTATTTTTGCAAGCTGAGCAAACATAAACCTGAAAATAGATAATTCTATTTTAGGCTCAGTAGGCTAACTAATATGCAGATCCAAGACAGAAACAGAGAGAGGGCTGTATTTAGTAAAGCAAAAAAAAAAAAAACAAGGTTATTGAAATGAAAGCTGATGAAAGTGGATGGAGACATTCCCCTTTAGTGGAAAGATGCTATGGTGTATCTATTATCTTAATTCAAGCCGAGTAGCTGTACTACCCAACGAGCGAAGCTACCAAACTTGTAAAGTTAAAAATAAATAACTGCTGAAAATGTCAAAGCTCATGGCCAATGTAGCCTGGCTAAACAAAGCAAATGAAACCAGGTGAGAAAAGAACCAATATTGAGTTTTAATGTACTATTGTGCTGCTCTGTTACCAGATAAGGATCCCCCTAATAACCCTACAATTAATACAACAAATGATGGTCTTTTGGAAATGTACAAAATATATTTTACATTACAGCATGTGTTCAATTTATTATGCTATTAGATTATACATGTCTAAGGTGATCATATAGCTCTGTGTTCACTGGCGCAGTTCAGGCTTTACGACTCACAACCCAATGCATTCTGGTATGCGTAGACCTGCTTCTCTTAAAGGAAAGAGGTAAGTGAATGGTACCTGAGACAGCTAAAACGTACCAGACTGCATTGAGTTAAAAAGCCTGAACTGTCCCAAACTGTCCCGCTGAACACAGAGCCACATGGTCACCTTATACATGTCTAATCAGAGGCTAATCAGAAAGCGCGCTACTGCAAATCCAGAACTTCTTAAGAGCAGCACCATCACTTTCTTTAAGATAAAAAAGCTGCACTTTATAAATGGAAAGTCGGATATATCTTTGGCTTTCATAGCATTTTAGTTTAAATGTAGAAACAGATATACCTTAGTTAATTACCCCTTCATCAAGTCAATTACAAAATGCTTTTACTACACTTCATTTTCCAGTAATAAGACATCACCATTCTAATGTATTGTATGGCAATTGATTTATACAGCTGATTCCCTGCATGTAATCTTCTTGAGACTTTTAGGACTTTCACTAATCCTGCAATACACAGCTGTTTTGTTGTTATTTTAAGCCCAAATGTGGCCTATAATCCTGGGGGAGGTTAAAAACAAATACCCAGGCTTATAGTTACACAATTCATTAATAATTAAACTTAGTTTTATTTAGGTGAAAACTGTTTTGAGGAGCACTTCAATGCATTACAAATGCATTCCCCAAAGGCCTGCTTAACAATCGAGAAACAAAACAATTTAAACACAAACATAGCTTGTTCTCAGTAACAGCATACAGTAAAAGCAGAAATTTGAAAATGGATTGGTTTTATTATTTCGCATGTTTGTCGCAGCTGCTTTGGAACTGCCCATTCAGGAACCGAGAGTGTGTGTCTTTCATGGGGAAGTGAACTAGGAGTTCATTGTTGTAGCGTCTGGTGCTCCTTGAGCTTGTCCTGTGAAAAAATGAAAAATCTCAACAGGATGGAATAACTGAAACACAGCATTTCTGTATCACCGGATGGCTGAATAATTATTTAATGTGATAGGTCCCAATATTGTGCTGACTGGATATCAAATTCGGTAATGGACTCGGCAATTTACTTCAATAAAAATAAAAACATATGGAATACTGTTACTACTGCCTAACTACGCTATATTCAATGCTCCTGTATTCGGAAGTGGGTTCCAGTATTACTGATTTGTTAAACTACAGTATGTACATAGGTCTGAACTGTATTGAAGCTGAAAAGGAAAAGTAACTGCATTTGAAGGAGGCTGCAGAAGCACTGTATCATGCCTTTGTCCTTGAATGAACTCTTCTGCTAGACAGACAGAAGACAGACAGCCAGGGTCTGGTAATTACTCACAAACGCTTAAAGATCACATTTGACACAAATTATAATGTTTTTACACTGAGGGCACCTGAAATCAGCTGATTTGTTTATTTACTTTATATACTGTATTTGTTAAAGCATTTTTCTCTTCATCTTTCAAAGAACACAGCACATCTTTACTAAAAACAACCCCACCTAGTGGTAAGGAATTGAAATGTTCCCAGTTTCGAAGGAAATCTAGAACTGAGTGAGCTTTTCAAATCCTGACCTGTACATTGTGTGGGCCTATATTGCAATACTGTTCTGTTGTTGTAGACAAAACACTTTCTAAGACGTTACAAGATTGCTATCAGAAAAATGCAGTGGCGTTTTTGTAATGCTTGGATTTATTAAAAAATTAAAGAAGCCACAAACAGTTCTAAAATGATTTCTGAATATTACATTTTATTTAATTCAGTATTAAATAAAAGCAATTTTCTCAAAAATACTGCTGGTGTCATGTGCAGGGCCAAGATTACATGCAATGATTAGAAGTTTTAACTCATGGCTTAAAAATTGGTGTAGGCAAGAGGGGCACAGGTTTATGGGGCACTGGGGAAGCTGCTCGACGGGGCGTGGCATGTACAGATGGGTCGGGCTGCACCTGAACAGGAGAGGATCCAGTGCACTGGGGGAGACAGTTAACAGAGCAATCAGGCAGAGCTTAAACTAGTGAATTGGGAGGCAGGGAGACTAGAGCCAAGGGGAGCTACACAGCAAACTACAAAGTGCAACCAAATTGTTGCCGATGTTCATTAACTGAAATGCCTATATTTAAATGCAAGAAACATTAGAAATACATTTCTATAACTAAAAGCCGTAGTCAGTGTGGATAACTATGACATTATAGGGATAACGGAATCCTGGTTAATTCCAAGCAATGGAGACGAGTTTAACATGGAAGGATATAGCATAGTTAGAAAAGACTGACACGACTTAGAATTAAATCAAATCTAAAGGTTTAATGATGGGAGGCTGTTATAGGCCCTCAAGCTCCGATGAATCACTAAACAAAAACCTACATGCAAGCATCAAAAAAATATGTAAGAAAGGACACAATAATAATAACGATAGACTTCAACTTCCCAAACATAAACTGAGACCACATGACAAGAAAATAGTTCAGAATGATACAGTTAGTGCAAGACTGTTTCTTATCACAACTGGTGAATGCCCTGAATAGGTACAGTTCATGTCTAGATTTTGTATTAACAAACAATGAAGCAAGGATACACAACTTACAGGTAATAGAACCACTAGGAATAAGTGACCATGATATGATAAAGTGTGAGGGGCAGTACATAAATCATAGACAATGGTATATAATTTCAAGAGAGTAGATTACAAAGGAATGCAACAGGAGCTTATAAACATAGACTGGGATAAAATACCAATAGATAATGATGCTGAAAACAATTGGATTACATTTAGGGATATAATGTTAGAAATACAGGATAAATTTATCCCAAAAATGAGAAAAGGTAAACTTAAGAAAAAGAAACCACGATGGGTAAATTGATCTAGTCCGTTGGGTATTAAAAAGTAAAAGTAAATTATATCTTTCTATTAAATCAAAGGGAGCAGCCTCACAAACAGAATACAGAGAGGCCTGTAAAGACCTTAAAAAGCAGACTAGTAGATATATACCAAAATTAACAGAATGCACACAAACATCATTACCAGAGTTTATTATAGAAGAGAATGAAGTATTAAGGGAGCTAGCAGCACTTAAAATAAACAAATCCCCAGGGCCCAATGGAATCTGTCTAGGAGTCCTCAGGGAAACTAGAGAACAGATTTTAAACCAATATGTTATATATTCAACAAATCTATAAAGGAGCAATCCCACTGGACTGAAAAATTGGCAATGCTGTTCCTATATTTAAAAAGGGAGATACAGGAGCTCCTGAGTGGCGCATCCGGTAAACGAACTCCACGTGGAGTGCAGGAATGCGCCCAATAGCCCACAATTTGCCGTACATCACCCAGGTGGGGAGGGCTTAGGTTGGCCAGGGTGTCCTTAGCTCCAGCACTACGCACCAGAGACCCCTGTAGACTGGCCGGACGCCTGCAGGCCTGCTGGTAAGTTACCCCAAGCTGCGTGGTCCTCCGATGCTGTAGCTCTGAAGTGGCTGCATGGCAGGCCTGCAGAGTGAAAAGAAGCTGATGGCTGACGGCACACGTTTAGAAAGACGCATGTGTCTGTCTTCGTCTCTCTTGAGTCAGCTCCGGGGTGGCAGCGGTGAGCTGGGTTGAAATAAAAAAATAATTGGGCTTTCCAAATTGGAGAGAAAATGAGAAAAAATAATTGCTGATTCCAAATTTTAAAAATAAAAAAAGGGAAATACATTTCACCCTGGGAACTGCAGACCTGTACATCAGTCATATGTGAAATCATTGAAACTACAATAAGGACCAAAATTGAGAAATATTTATATAGTAACAACATTATAGGAGACAGCCAACATGGCTTTAGGAAGGGTAGATCTTGTTTAACTAATTTACTAGATTTCTTTCAGGAGGTGACGACTAGAGAGGACAAGGATAGTGTGTATGACAATCTACTTAGATTTTCAAAAGACATTTGACAAAGTATCGCATGAAAGGCTATATCTAATGATTAAATCAGTAAGAATAAATGGTAAAGTAGGGAATGTCATATGAAGATAAACTGAAATAGCTGAATCTGTATAGCCTAGAAAGAAGCAAAGCCAGAGGTGACTTAATAGAGATATTTAAAATTGTCAAGGGGTTTAACAGTAACTGCTGATAATTATTTTTCACAGGTCACAGAGAAGAGAACCAGAGGCCATAGGTGGAAGATGAAGGGCATATTCAGAATGGAGGGGAGAAGGAGCTTTTTCAAAGAAAGGGTGCTGAACCATTGGAACAGGTTGTCGGACAGAGTTGTTGAAGCAGAGACTATCGGATCTTTCAAGAATAGATTGAATGCTGTCAAGAACAATACTGTATAACCCTCTCTGTGACCATAATAGGACCTTTAGCTAGCTGTCTGGAGGAAGTGCAATCTGCTTAGCCACAGATTCCCGGAGGTTTTATTTCCCCTACTAACTAAATGGTTAGGGTTTTTTTATTTTTATTTGTCCTCTCCTGAGTGTTAACAGACCACGCTTGCATTAAGCGAGTGAATATAGGTGGGCCGAATGGCCTTTTCTCGTTCTAGAATTTCTTATGTTCTTATGTTCTTAAATGATAAGGAGCTTCACATTTATTATTAGGCTTCCTAGCCAAAGGCTGGGAAGCCTATTGTTATCGTTAAAGTTTTTTTATTTTTTTTATTTTTTTTTTTTTTTTCTTCCCAAAACTTTAAACTGCTGCTGCTTCGAGGCTGTCTGACTGACCAGGTTCCGACTTGGCAGTTAGCAAGCTGGATACATTGGCTGTCTGATGCTGAAAAAATGTTGCTGCTGCGTCCTTGCAATTGGCGCTGCAACGCATTTTTCGATAAAACCTTTTGAAATCTTCTTGGGAACCGTTGAAGCGATTGATCTGACACTTGGCATATATCATCCACATCCAAACCCGCATCAAGTTTGCAAAGCAGAAGTTGCTGTGATGAATTTTAATGTCAAAATGGCTGCCACAAATCTTATTGAAACGTGCCTTTATAATAGCTTATCTACAGAGCCCTTGGTACACAGTAGGACCATTGTTACTTATACAGTACTATTGTACCGCAATGGATATAATGAAGTGTGTTGTGTTGTTTTGCTTTATTATTGTGATTCTATTGATATATCAAAATCAGAATCAAAGTAGCTGCCAATATACTTTCATTGCCCCTCTGTGAATATGTACTGCTTTGCCATTGCTAAGGGTAGTGCTTATCTGCAGCTGCTTTCAACTAATCTTGCTAAACTTTATTGTACAGCAGAGTATTACCTGCAATCAGTGTGGTCCCAGGTGAATCCCAGGTTCAATTCTGAGTATTTGGCACCTTCCACATTCCTACTAGACTTTATTACAGAATACAGTTGGTTGCCAAAATATCATATCATTAACAGGAAAGCTAAAAGATAACGTTATCACAGGGTTGGCATTCAATATTCATTGTAATTCAAGTGCATCCCAAGGAGTCTAGAGATGATCTCGAGATTTAGCTAAATTAACCATTTCCTCCCTATTTCTACACAGGGTGCATTTTACATTTTTGTGGGCCATAAAGAAAGTATAATAATAGGTATAATATCTTTACAGCTATCAATAATTAAATCAACTATTCTGTTGTGGTTATTATTACTGTATGTAACCTTATACAGCCACAATTATTTTTACAGTACAAAAAATAAAACAAAAATAATCTTTTAGAACTTAAAACCAGGCAGAATTGCAACTCAAATCAGTGTTAAAATCTGCCCAAGTTTCTATATTGTGGTGTTAAATATAAAAGCCGGTGAGCAATCTTATGCAATTTAAGAGAGCCAGAGGGATCCAGTAGAAATAAACAGCAGCAAGGTAAAACGCTCCAGGGTATTTGACAAGCTCAGTGGTCTTCTCAAAATTGTTTACCTGTTATGCCTCAATAAGCTTACATTTTTGCACAGCTGACATAAATGAAGCAGAGAGCTTAATTAATTTATGCATAAGGGGATGGCACTTGTTATGCCCACCTTCAAAACTGCAACAAATTTGTTTTCTTTGTTAAAGACTATTCCTTTGAAGCCACCTGCACAAAACATGTGATAGTAGGGTTTAAGCATACTGCATTCTTACTAAACAGGTGTAGAATGTTTTGAAAGCCTGTTTTGATGGATCATCATTTATAGACATACAGTATGCTCCACAAGTGTGCTAAATATAGATTTATATAAAAAAAAAGGTAATTGTGCACCGTTTACCACAGCTTTTCTGTGATACAATATTTGATACAATAGAAGATGAAGTGACTTACTAATATTATTTACGAATTAGATGCTGACTCTTACATTTCAAAAAGTAGCAAAAACTCCAATTTCCCATGTGCACACTTAATAGCAATGCCATTTATTGGATAGATTTGTTTTACAGCCAAAGAATACTTGATACAAAATAAATGCAAAAAAACAATTTGATAAATTCAAAGATTTTCTGTTTGATATTTCTACCAGACCTTTGTAACTATATTAAAATTAGCACTGTTTTGAGCACATCGTTGAAATATCCAGAACACACATTATAATAATACCTGCTGAATAAGTGAAGAGGTATGCATCTTCCAAACAATCAGTAGGACGTTATCACAGTGCTGCTTTAAAAAAAAAAACTAACAAAAAAAAAACACTTCAGTGCCTCCCTGACTGCAGAGACAGTGAATAATAAAAGTGAACCTTCACATGAAAGCTGCCAGTAACAGTTCAACATGCCTTAACATGACCAGGGACTTGAATAGCACACATATAATGATAACATAACCCATAACCCATTAAAAGAGTTTAACCTGTTAGTTATGCAATGAAAGATTGAAGGCTTTAAAACCAGGGCTACATTAACAAAATCATGATGATGAGGAGCTGTGACCGAATGTTGTACACTAATACATTACTAGGGCTTGAGCCATTCACTGTAAGTTGTAAACTGCTATGCAATGGGGAGTCATAATACCCTAATTTCACAACTGTGCAGTACATGATATGTTTTGTAATGTGTTTCAAACTAGACTATGTGGTTTTGCCATTCCTTATGTACTGTATTTAAGTGCATACAATGTAATACCGTATTTTGGTCTACCAATTGATAGATTACTGTCACAAAGACGGCCGGAGTGGGTGGCGTCAGACCAGAGCCAGGAAATAAAACAACAAGAGGTGGAGTTTGGTGGAGCTGAGCAAATGCTTTCGCTCAGCATTTAATAAATAAACAAACAGACAGAAAATAAACGATTGCAACAATACAAAAGCAGGACATGGCATATTCGCCAAAATAAACAGACAAACAAAACGGACCAAACAAAACACGGTGAGCTTCCTTTACTTTACGTTATTATTAGTTTTATTCTCTTTACCTCTGTCTCCAATCCCGTTCTCCACTCACTAAACACCCAACCCCGAGTGAGTGAAAACATGCTGCTTTTATGAAGCTGTACCGCGACTCAACTGGTAATCAGTCATTCAACTGGAGTCTCAGTACAACTGCACGTGAATTAATAAAGTGCAATTCCCCATGCTCACATATTACATTTTACTTGCACATGAAGTGCTGTGCAATCCTCATTCCTAAATACAAATATACATTTTAAACACTCGTGTTACACAGACCCGTTTATATCCTGTGTACCAATGACTATACACCAACATTAAACACACAACACGCAACATATAATAGAAAATACACACAGGGGTGGGCACTTCGTCACAATTGCTAAAATATACCATATGTTGATAATGTTCTTTATTGAAGGTAGCAAAATGTGATGGGTGCAGAGCAGCTGTCAAGTTTTCAATTCTCTGTTGAAGGTACAACATTGGATGGGCGCTTCTATGCTGTCAAACTATCATACCTTTTCATATCCATTGTATCTGATAGATTTTAAAATGATTCCAAGGAAAATCTAAATATGCAGTATGTATATAGTAATATCGACTGGAGAGGAGGGCTATAATGGACAATGTTTGACCAGAGGGAAGACTATTTTTACCCTAGAGGTAACAATACTCTTCCAGAGGGGCATTTCATTTTCCACTGTGAGCTGAGTCTGCAGTACATATTTAATATATCAATCAAAATAATGAGAGGCAAGGTTGGATGATAAATATTACTTTATATACTACAGTCTTTTATGTGTTTTTCACGTATGAAAAAAACCGTAAACAATGTTGGCATGAATATCTTAGTGCTGTACATATAATGAAATAATATACTATGACCAGTGAAACATGTCACCAACATTTCTGGAGCTCCTGTGATGAGATTTTTGTTTCCAAGCACTGATTGTGTGTGTGTGTGTGTGTGTGTATGTATATATATATATATATATATATATATATATATATATATATATATATATATATATATATATATATAACAAGTAGTAGCAGCAGGGCTGGTATGTGACATAATCACATACGAAGACATAAGCCTGATACAGTGGCTTGCGAAAGTATTGACCCCCCTTGGCATTTTTCCTATTTTGTTGCCTTACAACCTGGAATTAAAATGGATTTTTGGGGGGTTTGTATCATTTGATTTACACAACATGCCTACCACTTTGAAGATGCAAAATATTTTTTATTGTGAAACAAACAAAAAATAAGACAAAAAAAACAGAAAACTTGAGCGTGCATAAGTATTCACCCCCCCAAAGTCAATACTTTGTAGAGCCACCTTTTGCAGCAATTACAGCTGCAAGTCTCTTGGGGTATGTAACTATAAGCTTGGCACATCTAGCCACTGGGATTTTTGTCCATTCTTCAAGGCAAAACTGCTCCAGCTCCTTCAAGTTGGATGGGTTCCGCTGGTGTACAGCAATCTTTAAGTCATACCACAGATTCTCAATTGGATTGAGATCTGGGCTTTGACTAGGCTATTCCAAGACATTTAAATGTTTCCCCTTAAACCACTCGAGTGTTGCTTTAGCAGTATGCTTAGGGTCATTTTCCTGCTGGAAGGTGAACCTCCGTCCCAGTCTCAAATCTCTGGAAGACTGAAACAGGTTTCCCTCAAGAATTTCCCTGTATTTAGCGCCATCCATCATTCCTTCAATTCTGACCAGTTTCCCAGTTCCTGCCGATGGAAAACATCCCCACAGCATGATGCTGCCACCACCATGCTTCACTGTGGGGATGGTGTTCTCGGGGTGATGAGAGGTGTTGAGTTTGCACCAGACATAGCGTTTTCCTTGATGGCCAAAAAGCTCAATTTTAGTCTCATCTGACCAGAGTACCTTCTTCCATAAGTTTGGCGAGTCTCCCACATGCCTTTTGGCGAACACCAAATGTGTTTGCTTATTTTTTTCTTTAAGCAATGGCTTTTTTCTGGCCACTCTTCTGTAAAGCCCAGCTCTGTGGAATGTATGGCTTAAAGTGGTCCTATGGACAAATACTCCAATCTCCTCTGTGGAGCTTTGCAGCTCCTTCAGGTTTATCTTTGGTCTCTTTGTTGCCTCTCTGATTAATGCCCTCCTTGCCTGGTCCGTGAGTTTTGGTGGGCGGCCCTCTCTTGCCAGGTTTGTTGTGGTGCCATATTCTTTCCATTTTTTAATAATGGCTTTAATGGTGCTCCGTGGGATGTTCAAAGTTTCAAATATTTTTTTATAACCCAACCCTGATCTGTACTTCTCCACAACTTTGTCCCTGACCTGTTTGGAGAGCTATAAAAAAAATATAAGAATATAAAAAAAACATTGTGGACTTACTTGCTTGAATCTTGAGTGATGTCATTTGTAGTCAAAATATTTTTACAGCCCATGGAAGACTTTTTAAATCACTGTAACCCACAGAAATCCACTGGGAAGATGAAGAGCTGGTTTGAAAAACCAAGTTGCGAACATTTGCAGTCAACCATTTTGTTTTTTCGTACCATGACCAATTAAAAAGGTGTTTTTGTTTTGGTCCATTCTGCTGAAGAAGGTCCAATTTAAGCATTGGACAACCTTTATTGTTATTTTTCATTCTTATTTTTTCCTCAATTGAAAGCGAGGAACATGACGTATGAATTAAAACAATCTACAATGTACTGTATGGAAATCGAAACTTAAGCAAGTAGCCACACGTGACCCATAACCTGTCTGGCAACAGATATGTCAAGATTAAGTCTAATTATGAGTGGCAGAGGCTAGCCACAAACTTGCATCATGTAGCCAATACCAATACATTAAAACTTGACAGACAGAGGTTGATTGTAGGTTGAAAACACACAGAATCCCACCCATTTTGATGGTACATTAGCCAATAGCAATACAGTTTACCTTGGAAAGCATGACATAAGGAAAGCTTTTTTTTTTTTTTTTTTTTACTTTTACATGATTACATGTAGGCTTAGCCTCCATAGCCTCTTATGATGAGCTACCACTGATACATATATATATATATATATATATATATATATATATATATATATATATATATATATATATATATATATATATATCTTCCCTTTCTTCAGTGCACCATTCAGGGCCCAGGAGAAATGTCCCCATCCTCCCCACCCTCTTGTGGGCATTTCGGCGGTTTAAAATCATCGAGCGGTCCAAAAGCCTGGTAACCCAAAGATTTCCAATTCAGTGGTGGCGCATGATAACACTGTGCTGCAGCTACTGTATCTATTGTATACTGTGGCAAAAACATTGCGTGCATACAGGAATGCAGTTTCATTAATCAAATACAGTATAATCACATTGATCTTGTAAAACTACTGGTACACGTAATTTATTGTTTGAAAAATAAACTACACTAGCCTAGAGCAGTGGTTCCCAAGCCTGGTCCTGATGACCTCCTATGTCTGCTGTTTTTTATTCCACCTGAGCTCTTAATTACAACTAAGTCCTTAAATGAACTGATAAGTTGCTTAATTAGACCTTTTTAATTGTTTTCAGCAGTGCAAACCACTAAAACCATCCCCATAGCTACGCCAATGGTCCCCAGGACCAAGGTTGGGAACCACCGGCCTACAGTATCATACATTATTGTAACTGTGTTGTGTGGAGTTGTATATTTTTTTTTATCCTATGAACAGTCAGTTAACAACTTGATAATTTATGACAGGCTACTAGCAGCATAGGCTTAAATATAGTTCTACCAGGTCAAGGACCTTCATGGTCATCACTGCGCTGACTATAACTAAAAATGGCAGTACAATGTATATTATCAACACAATAACAGAACTGAACATACATGAATTAAAACTGAATTTAATATTTATAATAAAATGATATTAACATGTATTTGTATATTTTGTAAATAATGTAATGTCTTACAGCACTTATGATTGTGTGCCTTTCAGTTCATCCATAATTAATGTTAATTTTGATAGTGCTCAATTTGATACTTTTGGTGGAAAGAGAAAATGTACAAATAATGAATGTAATGGTTATCATTATTGGGATCATTTGTACCATTTAGGTGTAAATAATATTGCAGAACTGGCTTTTTTTT
Organism: Polyodon spathula; assembly: GCF_017654505.1. Classification (NCBI taxonomy): domain Eukaryota; kingdom Metazoa; phylum Chordata; class Actinopteri; order Acipenseriformes; family Polyodontidae; genus Polyodon; species Polyodon spathula. The sequence continues at coordinate 64,675,767 of NC_054539.1, forward strand.
CAGTGTTTTTACCATGACCTGCTAAATGTTTCCCGCTTATATGAATTTAAGAATATCATTTTTGTAAACGAGTCTATTTCGATCCTTTACACATGCATTCAAGACATAATGAAAACATGCATTCTAGGATATTGTACACCATGGTTTGCCTCCCACATGATTAGTTTTATGACAATAAAACTCATACTTTATAGGCTGACTCCATTGAGTCAAGATGCCAGTACACTGGATATAAAGATAGTTTTGATAACTCTATAATGTCATACGTGATTGCAAATAATTGAGAATTCATTTTTTTCTTCAGAAAAGACAATGTCTGCAGTGGTTATTATTATTATTATTATTATTATTATTATTATTATTATTATTATTAGTCAGAGTTATGCGTTATGTCTTCAACTAAAAGACAAAAAATTTTATCTGGATAGTCATAAAAGTATTTTACAAAATGTACCAATGGTTTTACGAAAATCGTATTTATTGTCATTGTATATATATATATATATATATATATATATATATATATATATAAGGTCCCACCGTAAGCTTTAGCTTTATCCTTATTTTTAGAATATAATTTTAGTCACGACCCCTGCTTTACGAAAAGGTATTTCCAAGAGTTTAAATTTATGGTAAACTATAATTTAACAAAGTTTTTCGTTATGGGTAAACGAGTTTTTGCACGCCTCGATATCGTATAAGCCGTTTGCTCAAAAACGTAGGCGGAGCAAGCATAGCAGCAGCAGGGGCAGGGAGTCGTTGCTTTATTTTACAGCAAGACGTTGCACCGATGTAAAACGTTAAAATAGGAAAATATACCAGTAGTAAAGAATAGGTTGTGTAAGTCTAACTTTAATCCAGTGAATTAAGTAAAAATTCTAAAATGGCTACTTTTTTTTTCTTTAAAATAATTACACAAACTAAAGTTTTTATGGAAAAAAAATAAGAAATGTATTATGTATCCTTCCACTGAGAAAAAAATAGTCCCTGAGGACTGTTTCATTGTGACATATATTTTTTACTTTTTTTATTTGCCATAAACATTAAATTAAACATTGCCATTTATAGTAACATTTCGAGAACATTTCAAGAAATTGAAAGCAGGCTGATTTCCCACATCTGTGAGAGGATTCACGGAAAAGCCAGCCACTGCACTGTCACTTGGGGGCCTACGTCAAGGGAGGTGCTTTTGAGTGTGAGGAGACGTCATTTTGTAAATCCTACTCCAGGTTTTAAGTACTTCAAGAGAAGCTGACCACACCGATGACTGGTAACCGAAATAATTTCCTTAGACTGTAAACCAGCATTAGATAATATGTGGACAGCAATGCTGCGGACTGAGTGGTTTGTGTAAGGTACTGAAAGCCCAATTTTCTCTAAAATGTGAGGCATCAAGTTTCTGAGGTAATTGACATTAATAGGTACTTTTTAAAACTGTTGACAGGCACATAGAATCACCAGGCTAGGCAAACATGTACCACAAGTACTTTCACGGTTGATCGCATTGACATACTTGTGATTTTTTGTTTGCACATGAGCAACAGGGTCACAAACTCCAGACCATTTTCATCTGTATTGATGACAAACGACGTCTGTGTTAGGTTACGCTGCCCCTACTGTCTGCGGCGAGCAAAACACAATTGTATATCGAACCAGACCTTGTTTAAAGCCGCTGCAGAGCAGGAGAGATATCTGAATTTTTAAAATTGTTTCTGAAATCCGATTGTGGTTCTGCTTCATGCATTAATAATTTGTTAAAATGCCAATCCTCATAAAAGGTCACAGGTTTTGTGGAAAGTCGTTCATGTATTATTATTATTATTATTATTATTATTATTATTATTATTATTATTATTATTATTCCCTTATGGTGCCTATGGTGCCATAGCTATACTGTAAGACAATTATTACTGCACTGTCATGTGATCTTGTTCAGCCAATCACAGCACTTAATTTATCCAAGCCAGTTTATAACTACAAAACAAAGGATGCAAAATAGCAGTTAAAGTTAAGCGTTGTTTTGCTTATTACATAATTAAATTGTACATAAAGTTGACACCTCATTTTATTTATTTATTTATTTTTAAAATATTCCTCGCCATTGCCGCTGATGCACAGTAAACAGTGGCCATATACGTTTTCATAAAGTAATAACAAACATGAGGTTTACTTGCGTGTTTTTGTAGCTGAACAACCAAACAAAAACTGAAATTTAACTTTAAACATTTCAAATAAAACAAACGTGGAAATGGCGTTGTAAAATGAGGGGAGCCAGGGGACGGGGGTCTCTCCGTTTTGGTTATCGTTTATTACATTCACATAACAAAGTAGCAACAAAAAATAAATAAGCTATATAAAAATCACTACACAACATTTCCAGCAAGCTGATCTCTGTTTAATCGAGGCATTTCTAATGAAATTGCTTGTCATTCTTCTGTCCCATGAGATTCTGACTGGCTCTAAAACAGCTTGACCCAGGTGGACTTTGACAGAGATCACTGTGCGCGCGCGCATAATCTTTTTGCTGTCAAAAAACTTTTAAATAGAGGCTCAAGCTGCTGTGTTGAAACTGTTGCAATGAATGACCCCTACTGGCCAAAAACGCATATTGTATGTGTGCATAAAACACATGACTACAAACCCCGCTAGGGGGGATTCCCCTTTGGCGAAACTGTAGCAGGGATAATGTAAAAAATAAATAAATAAATAAAATAACATATTTGGTAGCCATGTCCATGCTGACGAAATAAATTGACATTTGATTTATTAAACGAGAAACTAAATACTTTGAACACTTGAGAAGACAACTACATTGTGATGTCCTATTGAGAGGTGATCCAACTCGCTTTAGGACCCCGTGAAATCCCGTCCAATCCGCCGGTTTCTGCAGTAAGATCGGAGCAGCTGGAGGAGGCCTCGCCGGCTGGGGAGGAGGACAGGGAGAGAAGCAGAAGGAAGATCCGGGAGCCAGCAAAAACGAAAAGGTCCAGGCCTGGGACTGGCAAAAAGGGTAATTAAAAATGTGATCCACTAATTAAACCCCTCTACCCATTGTCAGTAGTCCTTGGGATGAGGGTAGCCTTCTCAGCTGCAGAAGGCAACCACAAAAGGGTGGCATGCCATTATATGGAGGATAAAACTGGCACCATTTATGTGCGTTTGAAGCGGTGGGTTTTTTTAGGCAGTGCGATGTGCACATGAAGTTGGAGTAGCCTGGGGGGAAAAAAAACAGTGACTAACAAAATAATTGCTACTTTATCAAGTTTTTGGATTTTCTGTGTTGCAATGTGTACCTCTGTAGTCACACTTAGCTAAAACGGGTGGTCATATGATGGTGACAGAGGTGGTAGGTTTGCCTTTTTTTCATTATTGCAGATGTGTCCATGATAACAATATTAATAGCAAATTATGCTTGCGTGCAGTACTTTTTCATTGGCATAATTTACAGTACCTACATTAATGCCATAGAATAGCTATTTGATATATATATATATATATATCTATATATATATATATATATATATATATATATATTATATATACTATTATGGCGATTGGTTGAAAAAGTACCCAGTTTTGCTATGCGTATTTTTACCTTCGATATTTAAATATGGAAGCTTGGTTTCACAGTATAAACCAAAAAGGAAGTTTAATGTTTCCCAGACCACGTATGAAGACGGTGCTTGTATTTTGCTGCGAACATAAAACGACGCTGACTGTAACGTAACTACTCTTCGTGACTACTATATATATATATTATAATATATATATATATATATATATATATATATATATATATATATATATATATATATATATATAATGCTTTTTAATGCTGACATGCCCCCAGGATCAAGAACTCCTACATTCGTATTAAGGGATGTAACGTTTGCATGTATACATTTTACAGTAATTAAAATAACTGAAATGTTTAAATGCGTGTCTGTCTGAATTTGCGTGACACTCGATATATAGTGTCAATATTTTATAAAACAGTGTAAATGTATAAAGTTTGATCTGTTTTTTTTATTGTATCATTATTTTAAACTGGCGTTATTAATATAGGGTATTTAGTATTGTATTCAATTAAGACATAAACACCATGTTAATGTAAATGATGCAGATTTTGACCTACATTTTTCAATGCGATCTTTTACGTAATGTGTTACAGCAGGAAGGACGGGTTAACTCTCAGACAATTATTATTGCAAATGTAAATACTGTAGGAAATGCAATAGATGCATGGTAGGTATATACACCCACAGCTGGGTTCAGTACAATGTTTCCTATATTGTTGTTGTTGTTGTTGTTGTTGTTGTTGTTACAAAGGCTTTCCCTTATAGGTGGTTAGTATTCTTTGCAAGTCTTCACACGTTATCATTCCAGACTTAACATTGAACCATGCAGACACCACATTCTCCTTTTACCCTTTTCTTTTTATTGCCCTTAGGTATTTAGTGGCAGTTAGTGACAGACAAGACACGTGTTTTGCAATGGCTGTTTTTTTGTTTTTTTTCTTCAACATTTGATTTATTTCAGTCATCGGAAAAGTTTAGTTTTTCAGACAAAAATACAGTAACATTTAGGCAGCACATATTTACAGAGTAAACTCTATCCATTAATTAAGCAATGCTGCTTTTAGTGGAGAAATATGCATTTTAAGCCAACCTGTATGATTGCCGTTGCATGAAAATGAGATATAATAGGCTTTACCACTGTCTAGTAGCACCAGCAGGCTGTAAAAAATCTGTTTTTCCCAAACACCTTTACAGTCAGAACCCCCCCCCCCCCCCCCCCCAAAAAAAAAAAACAACATTCAGTAATACAAAATTAGATTGTAGCTTATCTGATTTTTTTTCAATAGTACATTTTGTTGTAATTGCTAACAATGTCAATAACTCTGTGGTACACATGTTATGTTTAGAATGTCCGAACAGTAGTATTTGCACAGAACAAACCCACTGTTTATAATCGAAATGTTAAACAGATAATAATTGGAACCGACCTAGAAGCTGAGAGATGCATCTTTTTGGCTCAGATAACACCCAGATCGGTAAAATCCAGTTTATTTAACAGATCTACATCATGTGTTGTTGTTTGGACAAAATTGTACCAAAATTGTATCCGACCACAACCAGTTCCTAATTATTATTATTTATTTATTGTTGAGCGTCATACATTCATTTATTCACAGAAATAGTATGACCTATTGAAAATGCTTATGGTATATATTAAAAGTTGCGCTGAAACAGCAAGATCCTGCAGAATCACATTGGTCAGGTTTTCGTGCAATTGAACTATGTAGCCTAACACGTTGATAACACATCCAAATTGTATTAACCACACGTATTCATTTTCCTTCTACATGATAAATAAAACCCAATTACATAAAATACATCAATTCTATATAAAGTGTAGGCACGACTAAATACACAGTGAGTAGTCTAATTTTAAAATTTAATAATAACCCAGTACCACTGCACAAACTGAATTTTGACGTAATACATAGGTATGTAATTTGTCTAAAATTGCTGAATTCTAACGAATATTCAGACTGCAGATGGTAGGGCCGGTACACTGTAGCACCGACCTTTCAATCTGCGGCGCCCAATCCCGAATAGCGAAAAGGGCAGTGCGGTTCTGATAACACATTGTGAGTGTCTTTATTCTTCCCTCTACGAAGTCAGATTACAGTACTTTCATGTTCATTTTTGGATCCTCCATCTATGTGTTAAAATAATGCAAACTACATAAAAATGTGCCAAACACTGGTGTGTTAGATTTACAATATACATTGTATAAAACTGTACTGTTACATAGTAGTGCAGATTGCACACTGAATTGTTTAAAGTTTACATTGGCATTTCATTTTAACAAAATACCCCCCTCCCCCCATAATCAGTTCCCTTTGCACTGTCTGTTTGATAAGTGTGACATAAGTTGCACCAGTGTGAAGAACACCTGACCATCTGATTTAAAAGTGATTTATTTTAAAACCAAGAAGAGGGAAGATAGATTTATTTTAAATGTATATTAAGCATGGGGAGTTACGTAGGAAATGGAAAGATCTAGAATAAATTAGCTTCCCCCACTACTACATCATCATCAACTCGTGGCTAATGCAGCAGGATCACACATTTAAACACACATAAAGAAAGTGTAATTACAGTAGTAAACAACCGAATCAAAAGTGTAAGTAAGATGTTTTTTTATATTTAAGGAGCGTAGTGTGATTTTTTTTATTAACCACAATTATTACAATATGACTTCAGTTACCGATTGTTTAGGTATAGAGTATGTGGTACCTCGTTTACTACGCAATACAGTAACATTACTACCAACTTTGCTCATTTAAATTCTTTACTTCCTTGTTTTGAGCATATGCAAAAAGATCTGAATAGAGAATGTTATAAGCGGTAGGTTAGATTGATTTTTCCAATTTTTTTTTTACGTCAGAGTCGAGCTATGTGTGCTGAGAGTGCGCAGCAAGGATGAATGAGAGAAAACGTCAAAGACGTAGCAACAAATGCTAAGCTATAACAAATGGGCTAATGTTTGACATATTTTAGTGGAAGTGGTCTTTCTGTCTGAGAAGTATAAAAGAGAAAAAAAACACAATACGCTATGTTGGCACAGATTCAAAAACCGCCATGTTAAATCGTCTAGTGTAGAGAAGAACAGAAAAACGGCACACTTTTTAAAATCTAACAATATTTAATAAATAACACACACGCAGTTTATTTTAAAATGTGTACATTTCTAGACGAAGCATCACAATGTAAAATCAGTCATCTGTGTCCAGACACGGTACCGAGATGCCTGAGTTGTAGTTTTGTTTCTTACAACAGCATACATGCAGCCTATGTATCCACTTTCCCCAAATCCTCGGTACAGCATACACTGTATGTTTTTGCTCACAGTATTCTTAACTCTCCCAGTCCCTCTACCAGTCTCCCATACTGTTTATTTCTCAGGTTTGATATTTGAGATTGCTTGTACCTTAAAGGAATTGTATAGGCGCTGTATATTTTGTAATGGTTTATTCAGTAGAAACTATGAGTACTAAGGTTTATTTTTGTATAAGAACGGCGGAGTACTGCAAATCACATTTAGCCTATAGACATAGGTTACAGTATATTTTAATTATTATTAAATTAAAATTATCATTATTTTAAAGTGAATGATTAATGTGCACGTTATCGTGTCAACAAAGATGTATTGTATACACCACACACACACATCATACATATATATATATATATATATACACACACACACACACACTGTACAGTAATACATAATCAAATGTGTAGATTTTGACTAACGGTTTAGTTTTAACTGCACTAATTACACACTGCATCATTTGGTTCTTTGTCCACAGGTAAAAAGAACGGATAGTGGAGGGTCCACCCAAAGTCTCTTATGCTACTTTATTTTTTCCATTTTTTTTTGTTTCAAGCTGTTTTGTAAAAATCCTGTTTTCACAATGCCGTCCAACGCTGCCACAGCCACCACTACCACCACATTCAAAAGTTCCGACTTCGATCATGACGCAGCTGCATATAAAGTGGTAAGATCTTTTTTTTTTTTTTTTTTTTTTTAAGTGACCTAATTATCGTAGTATATTCAGTTTTGATTTGGAATGTTACTAATTTTGCTTAAATCTATAGCAACTGTATCAAACAGCCTAATCAGGCCACTTCGGGAAACCAGGCAGTGGCCTGGGAGACACTGCAGGAAGGCTGTCTGGTTTACTGCTGCAGTCAGACGATGGCTTACGTAGGCAATGTACTGTATAGCAGAGAACAGGCTTAAACGGTAAAAAAAAAAAAAAAATGTATGCGATTAACTGTTCTGATCCAGATTTTCAGTAACAATTTTTTCAACTAAATGTATCAAATCATATCGTACATAAAGTACAGTATGATTTTTTTTTTTAAATCTATGCATGTAAATGCCGTTTTTTTGTGTATAATACCAATGTGAAAAACGGCTTAAATGGGTTGTGTAAACGTTCGACAGCTGACGTGACAAAGTGTACAGAACAGTTTCTCTAAGACCTATTCCAGGTGTTAAAAATAATTATTTAAAAAGCGTGCTGTAATAGCAATTGGCTGGTACAGTCAGATATTTCAGCTGGAATATGTCTGATCAAAATACTCTATTGTCAACGAGTGTCCTATTTTGTTCTCCATAGCCTTTTTTGTTTCTGTTGCCAAGTCACTTGAAAAAGTGTCCCAATGATTTCTTGCCAACAGGTTTAATATTGTTCTCAGTCACATCTGGCCTACGTAAGTTTAACACAATAATTTTACAACTGGAGTGACAACTTAATAGCAGTACCTCAGTCACCCTCCAAAGCACTCCTGCATCATAAACCCAAATAAAGACAACCCCACTAAAATAGCTCACCTTGGTAAAGCCCACAAAGGATTGTTTACATATTAACTCCCAGCATTCTTTCCAACTAAATCAAATAAATCAACTGAAATAATATATTTGACTCCTGTTGTACTGTTAAAAAACAGTTTCTCCTAGTAAAATATATTTTACACTTATTTGACTTTAAACAGTATTTATTCTGTATTTACAGTTAACTATTACACATTTATTTTTCAGTTAAATTGCAGAAATATAATTTTCAGAAATATTTGACAGTTATCAAATATTTCTTTATATATGTATATATATATGTACTATATACTATCATATATATATAATATATATATATATATATATATTGTAAGGTACCAGGGAGGGGGTTAAAATCCTTCCCTGCTAAAAACCTTGTGAGAATGCACATTTGGGTGTTATGGGGTTTAATTGTAATTGTTTTAATGATTTAGTTAATCCTTGGCACCTGATCGTAATTATAAATTAGAGACAGGTGCAGGGTATTTGGGGAGGCAGCCAGACTGATCGGGGCGGCTGAGTGAAGAGCCCGACTGCGTGTGTGTCGAGTCGTATTGAAGAGAGTGCTGAGAGAAGCCCGTTTTGGTGTTTGTCAGGTAAACGGCTTAGCCGTCCTGTGGTTTAGTGAGGAACCAGTCTATGTTTAGTCAGAGCTCCAAGAGGGAGCTAGGCGTTTGTTTTGTTTTCATTTCTGTGTTTATTAAAAAGTGCGCGTCAGCGCCGTAAAAAATCAATTTTTGTGTCCTGGGTCTATCTTAAAGGGGCAACGAACTCCGTGAGTGCGAGGATCGTTTACAATATATATATATATAAAGGTGGTTGCCTTTTCTCATATGTGCACAATCCAAAAAAGAAAAGGCAGCCCATGGCAAATTTAGGCCGCTGTTTTGATGTGGCCCAGGGCCTGCAATCCGAGACCAGGGCCAGCCTTTACATATATATGAACGCAAAGTAGACTAGGGCCGGCTTTTCGTATCACATTACCAATTGGAGATTTTTTTGTTTTACATTTATTTGGGGAGGTGCAAAAAACAGGCAAGGCTTTTTTTGTTTGTTTTGATAATAACCAGATCAACACACATACCATATATAAACATTAACACAGGCAACTTTGCTTTAAATTTTTGTAAACATAACTGTCTAATAAAGCTGCTTCTGGTATTCAAGTTCAGTGTTGAATGAGGCTTCAGTTTACTTCAGTCAGTATCCAGAGCTGTTCAAAGATGCTGAAAACAATAACACTCACCCCTAAAGATTAGATGAATGAGTTTGTCAAGGATGAATTTCATGTTGGTGGTAATGTGCTGTGTTGTACTTCATGCAGCAAGGCTGTAGATTACACTGGTAGGCAGACCATTGTAGAACACACGGGAAGCGCTAAACATAAATTGAAACAGCAAACTTGGGATTCTTTTCTGTGCTCAGCGTCAGCGTCTCATGACAGTCTGGCTAGAGAATACTGAAGCTCTGTTTTACAGTAGCCATCCACGAAGGCTAACTTTGAGTTGAGCTAACATGAAAATCTTTTTTTTTATTGTTTTACAACAGGGAACTGTTTGTAATATTTGAAGTAAAAAAAAAAAGTTTGTTTTATTTATTAATGGCACTGGTAAGCTTGTAACTTGCGTAGAGTTTGAACATGTAAAAAATTGTATTTTCACTGTAATATTTCAATGTCTGTTATTTTGATTATTATTGTTAATGTTATTCTGCTGGCAATAAAACGGTAGTTTATGATGTATCATGCATGTTTTTGAGCAAGGTGTATTTGCTGTATGACAGTGTATTGCTGTATTTAGATTAGGACGCTTCCCTTAATGAAGTTGTTGTAGCTCCATGTGGAACAATGGTTTTGTTATAGCCGTATGTTCAGTAATCTTCCAGTATATTCAGTCTTTAGTTGTAATGGTTAGGGATTGGAGAATAATAGTGACAATGATAATAATAACCAGCAAACAATAGAATAGTTTGTGTTTTTAAACAAAGACGGTATTCATGCAGGTTAAACAAATACTTATAACTGAGAAAAAACGTGCCATGTAAATTATATGAATGTTTATTGTAAATTGAATCAATGTTAAATAAGTTTATTTTTGTATAAAATGATTCCTGGTGTAATCGGTTATTGAATAATGAATCAATTTATTATTTAATGCCGTGTCTTTCCTTAAGAGGGAGTAGTAGTGGTCAGTCATGAGCCACTCTTGTGAATGTCAGTCATTGTATGTACAACCTTTTAGTCATTTTCAATCTGAGTGAAGTATCTATTACGAAAATAAATATTTATACCTGTGAACACTACCAGGTTGCTGTTTCCCACGTTTTAAATACCTCCGTGTTCTTGAGAGAATAATGTGATTGTGGGTGGGGTTAAGCTCGGACCGTCACCCTGTTACACACCATAACATTAAGTCAAAGTAGTTAATAATAGATGGGTTTTTTTTAAATAGAAATCATAAAATTGTTTCTGTGCTGCATTGAAAAAAGATATATTAATAGGAAACATCTGCTACAAATCAAGGATTACTGTCCCAGTAGCTCTTCCATTCTGAGTGCAGGCTATCGTTCCATTAGAAAAAAAAAAATCAATTTGCCACTTTTTAGGCCTGCTTTTCAGTCACATGTGTGAACGCACAAAGACACTGTGCATCAGCGACCCCTGTGGCTCTACAGTGGAGCCTCCAGATCTGTGTTGTCCTCCGGCACTATAGGTCTGGTGGCCTCGCTGTGGATCCGCAGTGCGAAAAATAACAGATTGGCAGGAGCATGTTTCCTAGGACGCGTGCTCCAGCCTCCATTCCCCGAGTTGGCGGGGGGGGGGGGGGGGTGAGCAGTGAGTCGAGGATACAGATAATAATTGGGCACACTAAGAGAAAACCGGGGCAAAAAAAATGGAGACGACTAAATTTAAAAAAAACAAAACAAAAAAAAACCTGCCAATATGAACGGGGTTGCAGACCTAGATATGTGTCAGCCCTGAGGTGGCCCTGGGCCAACACAGTAGTGTGAACGTGGTCATAGTTCCCTTCATAATATAACAAAAGGGTTACTATCTATCGTAGCCATAAGAAATCCATAATGTTACTGTATCTCTTTGAGCAATGCAGGTTAATGGGAAACTAGTTTTTGGATTTCTCCGTCGCTAAGCCACACTATCTCCCACATTTGATCTTGCATCAGGGCATCATGTTATCCTTAATTTACAAAACATGCTTAATCTATCCTTGATATAAATCCTTTGCTAAATTCATTCATTTATAAGTGCATTAATTTTTTTTTTTTTAGCGTGTAGGATCATTTTATGGTTTTATTGTTGGGAATGCAGTTCAGAATGATTGCTGACATGCCATTTAGTGCCAACTTAGGAGACAGGGATTTGGGTTTTGAAACTAATACTCTTTGGAATAAAATGGGTTGTAAATTTGTAAGATGCAGTAGTATCAGATTAAGGCAATGTTGTATCTTTGTAGTTCTGAGAGTGTGTCAGTCTGCCAGTTGTAGAACTTAATAGAAACAAGGGCTGCCAAAGGGTGGAGGTAAACAGAAAACTACATTTTGACACTTTAAGATCTTTGCCTCAACTAAACCATTCAACCATCAGATGATGCTGGCCAATGCAAGATACTCAGTAAACCAAGCGAGTCTTTTAAATTTTTTTATTTTTTTTTTATAACAAAGAGATATTTATTGATCATGTATCGAAACTGTGTAGGCAAATAACAGATCATTTTAACGTTCATTAAATTGGCTTGAATGAATTGTTCCAATATGTTGGCTCAATAATAATGAACTATTTGCATACTTAAACGAAAGGGTTGTCTGTAATAACCCTTTCCTGAGCAATTATCACACCTAAATGTTGTAAGTGTGTGTGTTTGTCTGTGTTCAAAGCTGCAAGTGAAAACTATTGGGGTGATCCTTCATGAAAGTGCTCATGAAAGCTGATTATTTATCAGTAACAAAAACAAATAGGCCTATGGATTCTAGCAGCATTACATAATTAATCTTAGTGAGAAATTGTATTAAAATAATGTGCTGTAAATTGCAATCTTTTTTTATTTTACTAAATAATAATACAAAAATATCATATTCTGTTTGTAATAAGAAATGCAATTAAAAAACCAAACAAACCAACAAACAGCAAAAACGGCTTACAGTAATTAATGTAAATAATAAAAAATATACAGACAATCAATAATAAAAAGATGCTGTTTCCTCATGTTATTTAACACGGTTTTTTTTGTCTTTATAAATTATCACATTGGATTTCTGAGGATGGTTGGATAATTATGCTAGTAAGTACCTAATTATTTGGCCTACTCGTTAGGTGGTTAAAAATTTGGATAACATATGAAATGTTCGTAAGTGATAAACGGAGTATTTTTTTACTTTATGAATACCTACAAGAGCCTAGTGAGAATAAAAAACTCAGGAGTAAATTAACCAATTTAAAATATTACAACTACTTTTGGCATAACAACTTTCAGAGTTGACCAGAGTACTCATCCCAATAAATGTTCTGACATTTTTTTGAACAAATAGTTTTCAAAGAACATGCCGGACACTAGGCATCTGGATTTTGTCCCACTTGACATTAAATCTCTGTGTTCAGTGGTGAAAATCCCTTTGAAAAAGGTTTTTGTTTAACTTGTATCACAAAGTGGCCCCTGCCCCAACCAGCCAACACATGACCTTTGATTTCATTGTACTTTCCAGCTGCAGACAGGGTAACCCAAGTCAGCTTGCTTTAAGGTGCTTTAACAATAACTTAATGGGGAACATGCTACAGTGCAGCAAAGCACACATTTTCAGATGGCAATAAATGACTTTGATTAGAACATTGCTTTCATTTGGAAGCTGAAAGAAAGGCTGGAGGGTCATTTCTTCAAATCATGAATTACTAAGAAGCCCATTTAGAGATTCAAACATGTTTTTGTTCTTTTATATTTGCAAACTGTTGCTAAGGGAATGGATTTAGTCATATTCACAATGCATTTATACCAAGGTTAACAAACTACACTGATGGTCTAATAATTATTTTGCAATGATCAGTTGTAATATAGCGAAGTAATTATCATATTATCTGACCTCTTCTGTCTTATGATTGTCAGCTCTTTGTATTTATTGTTTTTCTCTGTGGGACAGAGTGGGGTTCAATGCTTAGCAGGTGGGCTTCTAACCTTATACATATTCAGATGAAGAGGCCATAGAAGTTCACAGGTGTAGTTGTGCATAACGTTCAAGCAGTTTGCTTTTCATGCCTAGAAGGGTCTTACCTTTTTACTCAATTCTAATACTGTATCTCACCCCCTCAGGGAGGGACGTCACGCTAATTTGAGGAGTATTCTGAGAAAACATTTTGTTCCTCCCTTGTAAATGTTAGCCACTGTATTTTTGCTTGGCAGTTTTCCCATGATTATACTACTGTAGTTTACCCTGGTTTGCCCTTTTTATTTATTTATTTATTATTAGCAGGCTTTACCATACCTCTGTGGGCTTTGCAATGCTTACCTATGCTTTATTACACTTTGCTATGCTTTTACTATGGGAAACTTTTCTAAGGGCTGAGACACCAATCCAGTTTCCAAAAGAAAGCTTTATCATCATCTCCATGAAGCCTGTATGTTCAATATGGACAGAGGTAATCCAAAAGTTCTTTGTTGTTTAGAGTATGCTTTCATATTTAGAGCATGCTCAATAAAACATCCCTAGAATACTAGTATGTAGGCTTGTAACGATAACGATAATAATCAAATTGTTTATCGATTGGGACTCCACGATAACAAATCGATAATATTGTAATGAAATCAAATATTCCATTAAATTAAAAACGTGTCTTCTATATATTAACTTACTGTCAAGAAGGTTATATGTGTTGTTGCTTCTAGACGTTACTGAGAATATGCGTCTGTGAACAAATACAGGATGATGCAGAGATCAGTAGTAACCCGCTTTGTTAATGTATTCTATACATATTTTGTTTTAAATCAGACCCTTCTGTAGCCGCCTGTCTTGAGCGAAACTAATAATATTTAACATTACTACGTTGTTACGTGCCGCTGTTTAAGAAAAAGTGGTATGTATTTATTTATTTATTTTGTTTTACCTTTTCGTTTGGAAACTATGCACTCTCCGCAACGTTTTTAGTTTTTGATTGATTGCTGTCTCAGTGTAAATGACACTGGATTGTAGCTCGACGTATGTGATCTAATGAAACATTGCAAGTTGTACAAAATAGAATGAAAAATGAACCGCTACAGTAATTATTGTAGATTTTTGTAAATTTATTTTGGACACTTGTAAAATGTTCGCTCGTTTAATAATGTCAGTTGAGATCTCCTAGGATACTGAACCCGCCCTAGAAGCCCATATCTACCAATCAGTGAGGATAGTGGTTATTGGTTGCTGTTAAGTGTCAATCAAACTATCCTGTCCAGTTTTATTTTTGAAATTGAAACAAGCTTACAATTATATCAGGAACCAGTACCGATATGCATAACTTAATTGGATTTACGTGCAGGGTAGAAGTACACAAAATAGACAGTTTTCATGGGGAAGAGTGAATTTCACTGTCCGTGTCACGTTTTTCACGACCGTGAAATAGGTAGGGCCTTAATAATGTACTGTATAAGTGTAATATAGATTGATTAGGCCTATACATGTATGAAAGAGATATCATACATATTCAAGTAAGGAGACGCAAAATAATATTATCAACCGGAGTTGACGATGTGGAAAGTTCCTCTGGAGGAAAGGGTAGGCTACCTCTAATGTACTGTTTGGAAAAATAACGATACAGTTGTATTCACTGAAAAGTCATGTCAAGTTTTGATTAAAATATGACAATAAAAAGTGAAATGCATGTCTTCAGCCGCGGCGCACTGGAAGGGACTGCTGCGCTCACTATCAGAAGCTGGGCCACATAATTCATAAATTGTAACCAACAGCAAATTAAAAAAAAAAAAAAGAGAGAGAGAGAGAGAGAGATCAAATTATTTCCATGTGAATAGGCCATAATGTTATGTAGTTTTCAAAACTTTTTTTTTTTTTTTCTAGTTTGGACTGTGGGGTTGATTTTTTTTTTTTTTTTCTTTTTTTTCTTAATTTACTGTTATGTTTACACTGGAAATGCCAGCGTATTTATCAAAACAACAGGATTTGTTTGAATGAGTTTTTCATACCATGCTGTATAGAAAGAGGACTTACTGTTCCTTTAAATTGTTACCATGAGGGTTTTTAAAAAAAAAAAATTAAGCATTTTAACTCTATAATGATCGATAATCGTCTTTGGAATTTGCACGATAATCGATGGCAACGTCAGGGTTTGATTTACAGCACTACTAGTATGTTTACATGTATTTGACTTCTATTCTCTCCAGATTCAGAATCTCTACAGATTCAGTGACTGTTTTCTGTGAAACCTAAAATGAATTACTCATTTGTTGTATTAACATTTCACTTCAGAATGTTAACATGCTATGTATTACCCCAAATGATGTACCATTTATTGATATTGTCAATTGGTGTTTACTTTGGCCATAGTATGCAAGACTGTATAAGACAGAGGCTGAAGAAAATAAGATTACTTCACCCATGGTAAATCAGTGAATGGTTCAGTGGTTCAAAACTTGACGATCTAGTCCAGGAGTCTCAAACCCTGGTCCTGGAGAGCTACAGGGTGTTCAGGTTTTTGTTTCAACTGCACTCTGTTACTTAATCAAACCAATTATTGGCCTAATTCGTCAAGGTTAACATGTGTTCCAGCTCTTTAGCCATTATGATGTAAAGACACCTAGAAAACCTGCAGGATTGGGGCTTTCCAGGACCAGGGTTGGAGACCCCTGATTTAGTGCCTTGTGTAACAGGGCTATAAACCTGACATGCTAGCCATAAAAGTACGCAGAATTGTCTGGAAACATGAGACTGATTGAATGAAGAGGGCTTTAACCACTGAGCCACACTACCTGCAGTTCTTCTTGTTGCGTAAGAATTATATCAGGGTGTCCTGAGTTTCGGCTCCCTGAGGCATAGTTTCTAAAAGGTTATTCAATAATTAAAGGGATTTCATGCCTATTCCTTAGCGCATATGCAAAACTAAGTATATGATGATGTATCTGCCACTAACATTTAAAAACAGATACAGCGTGTTTAATTAAACCGCATAGTAACAGTGGGAAAGATGTATGGAATTTGATCCAGAAACCTGTATAGTGGTGTTCTGAACAAAAAGCAATTTTGGCCATTCCAAATAGATTATATTTCAAGCAGCAGTCGCAGTTTTACTCTATTAAGTATATATTGTTGAATACTGCGTTGAACATGTATCCTCTGTAAAAATACTGCAGGTCTTAAAAACACACTCATATTCACAAAGCTTTTATAACACGGTTAGGTTGGCACCATTTTATTTTATTTTTTTTTTTTGTAGAAGGAAAACAATGTGGTACTTATTTTAAAGAACTAGCAGAGAACGTCCAAGGTGCTGGTAAGAGATATTAATGCAATTTGAAGCTTTGTAACTTACACGCCCACACAACTTTTTATCACCTCTTGTTTATTCTGACTACTGTAACAATCTTCTGGAATACGTATGAACTAAAATGTGGTCAAAATGAAGTAAAACCTAAAATTGTAATTTAAAATATTCCTAAACGTCTCCTTTTATGTATATTTTTTTAAGTAAAAATGAATCAGATATTTTTAAATCATTGTTTAAAAAGAACACAAAAAAAAACCCCTGCAGAAGTACAAAACAGTTATAAAAATAAAACTTCCTTCGAATGCAAATGCATGTAACACCTCATTGTGATCTAAAATATTGTATTTCTACAGTATAGCAGCCACATGAGACAATAAAATTTGGACACTTGCATAAACGATGCATTACAATTGTGATCATGATTGTACCACAGCTTATCTTATCTACCAGACACTGAGGTTAGTTTTAACTGCTGTTATTAAAACATCCAAGGAAATTCCTTGTCTTTCTACAACAGGATAGTAACTGAATGCAAGCATTGTGCTTCACACAGTTCACATACGTACAGAACGTTGCGCAAGCAATGTGTAGCACATTCTTAACTCAGATTCTAATAAAACTTTTGCTTCTGAATCAAAAAGAACATACATACTATGTTTTGCTTAAAATTCAAAGTTTGATAATATATATAAATAACAAAAGATTAGGCAGTACTGTTATTACTAACTAACTGGGAGGCAGTAATTACCAAGTAAATATTACAGAGTAATGACCTTATCATACTGTATTATCCTAACAATTACACAAATATTTAATGTGTGCCCTGTTGCTGAACACTGAAAATCGTAGAATCACAGGTTCTTATAAAAAATGCAACAATTGTAAAGTAGGCAGGCAGAGTTCATTTAAGGTCACTGTGGTGGACTGTGAAAGGATGATAAACAAAACAGAACTATCTGCCAGATGTTTGCAGCTATAATAATTTAGCATACAATGCATATATTGATTACTCAGAAATGTAAATATACCGTGTATATCCTCATGCTTGTAAAACAGCAGCCCGGTGGATGGGAGCTTTGTTGTTAACATGCAGCCAAATCCCTTATACAAGTATACCATAGTAAAAGCACATCAAAGTGTAATAAAGCACTGTGAAAACATTGTGATAAAGCATAGGAGAATAATAAAGAATAGTGAGGTTTGGTAAAGCATATAAAGAACATGGCAAAACAGGCTAAACTATGGTAAATGCATATTACTGTATATCCATATGAAAAGCATGGTAAAACTGTAGTGCAAAGTAAGTGTGGTAAAAAGTGTTTCATAGCCATAGCAAAATTATGAAAATGCACAGTTAGGTTGGTGTTGGTCATCTAGAGTGTTTTCTTGTTAATCAGTATTGCAAAACAGTTAATGAGTCACAGTGTAATCCAACTCAGAAACACTGCAGCGGACACAAGGACCTCTGCTTATCGAAGCAGCTTTTTTACTGCACTGTGCAATTTGGACCATTTTGTGAAAGAAATTAAAGCTGACACCTGGTTACAAAACTAGCAATCGTGATTCATTAGAAGTTGTTTTATACTGGTGTTTGCATTCTGGAGAAAAACAAACTTGTGTCAGGTGCTAGATTTATCAGAAGCTTTCTTAAACTAAAGAGGAATAGCAGTGGTGTTCTAAACAGTGGAGCTATCAGATCCAGTAAGCATCACTGCAATTTAATTTAATACAATGTAATATTTTGTTTCGTTTTTTTTTTTTCTCTCTTTGTGCATAGTGTAGTTAAACGCTGCCAAAATAAATCTCACTAGCATGACAAATGTTGTGGCTGCTTTACCGCAACTCACTGGATTACATTTAAATGAAACATCTGCCATTCTTTGTGTTTATTACAGTCTCTTATAATTTTAAGTAATGCGAGTTGGGGGTCTCTAAAAAAAAGAATGAGTGAAGCTGCAGTGAAGTTGAAATAAACTGGTACAAAAATTGACAATAAATATCAATTAACAGTAAAAATGGCAGATTTTTTTATTTTATTTTAGCAAAACGGTTTAATAAACTTCATGAAACTGCATATCGTTCATCGTTTTTTAAACCACGTAAACTTTTTAAGCCACGTCAGGTTTTTTCTACAAAAGTAGCTTGAACCATTGTCTGGTAAAACAAAAAAAAAAACTTTCACTGACACATTGTTTTAACCACTTACTTAACAAAATATTCCGTCAAATAAAATTTTTTTTCCCTTACATTACACTATGTCCTCAGAGATGCTTGTTTTTGTGCACAGTCGTACATAGCATACTCTACATTTTTTTCAGGCAAGGCTGGTTCTGTCTAATTTTAGTGGGAATTAATTTAGCAATATAGTTTGCATTTGAGGAACTGTACTTCGAATTGGCAATGAGGAACATAGCTGACTCTTAATCTTAGTCATTCAAATATAGTAAATCCTCCTGTTAAAAATTCAGCTAAACGACCATATTCCATGAAAAGCACATTGATACAAATTATACTAGTAAAAAAAGCAGGTCCATGTTTTAAATTGATAGAGAGAAAAATATGACATTACAAATAATGTCACATCACGATGACCTCATCAGAACTGAATTAGCAGCAGACTGAGCTCTTTTATTGTTGTTGTTGTTCTTCTTCTTCTTGTTATTATTCTTATTATTTATTGCATTTATGTAGTGCTTTTTATACAAAAAGTATCGCAAAGCACTGTACAGTACATAGCAGAAAAAAATAACAAACCGCATTACATTTGTATACCATGTCACTCATGCAACTGCCATCACAATCAGACCACTTAAATAACAGATTCAAATAAAAGTATACACATAATACAAAAGCAGCAATTTTAAAGTTACATTAAAACCCACTAAGATAAGAACGCCATTTTATAAAAGTGCGTTTTTAGTCTTGACTTGAAAACTGTAAAACGGTCCCAGATTCCCTGACAAGCATTCCATAATTTAGGAGCTCTACAACAAAAAACCCTGACTCCCGTGTTGCTTTTGTTGACCCTAGGAATAACCAGCAGCCCTGCATCCTGTGATCTCAGAGTGCGGTTTGGAAGATACAGGGTCAGGAACTCCTGCAAATAACTAGGTGCTAATCCATTCAGGCCCTTGTAAATTGACTGCACAATCTTAAAATCAATTCTATACTGCACAGGGAGCCAGCATAAAGAGGCCAAAACAGGGGTAATATGTTCACTTTTCCTGGTTTTTGTCGGAATTCTAGCGGTGGTATTCTGAACAAGCTGCAAGCGGGATACCACACATTTTGGGACACCGGAAAAAAGTGTATTACAATAATCAATTCTTAGACCATCAATAATTGATTGGTCTAAGTTTGGCTATAGTTCTCAAATGGTAAAAAGATACTTTAGTAACTTCCCTAATATGAGTCTCAGATTAGAGAGCGGGATCAAAGATGACCTCCAAACTCTTAATTTATAGTTTAAGCTTTGATGAGAGACTGCAAGTTCCTTTTAGTTAGTTCTGTGAGCCCACTAGCATAACCTCTGTTTTATCTGTCTGTAAGGAAGTAGCTAATAACACCAGGGCAAAAGAAATTCCTTGCATTCGGGACAAATATAGCTGTGAATCATCAGCACAGCAATGGAAGTTCACTCCGTGTGTGTGGGTAATGTCACCCAACGGTAGCATTTATAATGAAAACAACAAGGGACCTAGAATGGGGAGCCCTGTGGAACACCACAGACAACTTCCAATAATGACAATTTTATCTCCCCAACAGAAACAAACAGAAACCTATGAGTAAAATAAGATTTCGACCAGGATAGGACAAGGCCAGATAGCCCTACTGTGCTTTGTGCTGTGCAGCACTTAGATCTAGAAGAATTAAAACTGATGGAAAACCCTTATCAGCAGGTCATTCACAACTCTGACGAGGGCCGTCTGGTGCTGTGTGCAGCATGAAAACCAGACTGAAACTTCTTGAATATACCATTAAGAGTTCAAAATTTTTGTAATTGAATTGCAATAACACTGTAGAAGCTTATCTGAGAACGGTCGTTTGGAGATTGGCCTATAGTTATTGAGGACTTTAGGGTCCAAAATGTGTTTTTTAAGCATAGGCTTTACCACAGTGACCTTAAGTGCTGAGGGAACTATGCTGGAGGAAAGTGAACCATTTATAATTTTTAGATGTGGGTAATAATAACACCAAGAACAACTTTTAACAGTTTTGTAGGAATAGGATCAAAAGAGCATGTGGTAGCCCTCATACATTGAACTAGCTCTGTCAGTTGCTACAAGGTAATCAAAGAAAAAGCTCCCATAGTAGCTTTAATAGGTCTTGTTAGTAAAATTGTGTTGGAGTCCTCCCTAATAGGACGTATCTATTCAAGTTATACAGCTGTTAGGAAGTACACGCAGTAAACATTTTAGTGTGACATTTCACTAGCTGTTGCTGCGTCTTGATAATTTTCAACCAGAATTGAGTCTGTCTGTGATAACTGACAGTGAATTACGTTGTTCACAAAGTAAAGCAGTTTTTTAATATAACTTTAATATAACATTTTAGTGATGGACTTGGAGTAGGTTATCTGACGTAGAATGTTCTTAGGTGTATAATCGCAATCTTTGCTCTGGTTTTAGGTTATAGTATAGCTACATAGAAGTTCCTTCACTATTCTGCAGGTGCCTGAGAGAAGCTTTATATGTACTGACAGCATTTTTTTTTTTTTTTAACAAGGAAACATCTCCATCCTCAGCAGTGTGCAACAGAGCGCTCACAGTCTCGTTGCCTAGCAACATGAGCTGCCTGAAAAAACCCTTGCAGACAGAAACGCAATGAATGATAGTGACACTAATAAGGTTCAAATAAGGAGACCCTAAATAGAGCATCCAAAACAAACATGGAGTTTGATGTGTCATATTGGGCTTGTTTGGCTGTCCACCTCAATAACAGCACCAATTTGCCAATGGCATCAATAGTCCTTTATAATATTGGCCTTTTGTCATTAAAAAAAAGGGAAATGTTATGGGCCCTGAATTATTTTGCTTTGAATTTTTCAAGGACAACATAACTAATGCTTAATTAGACAGGCTTCAGGCATGGGTCAGATTAATTTGAACACAATATTACAGTTTTACATGAACTGCTTATCACAGTGACACCAGCATCAGCTGGTGACGTAATGTGTGGCCTATTCTTCCAAACAAATTGTTACATAAAGAACATTGCATGTGCACTTTAATCTCTAGCCATTATCTCAAGCAAAAAACATAGACAGCACTCTGTCTGAAGGTAACAGCGATGTACAATACAAGGATACCTCAAGGTCTCATAGCAAACAGAATTCAGAGCACAAAAGAATAGCCTTTTTCTCTTATGTTTTACATACCAGTTACTTTTTGAATTATCTGACAAGCTGAGTCACTCAGAAACATTGTGTGTGGCATACGTAACATAACAATGTCATATTATTGTAGGCTACCTTTCTATGTTATGCAGAAATGCTGAACCAACAGTAATCACAGTTTATCTGAATATTAATATGTTTAATGATGCAGGATGGTTGGAAATAGTTTATCCTATAATATTTCTCTAGGTCTTTATCTTTAACATATTCTAGTGAATTTATGCCACACTTGGCAAAGGTGTTATAGCAGATGTGATGGTCATGAGATTGTAAATGCACGACATTTGCACTTTGGTTTACTTTCAGTGTTTTCTCAATAATGGAGAGAGGCAGAATCAAAGACAGAAAGGGGTGCTTTTCAAGGGCATAGGGGCAGATTGTTGTGTAGGCGGGAAGATGAAACAACATTTTTAGTGTCTTTAGAATTCCCAAGGCTTGACAGATTAGATAAAACAAAGGTCCTTCGAAGAGCGGGTCTTTGTGTGAATTACCCCAACAAATTCCATTTTATAGGTACATTGGAGCCGTTAGTCACCAGTGCAGCATCCAGCCTGACAATACTGGTTGCTAGCAGGATTTTCTACCTTAGCAACAAACCTCTTACTGTAGGAACTCACTCGAAGCCTGGTGAATGTATTCACAAGGCATCGGATAAAATCTGCAAACTGGGCACCTCCAGTAGAACTGGAGCTAATTCCTGACATCAGTTGGGCCATGGGGACACGTGAAAATCTATCGCAGAAAGTGGTTTGTGCTGAGTAAACCAATACAGTGTACCACAATATGAAGTGCTGCTGTGGTTTACAGTACTTGGGCTTTCACTGGAACAGACTGGATTATCTGCCAGAAGATATTAAAAATGCTTTCTGCCAGCCCTCTGATTTTAAATTCTATGAATATTTTAGGGTAAAATATAATCTAATCATTGTGCTCAGCCACTGGCACAGAATTGGTGCTGCTGTAAAAGCTGTGCTTTATGTGCTTTAGTTTGACCAACTCAGATAAAGCATAGCATGTATTTAAAAGAAAGTAGGCCAAGATTTAGTTTCCCCTGGAGTTGCAGATGCTTCTGTTTTTTAATAGATCATCTTACTATGATTGATTATGGGTAAATGAGTTGAGATACTGTGTGTCTGATGAAATTATTAAACAGTGTTTGGCCAGCTTTCCTTTGGAAATAAGTCACTGGTCTCAATAGATTTTCATTCATAAATTCGTATAAAAATGTTTCAGGCTAAAACATCTTTTAAAAATCAAAAAAAAAAAAAAATCTGCCCAATAAAGGCACTACAATATAATTTGTCTGCAGACAAAGATACAATAAAGCTGTAAGCGAATTGGCATGCAGCTCAACACGGAGTTACGGGATTTTAGATTTCAGAAACAATAAACAACACAAAACAATGGGAGAAGGGGTCATGGTAAGATAGTAACTGCAATTCACATATTTTATTTGCATAAGTACCACCTGACATTTTTATAAATATGACAGCCAGTGGCCTGCAGGTTTTTATATTTAATAGGGTTGGACCAAATAAATTGAGCCGGAGGGAACTGCTGTCCACATTCAGAGCATATCCAAGCAACAGCCCTTGGCTTCATGTGTCTGGGGTTTGTCTCTCGGGGGTAACGTTTAAGATGTGGCACAAATCCTTATGCAATCGCATAAAATATACTGAACAAAATGTCACTATTCAGGTTTGAGGTGCAAGTTGTTCAGAGTTCTTTTGCTATGTAAGCTTGCTTTCTTCTTTTTTAACCTAGGGAAAAAAAAAATCTGATTCTGAGTGACTTACTTTTTCACTTTACTGACTCTCGATTGAAGGCTTTATGTACTGTCAGTACAGTACTGCCTGATGACTTGCTATGTATTTGTTATTGGTTTTGAATGCTATACAATTTCTATTACCAGGTTTATAAAATAGTGATACTTGGAACATTGTTATTGTAATTTGCTGGTACTACAGTACATAAATAAATTCTGATCCCCTATAAATGGCACATTGATGTTTAGGTTTTTAGAACCTAGAAAAGTAAGTTGGAAAAATATGTGTATGAACTTATCAGGCAATATATTCTTAGTCAGACATTATAGCCTGGGATCCTATAGGTTTGAATTTCAGCTAAGGCACTCCCTCGCTGTGTGACTTGGCAAGGCAAAGGAGGATTCTAAAAGATTCAAAAAGCTTTTTTTATCTGAATCTCGTTTTTTTTTTTGGCAAAAGCTAGGATGACACTGAAAAAAACATTCTCCCTGGCTCCTGCATGTGCCTGCCTTGCCCTGCATTCCTCCCTGCTGTAACTCCCTCAGTTGGGAAACTCACTCTGTATGCAATTAAGGACCTGTCCCCTGTGCTACTGTGCCTGTCACATTTCAATAGCACAAGAGTTTCAGAAAAAGAGAAACATTTGCAATTTTTTTCTTGATTTTGACGAGTAGCTAAGTAAAAAATGTTAAATTGCATATAGAATGTTACAGTAAGTGAATTAAATGTTTAGAAACACCACTGTTAGTAAATTGTTATTGTACTTGCCACACTAGTTTAAACACTGTATGGAGAGATAAGGTATATGGTCGTTCCAGTCTTGATGGATTTGCGGAGATTAGAAGTTTGATATTTTATTTGCTTCTGATTTGCAATTTCCGAGAGACTTTAGTATTTGAAAACCTTCTCATAGTCAAGGTTGGTCTATCCTAATGAGCATGCCTGGAATTGTGCTTGTCCAAGTGATGTAACTTAAAAAAAGGATGGTGAGTAAGTAGATTCAATAAAATGCAGAGTCATTTTCTTCAATCAGTTGTTAGGTTTATTGAAATATGCAGGGAGTCTGGTCCCAGGTACAGGACAAACAGATTACTATAAAATTTTATTTAATATAAAATAAAATAATATAATCCCCAAAAGCGTGCCCTAAGGCCTGCCCTGACCGTCCATATCGTTTCAGTACGGTGGCTTTTAAGTGTGCCAAATCAACTTCGACCTTAGCTTTGAGCAGCTTCTCTTCCGCTCTTTGTAGGGCTATTTTAACCAATTCGTGCACTTGAGAAAAAATGACCTAATATGAATCTAGATATGTGTCATCCCACCAAGTGGTAATTTGGAACTCCTCCACTTCAGGTTCGGGGGTGTATATATATATCTCCGAACTGCATGTGTTGGAGCAAAACAAAATCCTGGTGAAGTCTGACAAGTTAAATCTCCATACTTAAAATTGGTATGGTTTCTCAACACACACTATTGATATTTCCCAACCTGCACTGCTTTTTTCCACCCCTCAAGTGGGTGTACCTCTAATTCAGTTCATTTCTGTTAATTCCGGTGATTGCAGGACACCAGCAAATTACATGACTGTTTGTTTAATAACAGCATGCTTTATGAACCACACAACTTTTCATGTAGCCTTTTCCCAAACTGTCACTCATTGTGTAGTACCCCTATCGGTCTAATCTTCAAACTGTCTTTATACTGGTTATTAGGATCCATGTATGGTATTGAGAGATATAACCCTATATGACCAGATGGTTCCTTGCCATTCTCCTTTGGCCACACTAAACTAGCTCCCAGGAGGTCAGTCTGATCAGGGTGGAACATTGCCAACCTCAACCTGAGTTCCTCCTGTGCATGTGTAGGTAACTAATAGCCATTATTTCTACCTTCATTGGTTTTAAAAGGTTACCCGCAAATATTCTAGAATCTATTGCTTTGGTCAAATTGCGCAATGCTCCCTCTCTTCCATCCATTAGCTCATATATAGCTGTTCCCTGGAGTCTAATCCCTTGATTTACATACATCTGTCCATTCCCCAAACTTTCGATTCCCTCTCCAACAGTACTTGCTATCCAAGTTTGCCCTCTTGACATTTGATAAATATCCCAGCTGTTTGCAACTGAATTTCCTGCACCAAACCAGCCTGCTATTTCATCAAAAAGCCCCTCTTTCTACGTTTCTCATTACCTTCATATTCGCTCTTTGTAATCTTTTATTGTACTACCTATTTCCCTTTGAAGCCAATTCTGGATATTGGTATGTTGCTCTGACCTTACAAATTTAGGTAAATCGTTGTTATTTTTAACTCGCATATGTAAAATTCCATCTTTCTAGAATCCAATATTCTAGCTCGACCATCTCCATCTTAAAATGCACGTAAGATTGATTACAGTGACTCATTTGAATGTTACATTCTTTTCAAAATGAATGTCCAGTATAGCTGACAATATTCATCAGTAGCACAGCAGTTTTCAATGGTCCCATCCCATTCACAGCCCCTGCTGTATGACCAGTTGTTTCACCGTTGTCTCCACCTGTGTTCCAATACTTGAATCGCCATTAGAATTATTTCTTTTCCGAACCTAGAAGAAAAATCAAGTGCAATATTAATTATTTTTATAACATTTGATTTCATTTAAACCTTCAGTGGGGTTATTCTCTCCTTGAATTTTTTTTCTTTATTTCATCTAGGAATGTATAGGCTATTAAAGCAGTTTGTAACAGAGAAATATAATACTCGCTTCTTAAATCCAGTGATCTGTTTAAGCCTTTGTAAGCTTATTTATTTACAAGATCTCTACTGGCATTTAAGTGCAAAGTCTTTTTATTTTTGTCTTATCACAAAACAGCTATTTCTGAGCACATCACCCAGAATCGAAAAAAAACTTCAAGTTAATATCTTTTATACAATTTTTATTGATTTGCACAAGTTTGTCCATAATTTCATATGGAACTTTCCCAGTTGGCACCCTAGCTATCCCCCCCCTTTTTTTTCATAAGCAACACTTGTTCCCCAATTTGAAATTGTAACCCCTTAGGTGGGGGCTTAGTCTTGTGCTAATTGTGTGCTACTTCGATTTGTGCTTGTAATTGACAGAGAAACCCCTGTAGGGTGATAGTATACTAACACAGACTGCCTAATGTCAATCAAACATTTTACACTTGGTTGCCAGTCCATTTAGTATACATTATCCCTTAGTGATAGCTTGTATATTTAATTAAAAAAAAGTTATTGGTATTGGCTTATTCAATTTTCTATTTAATAACCCACCCTCTTGCATCTGATAAAACAGTAGCCTATATGGTAAGTTATTTAGTCTCTCTGTGTTAGTTTATCTGCCTGTAGCAAACAGATTCCTTTGTCTGTTTTTATTGTTTTTTAAATCGAGTTATAAAACCCTTTTCAAAAACTTGTTAGTTTGATTAATATCACTCCATGCATTTTCAAGAATTTACAAATAAATCTGTTCATTCTTGAAAAATAAGTTTCTAAAAAAACTTTCCATAATCAGTAGTGCTCCGTTTATTTAATCTAAATAAAGATAGTTTTTTAGTTTAAATTTACATTTTACTTGAAACATGGTGGAATTTAATCATCAAAATAATAAACGTCTTTATTTAACTAATTCACACTGGTGTTTCCCTATGACCAATCATGATAATGGCTTTTTAATACTGTGAGTGCATATTACTTTTGCCTCTGTGACTGTCTGTTCTGTATTACAGTGAAAAGTTGAATTTTGTTACACACTACAATACTGCCATTAGCTCAGCATCTTGCGTTGAACTTCCCCAAAAGATTATCCACACCCTATGTTCACAGACAAACAAGCATTAACCAACAGACTGTCGATCCTACCAGTACCACAATCCACCAAGCCTACAGTCCTATACTGCACTGTAAAATCCCTTGCACCAACATTCCTATTTCATTCTCAGTCTTTTTTATGGTTCAGTTATCCGATTAATCTAGTTATCACCACCTCTCATGTGTATGCTGATATTAGGTTTTTGAACGACTGAAAAAGTAAACTCACAAAAGCTTGGAGACAAATATCATTGTACAGTATGCGGAATTCACCAATCACGAAGCCTGTATTTGTTTGACCCCGTTGCCATAGTAACCACATGCATGGTATTGCGCTGGACCATGTACAGCAGGGATGTCAAACTCGTTTCGTTTGGCAGGCCTGATCCGATTCCCTGGTGCTTGGTGCTGACTGAGTGACAGTTATAAAAATACGAAGACGAACCCAAAACCTCTAGTATTGTATTTAACAAAAATGATCATACATATCTGTGGCAGGCTGGCGAGTGGATAGAGGCCCAGAGACAGACTGCAGTTCAAAAAAATAACTATTTTATTATAAATAAACACAAAATAAACATGCACAAGGGCAAAAACAAAGCAATTTAAACACAAAGAAAGACAAAAAGCAAAACTTACAAAAATAACAATTTCCAGGCTGGGCAATGCCTTCACTGGATTCAAACTTTTTAAACAACCCAAAAAAACCCAACCTGCTTCCTCAGCTCCCTCTCCCAAATAAGAAGCAGAGGCCTCCTTTTATATCAGGTGGCTGGGCGCTGATTGATCGTTAATCAACCTAATCAACTAATCAACCCCAGCCACCTGAACATAATAAACCCAGGCAGGTAGGGGAAGTTAACCCCATCCCTACCAATTTAAAGGGCAGAGCTTTGCTCTGCCACAATATCATATTTACATTCCCCTAAATAGCACATATTGATTATTTTACTCACCGTCACCTCTGAGAACACATGTTCCTTCGCATGAGCAATACAAATTGTCATGTTGCTGTGATTGCTGTCAATCGCTGACCACGTGAGTGAGTACTAAATAAAAAATTGATCCATATCTATTTTTTTTTTTTTAGTGCTGGGACAAACATGGAATTTACATGTTCGGATATTCGGTCAAGATTTAGGTATTCATTCGGATATTTGTTTTCAAAAAGTTATTAAAGAAATTATATGTAACACTGTATTAAAGGGTTTACTTTACCCTCTGGAATGAACTACAAAACAAATAAAGCAATACAGTAGTTAAATCTTGTATTTCAAGTAAAAACAATGTAGACCGAGCATTTTTTTTTAATAATCCCTGCAATTGTTGTGTCTTCACAATGAACACAAAGTGGTCATAGACATGTTTTCATGAAGTAGTAATAAGTATTTACCCCGATTGACATACACTGAGTATATATGTGTGTGTGTGTGTGTGTCTATATATATATATATATATATATATATATATATATATATATATATATATATATATATATATATGTATGTATAGAGTAGTCGCGGCAAGAATCCATGTGTACAACTTTTATATTCCAAAATACATAGCAATTTTATTTAACAAATAGAGTGAACAGCAACACTCACCAGTGCATGGTGCTGGTCTTATCTGACAGTCAGAGTAGACCACAAGAACACCCCCCACTGCTCCGCTACTGCCAATGGGGTGCCAGCAGGACATGCCCCCACTCACATCAGCAGCAGTGTCACAAGCAAGGAAAAGATGTAAATCCAGCCGCGACAATATCTATAAAATCTCACAGAAAAAAATATTTTTGATGGACACGGCCATTTTTTTTTTTTTTTCCTTGAATATTGTGTGGGCCGGATAAGATCGCTTCACAGACCGTATATTTGACACCCCTGGTGTACAGCTACAGCTCTGGCTTCTTCTTGTCTAAATGGCTAAGAAAAATAACATGCACAGTAGGCAGTCAAATACATGATTTCTGTGAAATTCTTGATGTCGTGAATTTTCAGGGGCATTTCTTATGATGGAGTGTACAGGCTCCTAACCTTCCTGAACAACAGAGGAACAGAGGGAAGGTACTGAGAAGGGAGAGTATTTGGGGTCTTCATGACCCTTTCTGATCTTCCTGAGGATTAAATTATAGCTCGATACTGGCTATTTCATTATGTTCTATTGTTGGTATTGGTCGTGTAATAAACTTGGTTCATTATATCCTTTTCATTATTGTGGCTGTGCAGAGGAAAAGCCCTGCACATAATTAAGTCCTGCATTTAAATAAATAGATTGTTTGGTGTTTATTGGTGATGGGAAAATGTATTGTTTGTTTATTTTAGAATGGGGTACTCCCCGCCCCTGTGCATATTTTGTATTTATTTTGTATTATTATTTATGTATAAATATGACAGTGAAAAGCTGTATGTTTTGTTATTGTTTGGCAGCGTGGATGGGGAAGTCCCATCCCACAAAACCCTCCCGGTGACCATCTCCCAATTGAATTAATTGATTTGTTGCTGATCAGGAGATTGTCACCAATTTAAAAGCCTGCAGCTCTCCCTGTTCGAGAGGAGAGAAACAGGAGAACGAGCAAAGAATCTAAAAGTAAACAAACCAAATCTCTAGGATCAGTGAGGGCGATTGACCAGCCTGACCTGGGTTTGGTTGTGTTTTGTGTTTGTGAGCAGGTTGTGTTTAATTTGTTCTGTGAGCAGTGTTTTAGTGTTTTTTTGGAGCTGCATCAAGAGCAGTGATGATGCGATGGTTGAGCCGGCTCTTGTAATGCGCCGTCCAGTTTTTGATCACCTCCATGTCCATCGGCTGCATTACGCTGGTGGTGTTGGGTGGCAGAAACTTGAGGTCAGTGTTTGTTAAACAGATGTCTGCAGGATACGGCAAGCAGTTGTCACGGTGATCCCATGTGCGAAGAGACTTGTCCCACTTGTGCAACCACTGCTGAAATAGTTGGCCAGTCATCCATGCCTTCTTCGAGCTGGTATAATTCACTGGAAGTTGGTTTAGCTCCTTCGGGAAGCAGCACGGTTGTTTGCTCTTGCTAATGATTAACAGAGGTCACTTTTCAGAGCCGAACATGTTTGCACAGAGCAGTGCAGTGATTCTCTCCTTGGCTCCTCTCCTTTTAAGGCAGTGACCTTTTTCAAGAAAGCCCCAAAATTACAAACCAGACTCATCTGCGTTGAAGATGTCATTAAGGCTGTATGAATCAAGAATTTGAGGCAGATTTGTATGCTTCCAGTCCAGGACAGCCGACAAGTCCACATCCTGGCTCTTTCATGAACACTATGTTGTGATGAGCCTTCCATCGAGAAAGCCAACCATCAGTGGGCATGAAGTCTGTTCTTTCAGCCACCACCAGATCTGCAGCATAGGGCCAGACATTCAAGCTCCTTCACTTTATTTCTGTCTAAACCACAAGAAGAGTGCATTGCTGACCTCCTCGTCTTTGCCCGCTCTCTGCTTCAGGATTTCATCTTTACCTTTTCATGAGGTGAGAAACTTGCGTGCTCTAAAAAGCAATCCCCGTTAATTATTTGAAAATACTGTATCCCAATTAAACGAAGTGATGTCCCAATTAAATGACATAAATAGCATTGGGAAGAACCATCTCCCAGGGTTGTATCCCATTTAAGCAGCAATTTTGATTAGATGGCGCCGACTGTAATAACATAATATAAAGTCAAGAAACTTACAGTAGTCAGCACGGATCATTAGATTAGATCGGTGAGTCCGTTTTTTTTGGTTGCTTTGGGTCCCTTTTGTATATATGGCCATAATTCCCTTATTTTGTATCCAGTTTGTTCAAATTGTTTTTTTCCCTGTTCACTACACTGTCAGATTTGAGCTGGCCATGCTATAATATTTTTTACAAACAGTAAATTATTTTTTTTCTAAAAGGCGTCTCTCTTTTTTTGTGGTTTTTGTTATCTGTATTGAACATGGTGAATTTCAGACTATTTCACTTTTATTTTTGAAATCCTAATGTGTGCATATTAATTTAGTGTACCTGTAACCATTATAGTTAAAGAGTTATAGCCACAAATCTAACAACAGTAAAAAACAGGTGAAAATAGCTGGGACCCCAGTTAATTTTGGGTCAGTTAATACATTCAGGATATGGTAAAATTTGTGCCATGGCAGAGCACCACTTTACACTCCGAATTTAGCGCTACGTCGATCTTGATACACATTCCCCAATTTTCCTTAAATAATATTTTTTGGTTTTTTTAAGTTTATTTCTGAGGACAATAATTAACATGTGCATTTTTATGATAATCAGTTTAATGCATTGAGTAGGTTGGGGGAAATGCTCAAAGTTGCAGTGCAGGAGATAGATTTGAACTGTCAGAAATGGCATTCCACGTCAAACAAGCGCAGAAAAAAAATCTGATTTTCAATCCTGTGCGCCCATTGTAATGCAGTTTGGTGGGTTGAGGCATTGCACCATTTATCTCTAGACACATTATAGAGCCTCCAGAGAGGAGATGCAGTGACAGAGAAAACTGGAGGCTCCAAAAGCCTTTGTGGAGATTTACAAATTCCATGGGTTTTCTGTCAAACTTCAATCCCCAAAAGCATTGTAGTTTTACTGTGGTCTCACTCTAGTCAGCCTGCAGCAGCATGTTTTATCACTCCAGAGATGATGTATATCACTTCCAAAGAGGAAAGATCACACAATATGCTTCTTAATCTCTTTGACAGTCCTGGTGAGCAGAAGTACACAGCCAATTTTACTGGAAGTGCCATTTGTTTTATGCACGCATTTGCTGCTCAAAACAGCAAGCAAAGTAGTTAACAATAATGCTTATCCAATAGTCCTGTCTCTCTCTCTAGAGGGTGTCGGTTGACTAAAATGTCAATGATAATCTCGTCATCTTTCTGTATACCTTGAGTAGCATGCTGTATTAGGAGTTTGTACAAACTGTTACACATACAGGAAGTATAAAGCCTTGATTAACAAAACTATTGAATGCATGGTGGTCAAGTCATGTAAGGATAATTACCTGATGTATTTATTTCATTCTGTATTAAATCTGATATTACTTGTAATTCCCAGTCTTCACAGGGATATAGTGTTTTTCTAAAATTGCCCGGAACCAATGCCTGGATCCTGCTGTCCTCTACTGGCTTTCTGAATTTATTACATAGACTGAATTACAACTTCCAATACACAATTAGTACTGGCTTTCATGCACTACTACATAGACTCCTCTAAACAACACTGAACACTGTTGGCTCAGCTCTGTACATACCACCTCAGTGGAAGTTTCCAGAAGTCTGCACCACGTGTATTGACCAGTGCTAAAGATTACATTACAGTGTGACCATATAAGGCAATAACACACACACTGAATATGGAACTTTCTAATCACAAATAAATACGTTGCATCACCAGAATGTTCTAATGCTATTTCATAAAAACAATATCTAATTCACTTCATTGTTTACAGCAGAGAAATAGTGTGACTGCTTTATGAATAATTTGTGTATCTAGCATACACCTTGCTCATAACCTGCATTCACTTTTTGAGCATATTGATGGAAGACTCTTGGATCTTATAGTGCAAACACATTATTTGAACAATTCTGTTTTTTCAGTTTCTAATTTTTATTCCGGTCTAATGTGTACATCTACACATAAAAAAGCAACACAAAACTGATTGAAAGAGAACATGTAGTATCAGTGATTAGGTCCTGTTTGTAAAGCAGAATGTAAACCGATTCAGTAGGGTTGATTGAAACCCACTAAATGTTAAAGTCATTTTGCTGAAAGTGTTTAAACAGTGTTGAAGAGTTGTAAGCTAGTTTTGAAGTTGTGAAGTCACACACTTTAGCTCAGTCAACACGAGCAGAATGTAAAGTAAATACATTAGACACGTCAAAGGCTTCTGGTCAGTTCAGTACTAAAAACAAACATATACCTAATAGATTTACAGCACATATTTAATGTTTTTTTTTTTAATTCTTGCTTTTACTATCATTTCAGTTCCAATTGTCACCAGGGTTTAGGTGTTTTCCCCAGTGGTTTAATTTGAAATGTTCTGGGGAAAAAAAATACTGATATTGCTAATATTGGCTTTATTGCAGTGAAGTTCAGGATTTTAGGTACATTTTAATTAAATGTTGCCTTTCTGAAATAGACTAGGACATGCCAAAAACATAGATCCCTGCCACTGTGGTGATTTCAAAGCTCATGTTACAGATCTCATTTTATCAAAATGGTACCATATATTTTGACATGTGAACAAATGTAAGCTTTGGAATACTGCTTAAAATTTAGTTCATAGCTGGATTCTGGGATTCTGACAGAAATCATTGAAAAATACTCTAAGAGCACTCACATACCCTGTTAGAGGTGTGAAGTGTGTTGCACGTGTCTCCTTTTGCTCCGACTGTATTTAAACTGTTTAGAGCAATTGAACAGACCCCATTATATTGTCTTCAAATTGAATTAGCATCGTCGTCTAATAAAAACATGCAGTGTTGCGATCACAAATGTAGCCTCATGCTGCATACTTCATATAAACTTATTCCACTTTCCACAAATGCATTTTGCTTCACTTTTATAAACCATTCTACTGAAGGTGCTGCTCTCATGAAACTATGCGCCTGGGTATGTTTTGTTTTTGTTCACAAACACATCAGTGTTTACTTTATCTAACCACATTCTATTTAAAGTATACCTTCTTTATTTAAGATTGCATTAAGATTATGTGCTGCAGATACTGGTGTCTGTTTTATCTTCACATTTTTGGAAACTTTCCTTCACACGCCCCCATAAACTCTCTTAATTTTCCAGGACCTTTATACGCTGCGTAAAAAAAAAAAAAAAAAGATACAGAAAGAATGTGTGCAGAATGCTTGTCTGGCAAGATTTCGCACGCTTATACTTGAGACATAGCCTCTTGGACTGAAAGTTCAGTTTTACATACCATGATAACTAAATTAGTTGGTGAAGTTCTTTCAGTCATAACCAGTTTTCATAAAGCTGTTATATAAATTTTTTTTTTTAAAAAGGATTGGCCACTTAGAGCATGATATTCGCATTGGGAGCACTATGAAAGTATTAAAAGGCGGTATCTTATTGCACGCTGATGGTCCTGACTGTATTTAAATGGTAGGTTATTAGAGATCCATTTATCATTAAAGCACTCCAGAATATAGCAGTGAATTATTGTTACTTGGCTCAAGCTGAGATGAAAGCTCATCACCTGCATGCCCTTGAGCATTAATAGTTAGGTGGCTTAGTGATGTTTTATTACCAATACAGGGTGGATAAAAGCACCAAATGTAGTTTTTGGGTCTTATAAGTCATTATAATCAAATTCAGGCTAGTAGCCTGTCTGAATTTTCCATATATTCCATATAGAAGTGCAGTACTGATATTCAAGATGGTTGACAGTGTGAAACAAAACCAAGCTCTGTTTAACTGTTTAAGGACCAGGATTGTGTTAACATGATCACACTGAAGTACGCTTCTAGGACGGCGATCGTGTTAAAATGATAAAAAAGCACTTTGTTTTGATGACTTACAGGGCCGCCGTACTTTGCAGTACAGGCTTGAAACACATATCATTGGATAGAGGAGGGACTGACGTTCACTTTCTGATATGTTTTTTTTTTCTTCACCGAGAGGGGCATTTAGTGTCTAAAGGGTGGAGAAAGTTTTGGCAGCGCGGAGAGAAAAGACACCACAGCCTGCTTCAGAGAAATGTGTAGAAAGACATGGAAAAAACGGTGGAAATCCGATGGATTTGACAAAAAAAAAAAAAAAAATGTATTGTGTCTCATGTGTTTTAATATATACACCTACCCCTGGTTATATCGCCCCTCGCTATACTGCGGATTTGGATATATCGCGGTCGTAGAGCTAGCTCCCCATTTTTACTGTCTAACTGTGCATGCCTTAGCTGTAATATACATAGGCACTTAGAATTACTGTTCCTTTTATTTCGTACTGCACATCACAAACAACAATATACAAAACAAATAAAAAACAAAGTATTAATATCGTACTGTTGTTATCATATACGCACTCATTGCACAAAGCAAATTACATATCTACTTGCTGAAGCGGTTTTTATTGTAGTCAGTGAGGTGTTCAGCAGTTCAGGCAGTGATGTCAGCTCCCTAGCAGCAAGCATGTTGGGCGTGAATTCTTTCAGTGCAGCGGGTTTGGGCATTTGAGAAAGGAGAGGAAGACTCATGAAATTAATTGGAGACTGAAGTTGATGAAAAGCAGTTACCCTCCACTGTCCAAATTAAAACTGTGCTGCTTTTTATATGAGAAATGAAAAAAGTGGGTTGCGTATACTTATATTGGACTCTAACGCCCCTGATAAAACGAGGGCATGGTTGTATAGTATTTGTTTTTTACCGGTCTCTCGCTATATATCACAGCCCTCAGTAAATTTACAGTATAATCGTAAATCTTGAAAAACTACTCACTTCTAAATCTTTGTAGTCATTTTTGTATTACTTTAGTATAAATACATGTTAATTTGGATTCATATGTTGTTTTTTTCTGACTTTATGTGAACGAAAAGACACAAATTTGCCCGTTTTCCCATTGGAAATAGTGATATTTTGAAATATCACTGTCCTGGTCACAAAAGCAAAGTTTGTGGGAAATAGCCATTTTCTATACTTTTGAGGCATAAGCAATTAGGAAATAACACTTACTACTCAGGAACAAAAATTGTGTTATATAGTGTTATAGCTGTGAGTCTGTTGGTATAGGTGTCTACCAATTTTACACACCTAGGTTTGGCAATATTTGACCATTCTTCTTTACAAAACTGTGCAAGCTCTGTCAAGTTCCTTGGGGAGCATTGATGGACAGCAATCTTCAAGTCATGCCACAAATTTTCGAATGGATTTAGGTCAGGACTCTGACTGGGCCACTCAAGGACATTTACCTTTTTGTTCTTTAGCCATGCCAGTGTAGCTTTGGCTGTGTGCTTTGGGTCATTGTCATGCTGAAAGGTGAACTTGGGTCCCAGTTTCAGCTTTCTTGCAGAGGGCAGCAGGTTTTCCTCAAGGAACTCTCTGTACTTTGCTCCATTCATTTTCCCTTCTATCCTGACAAGTGCCCCAGTCCCTGCTGATGAGAAACATCCTCATAACATGATGCACCCACTACCATGTTTAACAGTAGGAATGGTGTTCATTGGGTGATGCACTGTGTTGGGTTTGCGCCAAACAACGCTTTGCATTTAGACCAAAAAGTTCCATTTTAGTTTAGTCAGACCACAAAACCTTTTGCCACATGGCTACAGAATCTACAGTTTTTTTTTTTGTATACTTCAAATGGGATTCAAGGTGGGCTTTCTTGAGTAATGGCTTCCTTCTTGCCACCCTACCATACAGGCCAGATTTGTGGAGTGCTTGGGATATTGTTGTCACATGCACAGTTTGACCATTCTTGGCCATAAAAACCTGTAGCTCTTGCAAAGTTGCCATTGGCCTCTTGGTAGCCTCTCTGATCAGTGTCCTTCTTGCTCGGTCATCCAGTTTGGAGGGACAGCCTGATCTAGGCAGGGTCTTGGTGGTGCCATACACCTTCCACTTCTTAATAGTCGTCTTGACCGTGCTCCAAGGGATATTCAAGGCCTTTGATATTTTTTTATACCCATCCCCTGATCTGTGTCTTTCAACAACTTTGAAAGCACCTTGGTGCTCATGGTTTAACTTTCTACAAATTTCAAATAAATAAACAGACAACAGACATCAGTTTACAACATACATATTTATATAACTGAAATGATAGCAAGACATTTTTATCTTTTCAACAGCAATTGGTTTATTATCAGATGAGCAAACTCAACTGAACAACATAGATAAATAAACTTAGAAGAAAACATTTTACATAAACACACAGCACAGGAAGTTATAAAAAAAAGTCTAATTTATTTTTCTTTTTTTTTTTTGGACAAAAATGTTATACTTTTATCCTTGATTCTAAGGCTGTTCACAATCAATACAGATAATGCTCTTCTACACGCCGTCTTTCTGCACAGGACATGGCTGCCCAAAGTTTTATTTTTATTGCACTTGCCAACCTGGCATTGGTGTCTCTTGCGGTTCTCAGTGGGGTTGCCAGCTTCAACTGTGGGTACACGCTTGGCAGTCTCCCTCAGTTCTAAATGCTTCTTGAAGAGTTCTTGTGCTAACTGTAAAATATATTCTTTCCTTGTAAAATTCTTCTCCGTGCATTCTTTGTAAAGTACCCAGGAGTTGATGGCTGCTAGGTCCAATACATTGTAAAACACCTGCAGACCACCATCGGGAGCCAGCTTTCAGGGAATACTTCTGTGCCATCTGATCCAAAACATCAGCTCCATATTTTCTTGCATTGTAAAACTCCACGGTCTCTGGTATTTATTTTCACTTGTCCCGATGTTAATTGACTGACGAAAACAGCACAGCTTGCAAGCAGGCGCCAGTCTTTGAAAAGCTGATTGAAAAACAATAGACACAGGCAGAGAGTAGAGACTAATCTAATTACAGCTAAACACATTGCGCAGTGGTAAATAAAAATAATAAAGTAGAATACTGTTTTGTATTATCACAATACAATTGTTTTGTGTGTGTCTGTCAATGTGACTGCTCCCGGGGTTTTTAGGTATAATGTAATATATCTCCTTTATTATAATGTAATATATCTCCTTTATTTCTGTACTCCTGCGTTTTATGCTTTGTGAGAATATTTAATACATAAGTGCAGAAAGGTACATGAACGTGCAGCCCCATATGTGTTACACGACTGGAGAAAATTGCATTTAAAACCAAAAACTGCCAAAATGACAGCTGCGGGGTTTCTAGTGTTAATTGTTTTAGCATCAACTAAATGAATCCAGGTTGTCTAAATTAACATGGGAAAGCAGTATCAGGGGCAGTAGAATTTTCAACTCGGGTGAGTGGTGCATATAAACGAGGTGTATAGGATGGGCATGGAGGTCCCTTTCAGGGCAGGTTTGCAACACCTTGGCCGGACCTGTGTACAGTATTTGAAACTCATACTGGTGCTGTCCGTGCCTCTTCAGTGGGCAAATGAAGAACTTCAGTGTCCAGCACTAAACGCAGAATAAGGATGTGTGCACCAAGCCAAAGTAGTTCTAGGTGTGGAAGGTTCATTTTCATCAATCTCACAAGTAAGCACTTTATTTTTCCATTTTGCAATGCAGAATGAAGAGCAACCACTAGAGAGGAGTCAGGAGGAGAAACCAACCCACAGTGTACCAGCGAAGAAAGCAGGTCGACCTGGCAGGAAACGCAAGCAACAACAGGTGAGTACAAAACACCAGTTCCTTTATCGTGTGTGCAAGTAACTCCGCACCTCAGTCTGCATGTTGATTCGGATTGGACATGCAGATTGTTTCGTGGTTAGGCAACATTGATTCTTATTGATTCTTATGTTGATTCTGGTTCTAGTTAAGTGTACCATCCCATGGATCTGAACTCTGTTTTTGTTAGTCCAAACTGTAAATCAATTTTACTGGTTTATAAAGTGTATTTATGAAGGAAAGAGCTGGGCTGGTTCACATGTGGTTTGTGTAGCAATGTTATTTTTTTATGATTCACCTTATTCCAATTACTTTCTCCACACTACTTATCAAAATGGAATGTGTGGAGCTGGAGATCCTGAGAGGAGTTGATCCAGGAGCATATAAATACTGGACACACAAGGTCTAAAGGCCACTTGGGTTCATACAGTGCATTAGTTCCCTGAAAGTGGCAAAAAAAGAATTTCATTTGGCAATGTCTTCTCTGGCTAGTTCTGCGTTTACACCAACATTTATACTTTGTATCCCTACCAGATTAATTCCGGAGGAGTATTTGCAATTGGAAAATTGTTCCATTCCAAAAATCCTTCAACTGTAAACTTCAATGACCTAAGGTTGAATGTTACAGAGCCGGTAAATACCTGTCTGGATACATGTGCTGAAGAGACTGGGTGTGATTAATGTGAGGTTGAACAAGTCAGGAAGCCAACCCCCGGTCTTTATTGAGAAAATAGGACATTGCAGTGCCTGCAGTGGTAGGCCACAGGGCAATTTAGCTAATTCTTCTGGTCTGGCACAGGGTTATTTTTTATTGCACTGAATAGTGGTGACGTCCAAGTTTTCTTTATTCTGGGATTGTCATGTGTTGTCTGCAGCGATGTGTTTATTATCTAGATACATGTTTCCATTATTTTTATTGATGGAAATTGGATTTGTCTTTGAAGGATGATGTTCAAGTGTCTTTAGGGCAAACCACTTTGGTGAACTGCTACCTGACATTTATATGCTGATTGAACGGCTTTAACGATATCAGGTATTTTATTAGAATAATATACAGAATGAGCTGATGGGTAATTTAAGTGAAAGCATAACCACAGGGATCACACGTTGAAGACTTCATAAATAATTAAGTTCCCAAATATCTTTCCTAGATTTCTCATGTCACCGTAAGGATGACATATCTGTCTGTAATACTTGCAATTCTGCCACAGGTGTCAAGTTTTGATTGTACCATGTAAAATTCAAAAAACTTCAAAACACTGTTTTACATGTATATTAAAAATATTAACTTGGGAAAGTGTTTGAACTAGTTGTGGGCACCAATATCAATATTTCGACGTGATATCGATATCGTTCGATATTGATAATCTCCATATCGCGGGATTTAAAAGAAATTTCTCAGACGGAAAGCTTGCAGAGACTTTCTGTTGCTAGTGCTGCTAAAATACAAATACAGGATCATCACGTTTATTTTATATTAAGATACATACCAACCATTGTCAGTCTCGAAGCAAAGAAAAAACACAAGTATTATTTAACCATTTTATTCCATTGATTTGCACTTAGGTACCAAATGCTATTTCCATGCTGCATTAAATGTGGCACAATTGACAATCTGTAAAGTGTTGACGGACTCAGCCCAAATTTAGAGATATGCGCATGCGTCAGCATTTCATTTTGTCCGTGTGTTTACTTATGCTATTATTCAGTTAAATAACCGCCATGTACTTTCTGTATTATAGGCGAGATGTACTTTTTAGACATCAAAACAGTATAAAAACTGCAAAATTCAGCATGACATCATACTTAATACTTTAGAGGTGTCATGAGTCAGCATTTACGCACAGAACAGCGGAAGATTCAGTTACATCAGAATGTCTAGAAAGTGAACAACCCGAAGTCTGTGCGCAGTGAAGAATGGAAATATTGCGGTTTTGAGATGGATGATGGTGGAATCGTAAAAGATAACAAGACCTTGTTTTTCTCCATGGATATTACAAAGTAAAGCAACACTGAGTTAAAGTAAGTTAGTGCTTTTCATATGTAAATATCTGTTAACGTCTGTGTTATGCTAATGTATATCATTTAATGCATATATTTGATATTGCAATTGTGTGATAATATTTTTCTGTGTTTTGGAAGACTTTGATATTATCGATATCGTGCATTTTTGGTCATTAAGCTGCATGAATGATAAGTATGTGGTATACATATTGTATGCTACTACTACGACTACAAAAAATAAACACATTTTCATGCATGCTTTTCTTTTCTTCTTATCAGTTACAGTGTACTAGCCAGGTTGATAATTCAGATTAAATAAATGCTTAGTTATTTATGTGAAGATGCAAGTTTATTTACTTTTGTTGTGGTCGATCATTTTTCATCGGTTAAAACTGAAAATATAGAAAAGGGTTATTTTAAATGGAATGTCATTCCACTTCTCTGATTTAGTGCAGTCATGTTGCTCTTCTGATTTGCTGTTGTCAGACTGATAGAGACTGCAGCTTTGTCAGCTCTGTTTCAGATGTGCTAGTTGCTGTTGATCTGTATTGTTAAGGTTTATTGTGGGTCACAGGATTATTGTAATTGTTAAGTAACAGTTTTCTGTGTCAAATGCCAGTTTTCTTAAGAGTGATTGTTTCTCTCTCTGTCTATATGCTGCCTGCATATGTAGGGCTTCTAGAACTTCGAAACGATGTCCCAGCCTTAAAGCCTGTGTCCTGTGGCATTAACAGTAACACTGGGGAACACACATAAATGCACTACACTTGTAATGGCCTTGTTGGAATACTGCACAGTAAGTTGTGGGTCTGTGTTAATTATGTTAAGTAACCACACAGGAAATCCATTGAAAACAGTTCACTTCATTAAGGCAAACGGAACAGCTGTGGAGGATGGCGGGTTAGGAGAGGCAAGTGAGCATCAGCTGTTTTACTGTTGCTTGAGAAGTGAAAGTTGGTCTGTGGACCTGAACGGGCCTGTACGGGGCCTGGCACTGATGAATTATACCATACCAGGGGGAATGTATATAGTGAATGCTTTTCAACGATCATGAAAAACATGCGCTACTTGGCGCCAAATTGATTTAACACCCCCCTCCTTTCTAAAATGAGTCTTCCCCTTATATATACATGATGTAAAGTTGCTATGTGCTGCTAATTTGTAGGGCTGTCCTAAACTACAGTAATAGCCATGGTTACTTGATCTTTTAATCCAGGGATTCTCAATTTTTTTTTTTTAATCATTCCCCACCTTAACAATTATTTTTACTTGGAATACACCCCCCCCCTCCCCTGCCACAATAGAAACCAATGAATCACAGTGAGTTATTTGCCAGAATTCCGGTGCATCTTATCCTGTGTTCAGATGGCATCCCTTTCATAGAACACCACACCTGATTCCAATGTTCAAATATCTAAAAACAAAAACACACACATACCTGGTACCATATATAAAATGGATCATCCTACTAGCTTTACTCTTTACTTTTTTATGAACTTGACAAGCAAGGGTACAATACAACGGCAATAGAACTCTCACTGATTCTTGAACACAAAATCACCCGTGACTGTGTCTCTGCTTTATTAAGCATGGGTTT
The DNA here is from genome assembly GCF_017654505.1 of Polyodon spathula. NCBI lineage: Eukaryota > Metazoa > Chordata > Actinopteri > Acipenseriformes > Polyodontidae > Polyodon > Polyodon spathula. The sequence goes on from NC_054539.1 coordinate 64,718,516, forward strand.
CCAGACTAAATAAGTACATCATATGTAAAATAAAATCATTCAAAAAAAATTGTGTAAAATGTACATTTTTATTTCGAATGTTTTTATTATTACTGTAACTAATATATACTGTATTATTAGAACACTCGCTGCTCCCCACCAGTTGAGAATCGCTGTTCTAAACATGCAAGAGATTTAATGACGAGATAATTTCCTGCCCGGTATCAATTATGCACTTTACAGATGCTTAATATATTCAGCATGTAAGCTATATTTGGTCTCCTGTAGCGGGCACAGTAGAGAATTGGCAGCCTATAGATTTGTCCTTCCCTAACCTCACTGTCAGAACTGTGGTCAAACTCTGTCTTTTCATAGGTCTCAGATGTCCTGTTGATGGATTTAGATGTCTGAGGGTTCTCATATTCAGAGATCCGTGTCTTCAATCAGAACCCAGCAGGCTTATTCTCTTACTGCACTGTGTCAGGCGCAGCAATCAATGTCATATACTAGATAAATTGCATAGGTTTTATTATTCTGCTGGTTTGTTTACTTAATTGCTAGGTGTGAAAAAATTGTACATTCCAACTTGTGCTAGATGTGTCTGATTAAATAAGCATCGGTGATGGGATTTTATATCTAATTTTCATTCTGCTGCAACTGTTAAGATTTCATTAACCATTTTATATGCCAACTTTATATTTTCATTGTCATGGAAATTCCTTGGGGAAAATCTAATGCTGCCTTTCACTTTGTGCTGTGACTTAAGATGGCTGCCATATTGTGGTCATGTGACTTGGTTTTTCAGGTGATGAAGACCTCAGGTTTTGAGATATTCGCCTCATAATCAGTTCCCAGCTGCATTATAATTTTATTTTGTTTTTTGTGGTGAAATTAGATCTTGGATATCACACAAGAAATATCAAGGGTTTTGTGTCAGTGATTTGATGAAGCTGCGGACGCTGGGTACCTCATATTTCCAGTCATATAAGTATGCTAAATGTTTGATTACCATAACATTAATATCAGATCTAATGTGGCTGCTATGACTTTCTCAATGAAGTTCCATTACTGGCGTTGCCCAGTAAATTAACTGTTTCACTGCCACGTTGTTTTAACCCACAACAGAGTTTTGAGATACTGGGGTCTATTCACTTGATTTTAACAGTGGCTGATGTAAATACTACCACCATTCATTAAAATAAGGGGATTCCATGAAACACTGTAAGTGTCTTTTAGATTATTTATGTTTTTAAAAGTAAAATGTCAGGTTTTTTTTATCGTTAAACTGCGACAGATCCTTTGAAAATCAATTGAAAATACCCCACTGTCTTTACAGTTGGTACACAGTTGTTTTACATGATTCTTTCAACAAAATTCCCAGAACTAAATACAGCAACACATTAAATCATTAAGTAGGACCCTGCTGGATATGTTTACATATTTGTACTGACATGCAAACATGCATGTTCTATGATTCATATATATGTTGTTTAACCACTGGTTATATCAATGATACAGACCATTTTCACATATCCATTTACTCCATGCCATTCCACTAACATTGTAGTCTTGGGAACCATTTCTATTTTATTTGTTGATAGTTGTGGGCACAGGGAATCCCAAGAACTATAGTCATTTATTCACAAGTAAACAATAGCCATTTATTCTTCTGACAGAAATTTTGTTTCAAGTTATTATAGGGTTGTGGGGTGTGTTTCCTTGTGTAATAGCAAAATTCCCTATATGAATGAGTTGCATGATCCAGTTCTGGTATAACATGTGAGTAAAACATAACATGCTGCCAGAGTAACAAGATAATGTAAGTGATGGAAACTTCTGCAGTGTGGTTGGTTCAAAACGCGTTCAGCATGATATATTTCGGGTTAAAGTTTAAAAAAAAGAAGATGTAAAACATTTGAACTGGTAATAACTTTTCCATCCCAGTGTATTACTTTAAAAAAGAGGTTCATTCTTCAGTGGATAACTCCGGACAAGTTAAGCAACTGGAGCTGTCAACACCTATGTGATCCTAAGAATAAATAAAGGCATTTCTTCAAAAGCAAAAACAGATGATTGCCTTGCAAAAGCACCTGCACATTCCAGTTTCCCAGGTGGCTGATTTACAAGTAATGTCACGGTTTTAAACACCTGTTTTATTTCTAAAACATTTCTAAAACAGCATGAATTATTTAAAAAAAAAAAAAAAAAACTAAAAAAACTTGTTATTATAAAAAGTGTATTTCCTCTCACCTTTAACAATTTAACACTACTTTGAGGGCAAACAGAATCTGCAGTAATTATTGATTTTCTTGGTCAAAAATGTATTTTCTTTAAGTGGTGTATTAGTATCATAAAACAATCTCAATAATCTTTGACCTCTCTAAAAGATTGTTTAATAAAATGTGTTACTGAAGCAATACAATTTTAAAGCTGGTCAGTAGGCTTTCAGTGATCTTTAACTTCCTCTACACAATTATCCACATATGAAACATAACAACACAGGTCCACTCTATAAATCATATCTTACTGTAAAATACTCCTTAAAACTTACATTTACTTAGCATGAATTTAATTTGAATTCAGATTAGTTTTGGTACCCCAATAGGTAAGAAGACAGTAATTTGGATGAGACTGTAAGGACTGTGGTGTATATCCGCAGATATATTCTTTTTTCTTCCAGTGCCTCTGTTGCTTATTATTGCAAGGCTAAGTTAATTGGGATTTGTACAAGGATTGTTGGTTTATGTGTTTTAGGTGTACTGTAGGTGTCAGTTCAGTGGATGGTGTACATGCATTTTGTTGTCAATTGACAGTAGACGGCACTGGCTATTGTTTGTGGAACCCTTCATTAGAAAGCACCCCTCAATCCTTTGAACTTGGAGGAGTTGTCTCTCTCCACTACTATTAATGTGAAACCTTATTTCATAACCACTGAAACCACAGATGAAACTTGCATACTTAATAAGTAGTATTTTCAATTTACTTTGCAGATGCTATTTTTGAAATCAGTTTTGAAAAAGAAAATACACCCTGAAAATACACCCTGTGTGGCTTCACATCTCAGCCACAGTAAATGACATGGGAAAATAAAGTTTTGGTATTCATACTTATTGCATCAACGGGGACAAGGTTCTTTACATTGTTTCTGTAGAGCGGTTCATCTGTTATCACAAAGCTAACGAAAACAAATACAGCACATTTGCTATTCAGATACAGTAAATGTGAATCATTGAGTTGTCATAGAAATTGTAAGAAATGTCATAAAACTACAAAAGGATGTAAAAGGGTAAATCAACAAACCAGCCAGCTGGATTATTGAGACATCATCAAAAATGTGCTTAATATTGGTGTGTGTATTAAAATTGTGGAATACTGGAACGGTGACTGTGTGTGTGTGTGTGTGTGTGTGTATATATATATATATATATATATATATATATATATATATATATATATATATATATATATATATATATATTCACTATATACTAGGCCTATTTATGATTAGAGTATTGCTAACTTGTCCATGTAAAATCTAAATAATTGTTTTAATATGCAACACAGGTACACATAATAAGAAAGCTATGAGAACAGCTTTCTTGTCAGTCTTTCAGGCATATTTTAATACGCAAGAATGTCATAATAAAGCTTTCTTTCTCAACAAAATGCAGTACTGATAAAATGGTAGCCACTCTGGTATTAACCCTGAAGAAGCTGCTAGTCAGGGGCTGTGTGTGAGCCAGCCTCTCTTTCAACTATCACAGTGCAGTGTGCTCAAGTGCCTTCTGCTCATGCTGCTGTGTTTCTAGGTTACCTGGTGACGGAAAATCCCCCATGGCAGCAGTGACATTGCGCTTCATCTTCCCAGCGCAATTTAAAGATCCTTGTCTGCCCGTTATTAATGCATTGCAACAAGGCTGAATAATGCAAAACTGTTCCCCATGTGGCACACGCTGCAGTGCACACACACACATACATACACACACACACACACACACGCTTGTTGATTAAGGTAAAGAATAACTAAGGCACTCATCTAGAACACCACCAACAAGCAGTTCACTTTATTTTTTGTGTCAGAAAATATATTGTTCTAAAAAGAAATTGAGTTACCAATGTCAGTGGTGGACTTTGTCATTAACAAACAGCATTCTTTTGCCCTTCTACTGTTGTCACTCTTGTATTAAAATGTATTTAAAAAAAAAGTTGTCTCATTAGCTGAAACGGTGGCAGACCCTCAGTGTGTGTGTGTGTGTATATATAATGTATACACACACACACACTCACACACACACACATTATTGTCAATCTAATTACTGTAGGAAGAAAAAGCAGAACTCAAACGCTGCACGCTCAAATTATATTTTAAAAAAATTATCAACAAAGAAAATGCCAAATTTTGTGGCACGTTATGTGTAAGATTTTTGCCAAGGAGTCTGGTTTCTGGTGTGTACAAAGGCTGTTACTGCTACATTGAATGAGTACTCCTTTTAAAAAGAAGACAAATTCTGGGAGCCAGATTTGATCCTTGCCTATTCATTGGACTACTCTATAGTAATAGAAGATATTGTATTATTGTCCAGCACATCAGCACAGTGCACTTACTGAGCCAGGTGTGTCTATAGGGTGGCTAGCCAAGGTTCTGAATTCATCCTGTCCATATTTCATCCTGTACATATGCAGCCAACCTCAGTTAACTCCATAAAGGATGCCATTTAGTGTTGACTTATCCAAGGTGTCCCGTTAACCACGGGTGCACATGAGCTATGGCATTAACATGCATATAAGGATCAGAACTCGCTTGTTAACAGTATTTACAAGTTTATTTTTAGTTAAATGTGCTTATGAAAACATTTGAAAGAACTGCAGTGAATTAATCAATTACAATATACAGTACTGTAGAAACACAATTTGTTTAGTTTGATTGAAATAAGAATTAATAAATTAATTACAGCGTTTTTTTTTTTTTTTATGAAAACAATCCAGCCACAAACTGTGCACAAACTGTTAACTGTGCTTTTACACTGAACAAAAATATAAACACAACATGCAACAATTTCAAAGATTTTACTGAGTTACAGTTCATATAAGGAAATCAGTCAACTGAAATACATTCATTAGGCCCTAATCTATGACTGGGAATACAGATATGCATCTGTGGTCACAGATACCTTAAAAAAAAAAAAAAAAAAAAAGGTACTGGAGTGGATCAGAAAACCAGTCAGTATCTGGTGTGATCACCATTTGCCTCATGCAGCGCAACATATCTCCTTCGCGTAGAGTTGATCAGGCTGTTGATTGTGGCCTGTGGAATTTGTCCCACTCCTCTTCAATGGCTGTGCGAAGTTGCTAGATATTGGCGGGAACTGGAACACGCTGTCGTACACGTCGATCCAGAGCATCCCAAACATGATCAATGGGTGACATATCTGGTGAGTATGCAGGCGGTGGAAGAACTGGGACATTTTCAGCTTCCAGGAATTGTGTACAGATCCTTGCGACATGGGGGCCGTGCATTATCATGCTGAAACATGAGGTGATGGCGGCGGATGAATGGCATGACAATGGGCCTCAGGATCTCATCACGGTATCTCAAATTCAGTTTGCATTCAAATTGACATCGATAAAATGCAATTGTGTTTATTATCCGTAGTTTATGCCTGCCCATACCATAACCCCACCGCCACCATGGGGCACTCTGTTCACAACGTTGACATCAGCAAACCGCTCACCCACACAACGCCATACACGCTGTCTGCCATTTGCCCAGTACAGTTGAAACCAGGATTCATCCATGAAGCGCACACTTCTCCAGCATGCCAGTGACCATCAAAGGTGAGCATTAACCCACTGAAGTCGGTTACGACACCGAACTGCAGTCAGGTCAAGACCCTGGTAAGGACGACGAGCATGCAGATGAGCTTCCCTGAGATGGTTTCTGACAGTTTGTGCAGAAATTCTTCGGTTTTGCAAACCCACAGTTTCATCAGCTGTCCAGATGGCTGGTCTCAGACGATCCTGCAGGTGAAGACACAGGATGTGGAGGTCCTGGGCTGGCGTGTTTACACAAGGTGCACCTGTGGAATGATCATGCTGTTTAATCAGCTTCTTGAAATGCCACACCTGTCAGGTGGATGGATTATCTTGGCAAAGGAGAAATGCTCACTAACAGGGATGTAAACAAATGTGTGCACAAAGTTTGAGACAAATAAGCTTTTTGTGTATGTGGGAAATTTCTGGGATCTTTTATTTCAGCTCATGAAACATGGGACCAACACTATGTTGCGTTTATATGTTTGCTCAGTGTAGTTATTGGCTTGCACTGTCTAATTTTGACGGTTTAAATAAGAAAAAATAACAAATGTGCATTCTACAGAATTAACCCAGTGAACAAAAACAATAATAAACAACTTGCAGTTTCACGCAGAAATCAAACATTGTCGATTATTTACGTGGAAAGGCACACACTTCAAAAGCTCTGCTGCCAAGCTTGTTAGCTATTAACTGGAGCTTTAAAGCCAATTGAATGAGAACTAATTTTTTACTTCTCACTCATCGTGAACCTACACTGTAACTAGCTGCACTTGGTAGTTGTGAATGAATGAATGAACGGTCCGTTTCCAGTCAGAGGTCAGTCACGTGAAACGACAGTGTCGAGTTATCCACTTGTCTTTTTAATAGTTTGTATCCCTTCGGTACTGGTAATAAGTGTCGAATTACAAAAATGAAGAAGCAGGATGCATATATTTTATATGGAGAAAATCCAAAGAAGTCTGTTGAATTAAGCAAAGGTGTCGTATTATCCACCAGTCGAGTTAACCAAGGTTGACGGTATATGATTTATTTTCAACAGGGAACAGTATGACAACATTTTTTTTAATGTGTGATGATGTTATGATAAATGCTAATATGGATTAAAATAAGATTAAAGTCCTGTGAACGTTGTAGAAACCTTGTTTGTAAAATGGTGCTGTTCAATGTTTCACTGAGTAAGATTATTGTATTTTTTATAAGGGCATATGTGACAAAGTGCCCGCCCCTGTGTATATTATCTGTTATATGTTGCGTGTGGTGTGTTAAATGTTGGTGTATAGTCACTGGTACATGGGATATAAACAGGTCTGTGTTTCACACGTGTTTAGGAAATGTATAATTGTATTTAGGCACGGGATTGTACATCACTTCACGTGCATTTAAAGTAGTTAATATGTGAGCATGAGGTTGCACATAATTAATTCACATGCTGGGATTCAAGTAAATAATTAATTAGTAATTGAATCCCAGCACAACAGTATATATAGATGCACGTTTTATTCAGTCGTGGTTGGGTGTTCGGTGAGTGGAGATCGAGGTAGGAGACGGAGGTAAAAATAATAAGAATAATAGTTTTCGTTAAATTGAAGCTCACCGTGTTTGTTTGTTAGTCCATTGTTTGTTTTGTTTAGTCCATTTTGTGTATCTATTTATTTTGGCGTAGAGTGCCGTGTCCAGTTTTTGTATGTTACGACCGTTTATTTTCTGTCCGTTTGTTTATTTATTAAATGCTGAGCGAGTCCATTCGCTCAGCTCCACCAAACTCCACCTCTCTGCTGTTTATTTCCTTGCTCTGGTTTGACTCCACCAACTCCGGCCGTCTTTGTGACAGCATAATTTATGGTTATAACCACAGCACGTTATCTAGTGAATTGAATAGACTGTATTACAAGATAAAACTAGTGCCAACAAAAAGCCTAGTATACCTGCAAGGTAGGTCCTATTCATGAAACTTCTTCTTGTTTCAAATCAGTCTAACTTTTAGGTTTCCTGATTTAGCACCTTTTGAAACCTTAGCAAACCCATAGCTAGCAGAAGACCTAAGTTATGATAGTCAGACACCTCTGAGCAGGAGGCATTGCTACAATATATCAAGTAATTGTTTTAGTTTCCAACTGCGCAAACTAATTTATGCTAGGGTCACATCAATATATTTGTTAACCCTTTCAGACTCTTAGACCAATGTCACGAGTGCAGCCTCATTAATATGTACAGACGCTATTTAAAGACAGTAAAACATAACTACTTTTTCCTTCTAGTAAAATACCTATAGCAATTACCTAAAAGAAAGTGGAAAAACAATATCATAGTAACTTTTTTTGGAACACCCTGTATAAGTAAAACATTTTTCATATGTGGAAAATGAATAATGCTCCCAGAAAATCATTTTTGGGTTATCATAGCAGTTTAATGAATATCACCACTCAATGCTCCTAATGTATGTAACATAAGATTGATACATTATGTCTTCTATAATCTAAATCATTATAAAGGCTGCTGAAATATGCTCTTTAATTTCACTGCAGGCTGAGGCACAATGAAAAAGTTGAAAAATATGTAAATGATCACAAAAGGCTTTTAATAAATCTAAAAAAGGAAAACCAATGGCTTGAACATTTTGATAAATCCAGCTCAGTAAATCTAACAAATCCAGCTCGAAAATATAAAAAGGGTTTTATGGAAGTCGTGATTTATATTGTGTATGACATACTATTGCCTAATGTAACCATTATTGGGCTAGGAAAGGATACTCAAGTTGGACCTTTGAATGGAATCAATGAAGTCTGTATCACACCATAGATCAGTTGTTGACCCAGGCCCCTGCAAACATGCCTAAATGTTTATGTCTAATCACTGTGGCAGTCAAGCACACCCTGGACAAGTAAAGTCAAAATCAGTGTAGTATAAAATGCAAGGGTGGCTCAGGTGAGGTGGCAAAAAATATTACTTATGACCATAATGTGTCAATAAAAATATCAAAACAATTTGATTATGTTAATACATATAACGCAACCCTGTCTGTAACAGGCCTGCATTTAGTTGTATAAATATTGTTACACTTTGTCTTCCAGACCCATTAGTCCCTGGTCCAGAGTATTGTATTTTTTATTTTTTTTTTAATGGGAAAGGGGTGAAGTCAATGTATATTTAGTAACCATTTCCAGTGGTTTTCCGGTGTTTTCCGATGCTTATTGGCTATACAGCCACGGGACTGTTTTGTTGTTTTTTATCGGTTACAAACGAAAATCAGAAGCCCTAATTATAATACATATTAAATACGTATTAAAGCATTATCAATTATAAATGCTACCTTCTGTGTTTCTTCATGAGTAATTTTAATTGATGCTGCCCTTTCTGTCTCTACAACATAACATAGTCATTTTCAGAAACCAAAAATACATGAATCAGTCTGACAGCTGCTAAAGCAAACTAAAAAGATAATGGCTTTGATTAAAGTAAGCCAAAAAATTTATAAAAAACACACACTCCAGTGCTCCCCAGATTATTTTATTTAATCATTTAAGTTTTCTTTTTTTTTTTTAAGTAAGTGCAAAGGCAGTTTTCCAGAGAGGAATAAATACAATGTAATTGTTGAACAATAGTTGAACCATTGTTTCGTTTTAGTTTTATACTATTACCATTGTTTTGGCTTTCCTCTTGCTTTTAAAGTAGCACCCCCGCTGTGGAGAGCTTCACAGTACCAGTGAGTTTAGCATTAAAATCCACTTTTCCCATGCAGTGCCTGTCCTAAAATTAGAAACACTCATACATAGTGGAATGTGACATTGCAGGACTCGCTAGTAAATAACTTGGACAGTATTATTTTTTATTTTCGTTTGTGCTACTGTACAATAGGTAGGTGTTGCTGTTCCTTGGCAGCCCTCCATTGTGTTTGAAAAATTAGTCTTAAGATCACTTTCTTAAACAGAATTGATGTGTAGAAAAAAGACACATTTCTGCCTTGATCAATACCAGGCAGATACAAAGCATATTATCTAATAATTTGTTCACAGCTTCTCCTCACAGACTGCCTCCAATGATGATGCATTGATAGCCTTGGTTTTGAAGAGGGAAGACATGCCTAGTATAGTAGGGTTGACATCATGGATGTCACCACAACAACTCTTTCCATGCTTTCCAGTTGGGCACAGCAGATATTGGAACATGCTTTTTGGTTGGTTGTCTGTACTGTAGGTGGAGTCATTGACAGCTCGAGTGGCAAACCATGCATCCAGAGAACAGTAAAATGAAGGGGTGCAACAGTTAATCGATTATTGATCATCTGCATTAAAACCTAGTATTTCATTTGGGATGCCTGCTTAAAAAAAAACAGACAGACCACATTGTAATAGATAGGAAGACAGTACCTTTCACTGATTTCAACAGATATGGTTGTGATCTCTTACAAAAGAGATGCCTTTTTTCAAGCTCTCAAATACCTGTTATACACATGTTATGCATTATCAAATAGTGAACTGTCTAAGATATCAGGCTGTGTTGTGAAGAAAAGGCTAATTATCTTTCTCAGGAACTTTTTTTTTTTTTTTTTTTGTTCAAGAAATTTTGTGCTATAACAACATATATGCAGTCTTGTGGTATTTAGGGTTTACTAGTATATCTGTATCACTTTATCAGGTGTAGAAGTTTTATGAAATCATTCTAGTTTCGAGGCGATTAGGCTTAGCCTAAATTGATTTAGAATTGATTTCTTAATCAGGCTGCATACTGGGGACTTGGTTATTAAATTCTTAACCACAGCAGTAAACCACCATAATGCATTGTGTTTTGCTAGTTGGTCAGTGATGGGTCATTCTTGAATTTGCATTTACTGTACCTGGAAATGTCTGTGCTTTTTGTTTCTAATACTTTAATTTGTCAGTCTTTCAAATACATAGTTGCATCATCATTACCAATGCCGTTGACTTATCTGTGAATGAAATAAGTGTATTTCAAGGCTCTCACTCAACTTGACCAATTAGGAATTCAGCCTTTGAAAGTGCTTATGCTTACTCTGCAGAACAATGACATCAGCAATTAGCAATATAGTATTCGTCTCTTATGACTTATTACAGACTCATATGTACATTTTTGTTAAACTATACACATTAGTAATTGCTTAAAACTTGTCCCCTATTCCCCCTGAATTTACTGTTTGGTGTTTTCAAAGGTGGTTTGCTTCCAAGTGCACTGAAACAATTTAATTTGTAAACTAACCGAAGTGGGTGAGGTGAGGGGCATCTGGGTTGGTTTACTTTCACATGTATGAGATATGGTTTGTTTGCAGATACACTCTCCATTTACTTGGATCCCTTCCATTATTTGGTAACTAAGTGCAGTTGGTTTCACATTGCATTTCTGTAAGCACATTTTGGTTTGTGTGATGATGGTGTGCAGATGTTGACATCGGTGTTGTATTGGGTGTAGCCAATATCAGCATGCTCTACCTTTATGTTGTTCCTCGTTTTCACCACTCCTGTAAACTTTGAATAAATAAATGATGTCCATTGGATTGTTTTGAAAGGTGTAGTAGTAGTTGTACTATATATGTAGGCGTTTTATTTTCTAGGTAAAGGTTTGGTTATGGGAAAATTGTCAATTTTAATCTCTGGTCCTATTGTCAACTATTCTCTGAGATAGCATTCCTCTCTACAGTCAGACCCTGGGATGCTTTGTTTTTCTTCACAAAAATACCCTCGTCCTAGTTTTATTTTCCTTATCAGGAACACTTTCATTACGCACCACTGATAATGTGTTTTAACGGGGCCTGGATCCTCCTCAGAAAAAAGTTACTAGCGTTTATCAGAGGGCCTATTTTCAAGCAGCTGCTTATGAAGGAAGGGGATACACAACAGAAGGGTGAACCATTTCAGGAGTTTGCACTGCATTTTCTGTTTTCACAGGTTTTTTTTGTATATGTCCATGTTACAGAGGTGCTTCATTTTTAACCCAGAGAGAGTAGAGCGCAGGTACAACACAGACAATGACAATCAATTAGGCCACCAAGTCCGGAGCCTCTTTATTTTTTGTGTTACACATAATTAATCAAATAAAACCATGAACTATGAACAATGGCCCCCAAAATTTAACAAACACAATTTGGGTATTTCTTTTAAAGTTATAAGAAGGTGGTTTTTTCAAATAAGAAACATTTTCCACTATGGGGAGAGTACTTAAGGCAAGTAGAGTTAATGTTCTCAAATACTTGTACTGCCCTTATGAATTTAATTGAAGTTGCATTTCCATCCTCTGTAATCAGTCAGCTTTAAAGATTGCCATGGTTGAGAAGTCTGTTTGATTAAAAAAGCAACGTGTGTGCTCTTTTGTGAAACCAGGTTGCAGCAAATTAAAGAGCTAAATAAATGAGCAAAAAAGCTAAATATTACTAAATGAAATATTTTATTATTTAATGTTTTTTGAAATCACAAAATCACCCTAGAGAGAGAGAGAGAGAGAGAGAGAGAGAGAGAGAGAGTGAGATTGCTTGAGACTGAGCTACAGAAAACAGTGCAGAAACCGTTACTGCTGCTCTTAATATAAGGCTTGGACACCACCCCCCTAACACACATAATACACTATACTACTGTACCTGAATTAACAGACAATTCTGTCCATTGAATGTATAATGCAACAAGTGTCCACATACACCCAAAACTTAGATGCCCATACTTTTACACAGACTGCTATCACGTTGAGATGAATGGACTATATCACATATTCAGTAAATGGGTGTACTTGCAAATGGACAGTTCCCAAGGAGCTACCCCTAGATTAATCTGACATAATAACCTGTCGCTGGGTAATCTCTTCAAGTCCACTGACAGAAGGGAATTTAGTGACATACATGTCCCAGATGTGTAAAGGCCAGTAGTGAAAAGAAAATTCATGTATAGTCCTTAACTCCGGTAATATACATTGTGATGAGTCAAACCTGTTTCCTCCTATACTTTTTTTCTTATTGCTTTACAAAATATTTGTCTTCTCTGTAAATAAAAATATAGTCACTCATTAAAAAGTGCACATAAATGTAATTACATATTAACTAATAGATTTTGTTTTGTTTTCTTCCATTCAAACACTGACAAGTAACACACCTGCTATGCTGGTGTTACAACATGTTTCGGAGAAGTACTTGTGAAATCCAATAGTATACCATTGGTTTAAAAACAAACACATTATAAAATGTTTAAAAACATTCAGATATCCACAAACTAGCTGTTCTAAATTTAATTTGTGCTGGGCATATACAGTATTTAGGATATTTACAATATTCAGATTCTTTGATTTTGTGGTTTTATGCAACTTGTATGCAGCTCTGTTTGCATTGCAAATACCATGCATGTATTCACAAGTCTGTGAATTTCAAAAGAGTTCCAGGGAAAATGCTAATATCTCGTGGAAATGAATACATTTAAATTAATCTAAACAGGAAATTAATATCAACTCAGACTACACCAACTTTCATATTTTTTTTTAATACATTAAAATGCTTGTGGACTATTTAGTGCGGTTTGTTTCACACCAAATGTACCTAACCATAACGGGTGCGGACCAAACCTTCTGAACAGACCCAGTGTGAACACAGCCTATATCTCTCACTCTCACTGTTTGTGTTCGATATTAATAATGGACCTCATGGAGAAGATATGACTTTTAAAGATGTGTCAGAAGATAAAAGTTGTCGTGACCGTATTTCCAGCTGCTGCCTCATTTAACTGCTATGAGGCACTAGTCTTATAAAATAACTACTGTACTTATTATCTTACAACTCCTGGGGGGAAGCTGCCTAATGCCAAACATCAGATTGTGTTATAATTGCTCTTGAGTGTAGGATATGCAATTGACATCTGATTGAATTGAATTTGCCTTCATGAAAGATTAAGGAGGTCTATAAAGCATAGGAAGTGAGAGGAATCTGTGAACATTCTTTGTAAATCTGGGTCAGAATGTTGCAAAGCTTTTTGAGCAAATATTTCAAGGCAGTATTGTATTTCTTTAACCCTTTGTATGCAAATATTTCTGTGAAAAAGAGAGAATTGAAGGTTACGTACAGAATGTGTCTAAATTATTGCCTGGTTAACGTAAAGAGGATGGGACCAAGCTTCATTTGGCTTTATAACAATCGCCATTTGAAATTTGCTGGGTAATGTGCTTTGATGTAGTTCTATGACTGTGTGTATTAACTTGTTAATACTAGTTTTGTTGTAAGCTTTACTAAGAGGCAGGGCAAGTGTGCGCCACATTTGCAGTCTGAAGCAAGTTAAAGTTGTTCGCTCCCTGATATATCTTATATAAAATAGCATAACATTTCACAATAACATACCATAACCCTACTTATTTCCAATCCTAAATCAACATTTTGTAAAATGTGTGTGTATATATATCATCATCATCATCATCCTCATCATTGTCATCATCATTATCTTCAGCCTTTGTTAATCCACTGCTGGATGAAGGCCTCCCAAAGATCCTTCCACAAAAGCCTGTCTGCTGCGTCCCTCATCCACATTGCTCCGACATGCTATACCTTCCTGGAGGTCGTCTTCTTGGTTGCTTTATATTTCTTGGGATCCAGTCTACTATCTCCTTGGTCCAGCGATGGTCTGTTCTTCTTGCTGCATGTCCAGTCCATACTGCCATTTCAGTTTTTATGCTCTTATAATAACATTGCATAGTTTTGTTTGAGCTCTTATACGGTCCTTCCTTTTCCTGTCTCCTCTTGTTATTCCCAGCATACATCTTTCCATACTGCGTGGAGTTGTTTGGAATTTTTTCATCGATTTTGCACTGAGGGTCCAGATTTCGCATCCGTAAGTTAGCACTTCCAGCATGCATTCGTTGAAGACTTCCGTCTTGAGACATTAGGGTAGTTTCCCTTTCAGAACCATGCTTAATGTTCCAAAGGCACTCCAGCCGGTTTTTGCTCTTCTGTTGATTTCACACATTGGGTTCTCCATTGCCGAAACTAACTGTCCTAAGTATATGTAGTTACTGACTTCTTTAATGACTTCTGTTTCCTGTGGAGTGGTGTATTTCTTGAACATGACTTAAGTCTTCAGGTTCATTTTCAAACCTGCTTTGATGCTAGCCTTGTGTAGTTCTTGTATTCTTGTTTTTAATTCTTCTGGGCACGTTGTAAATATGAGGATGTTGTCAGCAAATTGTAGGTTATTCAAGTAGGCTCCGTTGATCTTCAGCCCCTTATTTTCCCAATCCAGTGTTTTGAAAATGTCTTCTATTGTGGCTGTGAAGAGCTTTGGGGAAATTGGATCTCCTTGACGAACTCCTTTATCAATGTTGATTTTGTCGCTGTTTTTATGGAGTCTTACTGTAGATGTTGCATTCTTGTATATGGTGCTGATCAAGTCACTGTATGTTTTCTCAATTCCTTGTTTTTTTCAGAGCTTAATACAGATCTTGTGTAAACAGAGTCAAAGGCTTTTTTCATAGTCATTTCATTTTTCAAAGTGGTAGTTCATATTCGTTGCTGGTTTAAATCACTTGCCGTACAACTTGAAAATGATCCATTGTGTCTAAATCCACTCCTGAATGCTGCTTGCTCATTTGATTGTGCCGAGTCAGATTTAGTCTGTTGGTGAGTATCTTGGTAAAAATGTTGTAGATTATAGAAAGTAAGCTCATAAGTCTGTAGTTCTTGATATCTTCTTTATCTCCTTTCTTCATGTAAATTATCACTGATGTGCTCCAGTCATTTGGTACTTTCTTTTGCTTAATACAATCTGTAGTAATATGCGACAGTATTTTTGTCACTTCTTCACCTCCTTCTTTCACGATATCAGTTGTTATGCCCTCTTATTTCCTGTCTTCATATGTGTGATAGCATGTTTCATGTCTTCCGGTAGAACGTCTGGAACTTCTTCCTTGGGTTGCGTTTTTTTCCGTCTCATCTTTGTCATCTGGTACATTGCTTTTTTCATCTTGATATAATTTTCTGTAAAAGTCTTTGATTCTCTTCAAAATTAATTTGCGGTTCTTGATGACAGTCTTTGTTTTGCTTTCTTCATGCTTCGGTTGTTTTCAGTAGTTTTCTGTTTCAGTTGAATGACTGTATGTCCTCAGTAATGCACTTTCTTACTATCTTGTAGAGCTAAATGTATTCAATCTTTGACTTCAGAGCTGCTGTTTGTTTCATTTCTCTTCTTTTCTTCATGAGGTCTTTTGTTTCTTGCATGATCTTCTGGTCGCATTTTGTACTCTGTGTTCCAGTGATTTTTTTTTTTTTTTGCTGTTTCTGCATTTACTTGCATCACTTACTCATAGATTTTGTTTACCTCGATTGCTTCATCTTTTTGCAGATCTTGAAAAGCACTGGATCTATTCTTCAGTTCCAGTTGAAACACCAGGCTTTGCTTCTGAAGCATTTCTACTTTGATTGTGTTGGATTTTGTCATCACAAGTCTCTCTCTCTCCAGTGCTGTGTTTAGGTGTATTTTGCATCTTACAAGTCTGTGGTCACTTTCTGTGTTAAAATTGTTTAGTACTGAGACATCTTGTACGGTGTGCTTCTTGTTGGTGAGTATGTAGTCAATTTAGTTATTTACTCCATTGGGTCATCTCCATGTTCATTTCCTGATGGGCTTCTTCTGGAATGAATAAGTTCTTGTTCTCTGCAAATTTGACAAGTTTGTCGCCCCTTTCGTTCCTGTCACCATGTCCAAATTCGCAGACCGAATTCTTGTCTTCTTGCTGGGCTCCTGTTTTGTCACTGATGATGAACTTATAGTGGCTCTTCCCACTTTTGTGTAGTTCTTGTACTTCATAAAAAATCTTCGATGACTTCATCCGAATAGCTTGTTGTTGGTGCATATACTTGGATGATCTGAAGTTCATACTTATTTGAAACTTCAGTCTTCCGGACCTCTCTGATATGCTGTCAGTCTCTACTACCTGATTCTCTTTACAATTAATCCAACGCGTCTTGTTCGTCCATCTGTAGTGCCTTGGTAGAAGAGAAGACGTCCACTCTTGAGTTCTAGTAATCCTTCGTGTTTTCACCATGCTTCACTTAGTCCTACAATGTCCCACTTGATTCTTCCAAGTTCTTCTTCCAACTTTTGAAGTCTTGCTTCACCTGAAAGAGATCTGCAGTTGTACGTGGCCAGTGTTCTGTGGCAGCCTAAAATCAAAACTGTGATTAGCACCCTCTGCCCTCAGGCCTAACCCGCCTGCAGCCTTGGCGGAGTGACCCTCCCCTTTGTATATTTTTTGTTATTTATGGTATTATTATTGTTTGCAGCACGGGCGAAAAGCAGCCGCCTTTATTTGTTATTGTTTTATTGTGATTTTAGAAATACCTTGTGAGAATGCATGACTGTTGGCTAGTAATTATTGAATTTTCTGACAGTCACGCATCTTTGGTAAATCCGTGCAGAATGTGACCGAGGGGTTAACAAGATAATTAATAGCTAGTTAATCTCTTGGTCGCCACTGTAAGAACCTGCAGCTTTGGCTTGAGGGTGGAGAGTGTCAGAGGCAGAATGACATAGGAGTAAAGTGAGCCTCCTTGGTAACTAAACGACTGCTATTAGTATTATACCTTGCCTGTAGAAACTCTACACCCCCTTGAATTTTTCTCAAATTTTGTTGTGTCAGATTTTTTTCCACCACCACCCCTGTGTTATTGAAGGTGCTCCACGGTACTGAATTGCAGTATAGTCGGCGCTGCTTGATCGGGACACTTTGGGAGATGTAAAAATATCACAAATAACCGTCTCTCCCAGTTAAACGAGAGGCATTTTAGATGACCTTAGTCACACTTTTTTGTTTCTAAATGAAAAGAAAAAGAATTAAATTACATTATGGTTAAATGTCACATTATGTTGTTTTTTTTATTCCTAAACACAATGCATCTCTATTTTTTATTTCTGCATGATATGAAAATGAATGAAGTTACATCTTAGCAGAAGGCGGCAATCCAGCAATGTTGACACAACAACTTTCTTTGCAACAGCAGCCTGAGAAACCACAGGGGACTCCAGCTCTCTTAGGAGTTCAACGTGGTTTACACAAGTCACAGTGTAATCACATACCTCACTGTGCTACATGAACCTGTCTTGCTCTGAAAAGCGATCTCCATTCATGATTTTAAAATATTATATTCCAGTTAAACAAAGTGACATCCCAATTAAACTACATAAATAGCACTGGGAAGAACTGTCTCCCAGAGTTGTATCCCATTTAAACAGAAATCCTGATTATCAGTATCCAGATTAGGTGGCACCAACCGTACTGTCTCAGGGTGTTTGCTATTTATGCCGTTGGCCAGCCTTTACCGCCAGCCACGTTGACACAATGTATAAAAAGTATTAATAGATTATAGATAATGGTCCATATTCACAAAACTTCAATCCACCTCTGTTGACTAATGCTAGGTAAATACATTTTAATAAATACATAATATATATTTTTTAATAAATCAGGAAATTATGTTTTCTGAATAGGGTCCATTATACAATACAAAAAAAAAAAGAATATGTACTTTAACATTGCTGTGAAAATATTAGATGGGAAAAACAAATCTAACTTTGGCCAAGCATTCTAAAAATAGCCCTCATATCTCAATTGTCCTTTCTAAAAATGGGTAACAGAACAGAGGTCTTCATTATAATTAATAATCCTATTCCCCAAGGTCATCTGAAAAGACTCTCGTCTGTGCTATTCCTTCAGCATTTCTAAAAATGTAAATTAAAGGTTTTCCCAGAATTTGTTGGTATAGTTTATGAAAAGATGAAAATATGTTTGTTATATTTAATAGCCTGTAACCAGGGTTTAGGGGAAACTTTGTTTCAAGTCTTCAGATTCTAGTGTTTTTATTATTTATTTATTTATTTATTTATTTATTTTCTCTTTCACATACAATTAACAAACCTTGAAATCTAAGTGTCTGGGGTTTTAAAGAAGGCATGCTCTCTGGTCGACATTACAAAGAACTTTTCCTGTCAGTCAATTTGGACCGAAGTTATCGTGAGTTCAATAGCAATCAAGTTTACGAAATTTTATTCAAATGCTTGTACTTTATATATATCTATATATATATATATATATATATATATATATATATATATATATATATATATATATATATATATATATATATTTCCATACATAATAGTGTCCACCAGTGGCCCTCAGTATGATATGTTGTTAATTGTATTATTGAGTTGCTGTGCCTGTGCATGAATTTCTACTATCATTATGGCAAATATTTATAGGTCATGGATAGACAATTAAATGCAGTTTTCAGGGCTTTAGAGTAGATGGCAAAATAATATATTCTTCTGCAATTAAAACCTGTTACTGCTGAAATATATATTTCATATCTGATGCTGGCAAACAGCTGATTACATTTAAAAAGATTTGATGTTTCAGTGTCCACTTCTCATACCCACTTTCACAGACCAGCTTGACATCCAGTGTTGACATGTTAACATGTTTAGGACAGTACTGCGGTGAAGTAAGCATGACATGAGCCGTGACTCTGACATGCATTATCCAGGACCTCATATGTGGAACCGTTTTTATCCCAGTTAAGAATTTCTGAAGTTCCCTATTAATTAATTCCTGGAAACTGTCAGTCCTGCATGACAGGACATTCTATACTGCAAAATAAAATATCTTAGTTCTGAATCTCCTAACAACCAGCCATTTTTATTTATCTTGTAGGAGACAGGACAAAAGCATTAATCATTAGTCTTTTAACAAAACAAAACTTGCAATATGAAGATATAGATTATACTTATAAAAAAAAGACATGCTCCTTATTAAATGTGTGTACCCAATGACAGAAAAGGCGAATTCTAAAAAGCAGTGATCAGCAATACTGTTGCTTATATACGTGCCTCAATCTTTTGACAGAGAGCAGTAGCAATAGCATTGGTGCATGACTCCAGTCATCGGTGACCGCGGGCTGTTGGGGTGGATGATTAATTGAGAGAACCCACTTCTCAGTAATCCTGTGCTTGGTTTGGTCTCTAGCCTGACATGTTTATGGTGTCTGGTAAGTCAAGATGGCCAGAACCTCTTCCCAATCCCAACGCTGTTATTTATGATCTGTTTTTTTTTTTTGGAGTGTTGGGGGAGTCTCAATCCAACAGACCAGTTTAGGAAACATGCCATACAGGAATTTGTACTTGGACTTATGTTAATAGATGCATGCAGTGACATGGAATGGTGACCTGATTTGACATCTGTATGTATGTATATATGTATACCCGTATTTAAATCCTTGATGAATTGGTAAGCTGCTTACATGTTTTTTTATTGTAATTTAATTTGATGCTGAATTGTAAGCACTTGAGATTAAAGAATGTCCTGTTTAACCATAATGATCTGTTTATAAGCTTGGTATTGTCCCTTCAGTTCAAACCAAATCGTAAAAAGCTTGCTGTTCTATTCACAAAAGGTTTTCATGACGTATAATGAAAATTGCAGGCTATTCTTCCACATTAATCATATTTCAAAATACACAAAAGCATCACAAGATAGCGCCAAGTAGTATGACACATACTAAATGACATTTAATATAGAAAAGTGGTACTGTACATAGGCAATAAAAATGTCCATTATATATACCATATGGGAGAAAATGAAAATGAAGACGGAATCTATGAAAAAGATCTAGGAGTTTATGTTGACTCCTAGACAATGTGTGGAAGCTATAAAAAAGACCAACAAAATGCTCAAATATATAGTGAAAAGTGTTGAATTTAAGTGAAGGGAAGTAATGTTAAAACTTTACAATGCATCTTGAAAAAAGAAACAAGGACCAGGGGTCACAAGTGGAGATTAAATAAAGAGGCATTCAAGCAGAAAATAGGAGGCACTTTTGAAACTGACACCCTGGAATCCTTCAAGAAGCTGCTTGATGAGATTCTGGGATCAATAAGCTACTAACAACCAAACGAGCAAGATGGGCCGAGTGGCCTCCTCTCGTATGTAACCTTTCTTATGTTCTTACACCAAAGCTGTTCACCGGCATAAGTATTAGTTTCAAATTGTTTTTGCTTTTTTGATTTAATCATATAACCTTGTGATACTACAGCCCCTTTACTTTAATGCTATGGAAGATATCAGCACAGACATATGCATGTGATTCATGTGAAATAGTTTTAGGCACCTGCTGTACATTAATTGCACACATGCTTATAACACACATGCAATGTGTAATATGTTACCAGTATAAAATGTATAAAATGGCAGCTTTGAGTTTTGCTTCAGACGTGGCAGGACGGGTTTGTGGTGCCGTGCCCAGACCAGTAAGCTGACAGAGAGACATACAGACAGGTATTGCAGGTAAAAGCGCTGGTTTTTATTCAAAGTAAAATAATTCAACAAAAACAACGGTCACAGAGCAAAATAAAAGATAATTCAAAAACAATGTCTCGAACATAAATAATACTGACACCCAAAAACAAACACCGTGCTTCCTGCATGCATAGCAGTTGTTTTAGATCCCTATCAAGTACGAAATGTAACCATTACCGAATGACTGTTTACCTGTAAAGATCCCGGAACCTGAATAAAAGACCAAAGCTGTGCAGAAGCATCCGTGATGTAGCCATGCTCGCACCCAAGAGCATAAAAGGGCTACAGACACAGGTACTAGTATCATTCTCCTTTCAGATCCTGAGGGGAGAGCATACAGATAAGTACCAGTTACTTTAATCGGTGTATATTTGGCTGCTAACGCGATAATAATTATTTTTGAAACGTTGTATTTTTTGTTTCCTAATTACACATAATTTTTGCACACAGCCTGTTGCTTGTTACTTTTCAGGGAACCACCTGGAGTATTGGCGTCAGTGCACCATGGACATGGGTGCTTCTAAAGTACAGACCGGCTAGTCTGTCCAGTTCAAGCACGGTCCCCCTCCCTTTCGGGGCTTGACTGCAACATTAGTCACAGACCAACAAGACGCTGCAGTACTGTCTTGGGAGGTGACAGCTGTGCTACAAAAGAGAGCTATTTACACGGTACAACCCCTCCACTTGATGGACGGGTTCTAATCCAGGTACTTCCTAGTGCCCAAGTAGGATGGTGGCCTCAAACCAATCCTCGACCTCAGAAAGGTCAACCTGTATCTGAGTCGATGGAGGTTCAAAATGTTGACCATGCGACAGCTGTTTTTTGCAGTCAATCAGGCCAGGTGACTGGTTCACCACGGTGGACTTAAAGGACGCATATTTCCACATCCCCATAAAACCAGGGCACAGGAGGTACCTGTGGTTTGCTTTCCAAGGAACAGTGTACGAGTTCCATGTACTGCCATTTGGCCTCTCTCTAGCTCCCTGTGTCTTTTCAAAGTGCATGGAAGATATCCTTGCCCCACTGAGACTCAGAGGCATCAGAGTGCTCAATTATCTGGACAACTGGCTCATTTGTGCCCAGTCTTTAGCACAGGCAGAGGCCCACACTGGCCACATTCTTCTGTTGGGCTTGTCGGTGAATCGTACCAAGAGCCAGCTCACACTTATTCAGATAGCCTCATATCTAGGCATGCAATTGGACTCCAAATCCATGCTGTCCACTCTGTCGGACAACAGTGCAGACAATAGCCTCCTGTTTGAAGCTTTTTCAGCTCAATACAGCACTTACAGTAGTGACGTTCCAGAGACTTCTGGGCTTGATGGGAGCAACTTCCCAGACCCTTCCTTTGGGTCTCCTGCATATGCACCCTCTCCAAGTCTGGTTCAACAGCAGGGTTTTTCAGCCCGTGTTGAACCTGGGCCGCCTAGTGACAGTGTCTCGCCACTGTCTACAGACACGCTGTTGGTGGACACAGCCTGCCCATCTATATCTAGGTGTAACACTGGGCAGTGTCACCAGAAGAGAGGTCATCACCACAGATGCGTCTTGCCTAGGGTATCAAATTTTGACGGTATGGTAACTGTCAAAAAATATTCCACGGTTATTGTCTACCGCGGTGTAATGCCATTTTATTCTCAATTTGGCTTCAGCCAATGTTATGAAAAGGTTTGTATAATTTAAGTAATTGTATTACTGTATTATAGTAGTCTCCTCATAGAGGAACACTTCCCCAGAGAACACTTCAACTAAGGGAACACCTTGGCATTAATAGCGATTTGTTCACAATGGATACAGTACTGTTTTTTAACCCGATAACTCATCATCATCAAACTTCAATTAAAATGGTTTATTCAGTCTTTTTCAAAAACGACTTGTCATTGCAAGAGTGTCTTGAGGCACACTGATTGGTTTATTAGATCTTTCCAGAACCTCTGTTATATCATTGACTTGTTTTGTATTCTGATTTCCACAAGTGCACCTCATTGCTACAAACCTGAATCAGACTCAAGTTGCTTCACCATTCTGTTACATAATGTGCATGTCTTGTATGTTGCTGCTGCATTTTTTAACACATGTAGGGGTGCTGTGTTAATTTAGTTTGACAGTTTATTAACGTTACTTTATTATTATAGTTTATTAACATACACTTGCCTATTGCTTTTCTTTTACTTTCTCAGTTAATTTCATATGATGATGCACGCGTGTTATGACAAGTAATACATATTTATTGTGCCTGGTGGCTAACTATCTCAGTTGCACGGTCTGGGCGAGGTGTAGTTAAAAGATGGCTATCTACGTTCCGGTGTAATTTTGTCAGGTACAGCAGTATAGTAGTATTGTGGCAGTAAAGGTCATGTTGTGTTACTATCTTTACCCTTGTATTAAACTTTCAGTTTTATGTGATTGAAATTCTGTTGCCACAGAAGTTCCGTGATTTTGCCAGACACTTCAATTTCTAACTGTGTCTGACAGCTGCACTTGAATGTGGTTTTCCACCCCAATGTTGAGGAGAACTGTAATTTCTTCTGCGTCACACGAAGCAACAACTTTGTTGGGTTTGTTTCGAACACAGCGATCGCTTTTATAGCCGCCATTGTTCAAAACAGCTTTGTCTCTTTAGCTCACTCCTTTCGGTAACGTACTTCCACACAGCACAGTTTGCCCCAGTCTTAAAGATGCAAACTATACTGTCTGAGTTGTAGCTAAGGTATAGCTAGACATCAGTGGAAACACCCTCCAGCTACACCTTGACAAGACCATCCAGGTCAGCTATACCTGGGGAGAGGCAGTGGAAATGAGGCATACATCAGGTGTCGGTCAGGGTTTTCAAACAATCTCTTTGTAATTGGTTTTCATGCAAATTACACACTTCAGTCCAATAGAATGAATTACAATTTACACAGTACTGATCTAACAGGCAAGGACATGCACTGCTGATATTGCGATTGGGGCAAAAACACTTAAACAAACAGCTTTATGAAAAGGCTGTCAATTAGGCTTTCATATAAATATACAGGATGGCAGCTGCCTCACCTTTCCTGCCTTTAATTCATTCCAGCATTCATTCAGTTGACCGACAGAGGCTGTGAGATACAATGCTGTAATGTGTCTGCTGAAAATATTATGGCGGCACCATAGACTTTATGCAACGTCTCTTAAGCCAAATAACCAGTTATTCAGTGACTGGGCAAGGGTATGTTTTATGCACAACGTTCCAAGAAATTACTTTTAATGTTTTTTTGAGGTTTTTTTTCCATTTAAGCTAGTTAGCATGGCCATATGGTAGGTCGAAGTCCACTTGCATAAAGCCACCAGCTATCAGTAATCATTTGCAATGGAAATGTTTCTTTCTGCAGCTGGTAGCAATCGTCTGCCTCAGCGGTTAATTATGAGGTAACCTCCACCACTATTTCCCTGATAAGGGTCACTGCAAATAGAAGTAAAATAGATTTTTGTTTACAGTATAAATCTTATTCAAACAATAGTTAGCTAGGTAGTAAGGAAGTGCATTTCATTTTTAAGATATGGAATATTTACTGCAAATAAAGTTTAACAAAAGCATTCTTTATCATGTGACAAATGATGGTTGATCAGTTTGCCTTGCACTGTTTGCAACATGTGTCTGTGTTTTGTGTGTAATTTATGCAATAAAAACAAACAGACTTAAGTGAATTTAGCTGCTGCTTTCAAAAAATGCCTTTAAAACTTTCTGATGGCTTAAAATGATTTACGCAAGAGAGGTTAGCAGCAAGGTGATTAAACAAGGTCACACAGCAATTCAGTGGCTAGCTTGATCTGGTCCAATATACTTAATTGCACTTTGTACCAATTATCACATTATAATTTTAAATGGACAATACAGTTTTAAACAGAAACAGAAATGTTGTTAAACTAACACGACAGTACAAAATTGTACCGGTAAATGCTTTTTTCTACTCTGTGGCATTGCACTCAGTTCAGTAGAAGTTGTGCACGTAGGGAAGGGCACTGAGAAGTATTAAGGCCACAATATCGTAGGGAAGGTTTAAGTTATTTATGGTGTGGTCTGTGATATCATAACTGGAAAAAAAACATTTTTAATTCACTTAAGATATTATTTTTACACAATGAAGGGAAAACAGTATGTTAAGAAATGACTTGTTATAAGTGTTCCCCCAATATCTGGTTATTTCACTGTATTCCACGGTTTAAAAATAGGTATTTTATTTTATATTTTACTATTCAACATAATATTTCTAAAAGTTATTACATTCAAAATGTTTTATTTTCTCTAGAGCAGTGGTTCCTAACTGTTTTCAATCTAGGGGCCACCTTGGTGTTTTGAATTTTTCCCACACTTGCCATGCATTTTTTCACAACAGCATTTTGAAATGCATTTGTATGTGTCTATGTATAATTACATGTAGAAAGTAAAATATTTATATAATGTATACATATCCCTGGGCTTGAATCTTCGCTAATCTTGAATCTTGAACCTCCTGACAAATGATGCACTGGTGCTTTGGGTCATCCTTGGATCCATTATATGTAAATACCAATGCTGGTCCCCGCAGCCATTACCTCGTGTAGCAAATCTATCCATTTCTAATGCAACTTATTGCATCACTGAGTTGCCAACTTTGCTCGATGTACATAAAAAAAACACACCGGAATATGATTATAAGGTGGATGGGAAGCAATTTGAAAAGTTAAAAAATGATTGGAGAGTGTACAGGATGTTACTTACCTCTTCTGTTGGGCTGTGATGTGTAGATTGAACAGGATTGGTGGTACACAGTCGATAGGGTTTATTGCATTTTGGTTCAAATATGACAGCATCAAGAACAGACTGTACACCATTTCCAGAAATTGTGTTTGCTTTTGGCACATAGTCTTGTGAGACGTTAAACCTGGCTGAATAAACCTGTATAATAACATGGAGCTGAAATCGATCATTCACACTAAAGTACAGCTTACAAGTCAAGCAACAGATGTGGCCTTTTTGTTTCACATTAAATTCTGTTACTATATGCAGCTCCTCTCCAAAAAAATTTAATATGGAAATAATATGGATATTTCTATCCCTGACAACACTGTAACACATATTTGAATTTTTTGAAAATGAAAAGTAATACAACTGTGGTTTTATTGTTTTTTTTGTTTGTTTGTTTTAATTTAGTCGTTCCAACTGTGTTAGGAATATTGAATGCAGTGCACTACTTTGTGCGGAGCAAAAAGTCTGGGACAGACAGATTATGTTTTTTTGTTTTTTTTTCCAGAACAGTGAAAACAAGTATTAGGATGAGCACTCGTTAGAAAGATGTGCATTTACATGCTTGATGTAGATTGTTTTAAATAATGCTGCCTAAACAATAGTCTTTGCCTTCATAATGTGTAACCGTCAGTGGTGTAGCTAAGAGTGGTTTTAAGGGTTAACCCCCCCCCCCCCCCCCCAAAAAAAAAAAAAAAATAAAATAATTATTCGCTGCCTGCCTGAGCACACGTCAAAAAAGCGCTGTCATTTTTACACCAAACTCCTTTGATTGGACAATGATTGTGCACATTCTGTTATTACAGCCTGGGGGGAACTGGCGAAAATGCAAAACACAATTGATGACTCGTGATTCGTTGCGGTGAGACCAGAGGAAGGGCGGATATGTAAAAAGTCGGATGAATGAATCCTGTTTTTTTTTTTTTTTTTTTACTTTAGAGTGACCAATTATTATTTTCATTTATTTTCTTCCAATTTGTAATGTCAAATTATGTTTTTTCTCTGCACCGCAGCGATTCCCTACACAGCACAGACGTTCTGAGGACATGTCAGTGTCCTCCGATCTCATAGCCTAAAGCCAGAATCACTTTTATGATGAACAATTTTCTTTAAAATTCACGGACAAAGTATCGTATTTCGCAGAATGTGCACAGAACTATTTTAGAAATTAATTGTACAGATTATTATTATTTTTTAAAAAAATCAAATATAGAGATAAATGCACTGACTTCATCAAAACCAACGTCAAAGTTATTCAAGCACTTTACAATAGCTTGTGAAACACTGTTGTAGTTAACAGCCTGTAGGTAAAGCGTATCTGCAGGACAGCTTTCAGTTCTAGTACGTCAGGTGCATGTTCACCATTTAGGAATCATTTGAAATCATTTTTTTTTATTTCTTAATAATATTGTATAAATTGTGGTGTTGGGCTAATTTCATGATTTCCGCGCAGCCCGTGAAATCGTGTTTTACACAGGGCCTTAGATATAGGGTATTAATGCTTGTGACAGAGTAGCCATCTGCCATGTGGGTGCGTGCATTCGCTGCTGATTGACTCGCAGGAGATAGAGACAGATGTTGAAGTTGATACACGCGGCAGACGAATAAAATTTATTTACACACTGAACAGCTCACATGACACAGCAATGACAGTGCACAGAGCACATACAACACACTTGTACAAAAACTTTGGAAGGATCTACAATATCTGAACTAATCTTCTCTGTTCAATAATAAACTAATGTTGCTGAAGAGGTTGATTGTGGCAGTTAAATGGTTAGGGCGGATACGCAACGGGCAGGTACGTTATTTAATTTGTTATTTGAACCCGGTTCACTGTTTACAAATCATTCACGAAAGCGCCTTCTCTGGCCACAACATTGCATTTCATTTTTAATTCACCGACTTTTGTTGATAAAAATTAATCCACGTATGGGAGGTTGCTAGTCCTTTGCTTTTTACCAATTCTGAGGACATCTGATTTTTAGTCACATGCGAATCATGCATTAAACGGATGTTGTAAAACCGAGACTTAGTATAACTTAAGTACTCGACCAGTTTGCAGTGAAAAACAGAAAGATGGACTTGGGGATCTAAGCATCAGGTAAGGTAGGTTATTCTCTTATGTAATGTGTATGTTTCATACCTGCATAGTAGTGGGTAGTAAGTTGGAGTGCAGTTACTTTTTATTTACAGAAACAGTTTTCTAAATTACCCCCCCACCCCCCCCCCCCCCCCCCCCCCCCCAAAAAAAAAAAAAAAGAAACCCCAGTAATTTAGTTAGTGTTTGTTTCACATTAGAAAGCTGTTTCAGTTAATGGCTGCTTTGAAGGCAATGCTTGTTATTGCATCAAAGGGAGCTGTAATGTACTGTATATTAATTTATAAACACACCTGTAATAAAAGAAAACAGATAAAGGGGTAACATGCAGACTAGATGCATATCTTATAATTATATACAGTATAATGTGGTTAAAGCTGTTTGTTGTGTTGCTTTGTAATAAATATTGTAGTTGCACAATATGTGATTGTGTAGAAATGGGTGAATACAAGAACTGCTTAACCCAGTTTGGAGTTTACTCACAGACCACTGGTTGGGTACCACTGCTCTAGAGTTATTATGCCACATATGATCCTAAATATAAATGCTAATTGTAGAATATGTCATGTTCCCACCAACAGTGAATTATCAAACAAAATAAAAGCATAAATAAATGGAAAACTAACAAGACATGTGAAATATGTAGTGAATGGAGCGATCTTTAGCAAACATGTTTATGATCTTTGATGCAGCTGGTGTCTTTTTCATTTAAGAAATCATGCAGCTCTGTGCAATGTGTTCAGTCATTTACCGGAAGCAAACTAAACCAACTGCCAGGTTCCTAAGAGGTAGTGTATCAATAAGGCAAACATTTGCTGTATTTATTTTTAAGTGACAAAACTATGAATATTTATACTATTCTTTTGGAAAGTGGGAATTTACACGGTGAAGTACATATTACACGGCAATGTGTAAATTTCACGGAAATCATGACATTCGTGATAACCGTGACAAAAAAACAGCCTTATCAATAACCTCTGCTTTCTGCAACCATTCAGAACTCCCAGTCAAGACGAACTGTTCACTTCTTTTACCTTGCTAAAAAAAAGTCCACCATGTGCTGAATTGTATCAAGTTTGTTTATTCAATTAATCTAATAATAGTGACTCTTAAAATACTGCCACTGTAGAGGTTCTGAAAATCAGAGATATACAGGTGCATGAGAGTCTCTTTCATGTACTTTTCTTCTTAAAAATATGTAAATGGTTGGGTGTCCTATTTTAATTAGTTAAATTATGTGTATATTTAGGTTATATGAATTTAATACACACCTATAGGCAATGTGTATTTTGATGTCCGAATATAATTTCCTTCAGTGGCACAGAAAAAATGAGGGAAATTAAGTTATGGTTGAAGGAAATGAAGTTTTAAAGCCTTAATGTTTTTAATAATGTACAGCCTGACATACAGGCCATTACAGTTAAACTGGGGCTTGTCGCATACATGCATGATTAAATTCAGCATTCAACAGGAGAACCATCTGGGGAAAGACCAGGAAGGTAAAATTCAGAGCCCTACATCGGTGGACTGTAAAATATACTTAGATTTAGTATCAAAAGATTAAAGAGTTTTAAATCATGACTTCCAAAGAACATCTGCCTTTGGTGGGGATGACACTTATGTATCGTTCATGCATTTGTTCAGAATCTTTTAGATTC
This sequence comes from Polyodon spathula, assembly GCF_017654505.1. NCBI lineage: Eukaryota > Metazoa > Chordata > Actinopteri > Acipenseriformes > Polyodontidae > Polyodon > Polyodon spathula. The sequence goes on from NC_054539.1 coordinate 64,748,143, forward strand.
TGTTGCACCCTTATGAAAAACAATCTTTAGAATGTACTGTAGTATTTACTACAGTTTGTACTACATGTATGTATGGTATTTTTGCGAAATATAGAATTCTGTACTACCTACCTTAGTACAGTACTGTTGTACTATAGTAACTATAGTGTATATATATATATATATATATATATATATATATATATATAGAGAGAGAGAGAGAGAGAGAGAGAGAGAGAGAGAGAGAGAGAGAGAGAGAGAGAGAGAGAGTAGTGTTTCTGATATAGATAGACTTTAAAATTAAATACAGAACAAAACTTTTTTTAATAACAAGACAAATTTATCACGTTTGTTTCATAAATTAACAAGGTAACACAAAAACATTAAAATGACAGTATAGCACAAATACATATATTTAATCAATAAACAAACTAACAGTAATATTAATTATATTGCAATTCATGATTGATAATTTATCTTGGGTTCCTCTCACAGTTTACAGTTGTTTCTCTAACAGTTTTCTTACAATTATTTCATTTCTGTCTTACCAAAATTTCAGAATATTGTTGATGTATTGTAGCTGAAAGTGAAATAAGATATAACATTTTATCATTATTTAATACAATGGGGAAAAATAATTGAGCAATACGTTTGTGTCTTTATTCATTAGTTCGTTAATTAATATTAAGAAATCAGTGAAAATGTATGGATATGATGATGCGTGTATTTGTTTTTAAAGCACTTTAATGTCATTATGAAAATAAATAATTTGCAAAATACAACTGACAAGTGGAAAGGCAGGCAATGGTCTGTAAGTGAATACGCTGTGTGAATGGCGTCTAATTGTATAAGATGTGACATCTCGTGCTGTCTGAGCTAGAAGAATGGCAGGCTTGTAAACTCAGAAATGAAATGTTTATTTTAACCACAAGCATCTACAGAAAAGTATAATTCTTGATTTGTATTACTTTTTTCTTTATTATTTCATCCAAAGACCAAAAAATGAATCAACATAAGTATATAGTTACATTTATAAAATGGCTTGGATAAATTAAGTACTGTGATTGGCTGAGCAAGCTCACATGACCGTGCGGTAATAATTGTCTTACTGCACGGCTATGACATCATAGACCAACTTAATTACCTGATCTATTAATATTACTACACCTTAATGGTAACAATTATCTAAACAGTGTTTCTGTAGGTAAAAAAAAAATCAGCATACAACTGAAATAGCATTTAAATCACTCAAATATCTTTTTTTTTTGTCATTAAGAATTACAGAAAAATTGGCAAATATGCTGTGGTATATTTTAGTCAGAGAACAGAAGAAAACTGAGAGGCAACAGTAGCAGTAACACTATTCAAAAGCCATCTGAGAAATCACCACGCATGTCTCACTCAGCATGTAATATATATGGTATATGCAGCAGTGGCATCTACTTATTAAACTTAATATCACCTTATAAAACTGACTTAAACTTAAAATTAAACTAGACACAACAGATACATTTCACCACTACCCTCCGATTTTTCTGAAACATATTTAAAACAAAATTAAAATCTCTCCTGCTTTCTCCTGACTCAACCGTTGGGCTTTTTAAACAAGGTCAGGATCGGAATAGAATTCTATTGTGCTCACCGAGGATGGGAAGGACTGCGCAAACTGACCCGGAAGTTGTTTGTTTAGTCCAGAATATCATCCATCTACTGCTGGTTTACAATCTAGGGAAATTATACCGGTTACCAGCCATTGGTGTGAAAACAGCCTCCGAAATTATTGGTCATCTTCTCTCGACGACCGCAAAGCCTGAGTAGGATCATTTCCTACAAATTAAAAAAAAAATAATAATAATAAAAAAAAACACTCTGAAGCCCCTCCCTCGAGTGCCAATGCAAGTGCAGTGTTCCTTGAATCCTCCCTCAGATGTGGGAAATCAGTCTGCTTTCAATTCCCTGCCATTTCATCTCGAAAATGCTACCATGAATGGCAATGTTCAATGGAATGTTTATGGTAAATAAAATTTTAAAAAAGTACAAAATATATGTTACAATCAAACAGTCTTCAGGGACTATTTTTTTTCAGTGGAAGGAAACATAATATATTTCTTATTTTTTTCCTTAAAAAAGCTATTTTGTGTAATTAAAAAAGTGTAGCCATTTTATAAGCAAAATAACCCACAATGGTGTGTGGTAAGACAATTCTTACCGCACTTCCTGGGTGGTTGAAGGCACTTTTGGTAATGACGGTTTACACAGTTCATTACTTCCATTAAAATTTGATGACTTGTTCCCTGTAACACATGCATGCCAACAGTCCCTATGTGGTGGTCGGGACAGCCCCGATTTCCTGGCAAATGTCCCGCGTACCGATGCATAGGAAGAAAGGGCCGATATTTAGACATAGAAATACATTCATTTATTCTGCACAGTAGAGTTAGTGAAAACCACACGCTGTGTGCTTCGTGCGGCTGACACATTTGCTGATCACTAACTTACTGGTATAGAAATGTAAGAACGCTTCATTGTGTCTGGTTTTACTGTCATGTTGGTCGTGTGGTGTTGAATTGAGGGGAAACGTCTACTATTATATGATAGTGTTTTTTGCGTATGACTCCTCCCATGTGTATGATGCATATAACCCTCCCCCCCAGGGAGGAACGTCCCGCTAAACAGTTTCCAAATGTTAGCACAGTGCGTCACGATGTACTTCATAGTGTGGAGTCTGTGCAGGAGTTCATTTGTACCTTTCTGCAACGTGCATTACACTTCAGATGTCAAGGACATGGCATAAATGACTTAAAATGGGTAGTTTTAGAACAGCTGAAATTAGATAATGTTAAGTATGAAAGAATAAAATGTAATAAATGGATAAATAAGCTCAACACTATTATGCCAGGGTGACTAAATATAAAATAATTAATTAAGAGCAAAAATAAATAGACACATTTAAAATGAATAAATAAAAAAGTAAATGAATGAGTAAATGTATAAATACAGTCTATTCTAAGTTGTGTGAGCTAATGCACTGGGAAGGACAAATCATGGCTGATCCTGAGAGCCAGCACCACATGAAAATACAGATGCTGTAGGTTAAATTAAATTCGAATTAATAGATCTGTAAAGATGGTGTCACAACCTGTAGAATATTAGATTTGAATTTAAACAAATAGTTATAATGCTATAGAAAACCTATAAGTAGACCTCCACTGTTAGGATTCAAACACATGCTCCCTTGATAAAGATACAAAGCATGCTGAAATGCGAGGAAGCTAGTTTTTCTGTGGTAGTAGTTACAGTAAATAAATAAAAAATAAAAAAGTAGTTTAATGTCCATACTTCATGTTTTTTTTTTCTTTAAATGAAAGTAAAACCATATAACACATTTCAGAATATTTTTTTCTTTTATGATCGTATTATATCAATATCAATTTTTATTGCAATGTTTTATTTTATCCCTACACAAAACTACCTTTAATTAGGGCACGGAATTGTTGGATGGGGTGTAATGTCAACACATCCTAGTCCCACCACTTCTGTATTAATTCATAGAGCCCTTTTTTTTTTTACCTTCTATTTTATGAAATTACACAAGTTCAGAACTGGTCTTTTAAGTCATAATGGCTGAGAATCATGAATTATGCTTTATTTTATATTCATAAGGTTTGTTCTCTATTTCTTGCTCCTCATTAGCAAGAGGTTCTGACCTAGCCTCAGATGTTGTCATGGACATCACTTTGGTTGTTGTTGGCGTGCCTGTGTCTCAGTCCCCAGCTGAGTAGCACGGTTCAGAAGTCCTGCCAGTGTTCTGACAACATCAAGAATTACTAAAATAAAAATTGTGAAATTATACTACGTGTAATGTAATTACAAAGCTTCCCTTGTCTTGAGTCACATAATTACTTTTGATATCTTGCTTCATTGTTAAAATCTGATATCCTATTAAACATGGCTTAATTGTACAAAATGGGACTGATCAAATGTCCTACACCTTTTAAAACTCAGACTGCTTCCCATAAACACTTGTTTTCCTGTAGAAGGTTTGCATTTCCTCCTTTTAGTTTGTCCATCAGTTCTTCATTCTCTTTTAATACAGGCCCTTCTTATGTTCCTAAAGACATTAAAATAACAGATAGAACTTCCCACCTTATGTCAAACACTTTGTTTGCATAATATACCCAACATACAGTAACATATACTATTACAAACCTTTTGCGCCTTCAGTCTTTTCAGAATTTCGGTTGAGTTTTTCTGTTCAATATTTTTATTATTATTATTTTATTAATTATTTTTCTCCCAATTTTAAATGCCCAATTGTATTTAGGCCCAGCCCACCGCCAGCACACCTTTGCTGACTCAGGAGCGGCGAAGATGAACACACACTGTCCTCTGAAGCGTGTGCTGTCAGCCGACCACTTCTTTTCACTCTGCAGGCCTGCCATTCAGCCAGCCCAGAAGCACAGTGTAAGAGGACAACGCAGCAATGAGCAGCTTACTGGCAAGCCCGGGTGGCACTTGACCAATTGTGCGGCACCCTGGGCTTGCCATGGTTGGCAGTGAAATAGCTTGAACTTGAACCATAGTTTGACTATAGGACACATCCTACAATCCATGCAGAACGCCTTTACCAGATGCACCTCTTGTTTTGCTTTTACTTATTCAGTTAATTTCATATGTTGATGCACGTGTGTGTCATGACAAGCAATACGTATTTATTGATTCATATTGTGTCTGGTGGCTAACTGTCTTAGGCTATCAGATCATTTTGCTTGCTTACTGAGGGGTGTTCTCTTAGCCGGACAATACTGTACTCTGTAAATACTGTAGTACATACTATAGTACATCTCAAGATACTATAGTAGGTACTAGAATGTTCTATAGAATTCTATAGAATACTAAAGTAAGTACTATAGTATTCTATAGATATTTTTTTATGTGGGCATCCGCATATAAAATTGATGTGCTGCATTGAATTGGTAACTGGTGCTAGTTCAGGACCCACTGTTTGAATCTAGCCTGGCTCTATAATGATTTTTACATTTTATTTGTTATTCAAATGAGCCCAATACATTTACATTCTTTTTTTTTTTTTTTTTTTTTTTTTCCTGACGGTGTTATGCTAATGTATCCCTTGCTGGACAAATACATTAATCATTTTAAACTGCTTTCAATAGGCTGTTATACACAAGAGTAATTGAATCTATTTAACATGGGGTTTATGTCAGTTGTTGACAGTTGTTGTCCCAGGGCCCGAAGGTGATATTAACTTGTTCAGTTTGTCTGGTGCTTTCAACAGCAGCAACAAATGTCTTTCTAGAACAAAATCAGCAAAGTGTAACAATGCCACTGAATTTCAAAGTAAGGGTTACTAAATTAATGCATTAGCTTTTATTTCAAAGTATGACCAACTCAGAACCCATAGTTGCAGCTGATTGCTGATGGTACCCTAGATAGCAATCACAGTCTGATATGCTGCTCTTCATTGTTACAGCAATCAGCCGTGATATCAGTCATTTCATCTCAATGACAGCCAGCAGCAAGCCAGCACACCCCTAATTACCTAGAAAGAGAGCTGGATAAAGCGTTCTGTGGAAGCACTGTATTGTGCTGGCACGACCGTATTTTTAGTGGTTTTATTTTAGCCAAGAATGCTCTGAATCTCACAAATCTGAATGAAAACACTGCTTTTTCTTTTGGTCTAAGTCTGGCACTCAAGCATGTCTAGTTAATGTTAATGCCCTAGCGAGCTGAAGAGCTAAGTGGTGGTGTATGCTGAGATTGTGAATAGTTTCATTGTGCCATTAAATCCTACTGCTTTATTGTATCTGATCCCTGGTTGATAGAGTAACAATGTGGCAGCAGTAATGATACCTGTTCTGTAGTGTGACAAGAGAAGGTAACAAAATAACCTCCTGTTATCTGATTAAAAAAAAGATCAGTGTTTGTAATAAAGTACAAGATACAATCGCTGAACAAGAAGAATTGGAGATGAATAGAGAGACTGTGTCCTCTTGCTGTTTGATTGCTGGTTTATTACAGGGCATTGGTCTGCATTGGTGGAAAAAACACAGGGCTGGTAAGCATGCTAGTAAATGCATACAAGACTAGAGTCTGTATGGGTTTGTTCTCTGAAGTGTTTTTAATATATCTCTGACACTCTTTTGGTAAACTTACGTTTTTAAAGGGAAACTGTTTATTTTTTTTTACTATTAATGCACTGTTTCTGTTGGTGTTTTTTTTTTTTAATGCAAATAAGTACTTCATTCAACTCAATAAGATGTTTCTGACAACACTTGAACAATTACATAATCATTCAGGGGATGCACTGTATTAGGCTATGCAGTGAAATTAGCTTGAGTATCATCTTTATGTTCCAGGGTATTCCCATTCATTCTGAGTGTTTACATATTAAGTACAAACATTGTTTTCTAAAAGGCACAGAATCATTCTGCCGGCAAGCCAAAATGTTATCTACATATTAAAAGCATTATTCAGATTCAGTACAATTTAAACATGTATACAGTATATTTTACCATATTTCAGAATGGAAAAATGCACACAATAAACTTATCAAACAAGAAAAAAAAATATTTAGAGGTTTGTAAGTAGCCAAATGGCTGGGCAGAATCTGTCATCACATAGGCTAGTCTAATTTGCATTTTGGCCGTTGAAAACATATACTATAACAAGCTAAACAAATAAGCTCTATCTGTTTAAATGTCGACAGAGTGAAGACATAGAGAATGAGAACATTTTCTACAAGGCAAAACCCTGATACATTTTATAATGGAGGGTGTGCATTCTAGTCATGACATCTTTATTGGTTCATTGCCCTGCTCCATGTATATGGTATGCTTAGTTGTACATTGTGGGAAACATTAAACAAAATCCAGTCCTCTCCTCTTTTTGAAATTGTTTCTTTTGTCTGTGGTGTTTAATTATTGTATCATAATATACTGCTACAGGACCAGGCCCGGCTAGGCTTTAATTTTTGGGCTGTTTGACTGTAACTCAAGCACTACTCATTTCAGCAGAGCAATCCATTCCTGTAGTCTGCTTTTTCATGAATACAAAGCATTATTTTATTTTTTTTGACATCTTATTGACAACCTCAGACTCTTTAGGACTTCCAAGTACTCAGCTGACCATCAGTTGCAAGTTCTGATCACTCTTTGCAGTTAAAAAATAAGAACAGCTTTCACCTTTCAAACTGGGGAGCATTCACTTGAAACTGGTGAGCTTCAATGTGGAAATACTGCAGACGTTGTACCCTTCTTAGTCAAACAAAAAAAAAGTAATCACAAGCTGTTGATAAAAACATACAACTCAATTCTTCTCCTTATAAAAGGTGGTACAATAGTAAAACATGCAGTAATGCATTGTGAGCATAGTGAAGCATAGGCAAGAAGAGGAAATGGCAGATAGGTACTGAACGATCGAACCTTGGGAAAATGCATGTAAATGCATTGTACACCTTTCGGTAAAATAATGATAAACTTCTAAATCACTGCACAATTAGCTTTGTCTTTCTCTTAAATACAAGGGACCATATTTTCAAAGCTGATAAAATTCCACATTCATCTTATAAATTTAATTATATAGCCTACTTTGTTGTTTTGTTCTAGTTTTGTAATATTAACAGTTAATTGAAGACTAGCTGCTTTGAAAATATGTCCCAGGTTTAGAATCTGAGCTATTATTAAAACAAATGACTTCCATCTAGGCCTTATTTTAGAGTACATGAATTCAGTTTAAGGAAATGGTGGGTGGCTTCAGGAGCCATGCTTTAACAAGGACACAGAGCGTAAGACTCACGTTTACTGCACAGCAGTGTCTGTTTATATTGCTGGGTAGGGTTTATGTCCATAACGTATGTGCTCAATTGTGTGGGAAAGAATATCCATGTTAACTCCACTCCCCAGGGTGATAAAACACAGAGAAGGTCTACTAGGCACTGCTGACATCACACTGGACTGTCTTTTTTAAAAAAATGTTTTCACTAGGTTGTACAAATTGCAGGCCCATGCTTCCTACCTAGAGTTTGAATGGAAACAGGATGTGCAACTTGTTTCTCTTTTGTGGTGGAAGACAGTGTAAATTTAAATACACAGGAAGTGCAGCAAGGTCATATTAGTGTGACAAGAGAGACCGAGAGACAGAGTGAAAGAGGGGAGAGAGAGGCAGAGAAAAAAGAGAGAGAGAGACCAGGCAGGTCGCGTGCAAATCACGTGCAGGCTTATCCAAACTATTAAACCAGCGGAGAACGGTTCTGGAAACTGTCCCTATCATGGTAGGTTAAGCGTGAAGCTTTTTTTTTTAAATCTGATTTACTTCTTTTGAAGAAACAGTACAGTAGTTTTCCACTATGCCCTCCAGTAGGCCCTTTTATGAATCCTAATACATTCAAGATGCCAGCTGTGAGTTAAGTTTTTTGCCGACAAGCGGTCTAATTTGGGCATTTTGTGAGCATAATGTATTTTCTAGCAGTTTGAATGTTATGTTAGGACTTCAGTCTGATTATATGCACATACACAAAATAAGTACAGTATAAAAGTTTTCATAGGGTATGATGCTGCAATCGTGGTAAAAAAAACAACTTTAAGTTTGCTCAAAAATCTGATTTTGGCAGTAACACACAGAAGTAAAATTTCTTGGTAAATTTGGTTGTAGCTTATGTGAAAGGAGCTGGAAGCAGAGAGTTAAAAGTAAAAGTGTAGCCATGACAAATGATCTAGTATTGAACAAAATTAGGAATAACCTGAAGAAAATAAAGTTGCCTCCCTGCTCAGCTGTGCAATACTGCACCAACTTAAAATGTGTAGCTCTGTCTTTGTTGTGTTAAAGGTTGTTTGTGATTTGACCACTGTGCCAACTTTGTTGCTCTAAGCTAGTGGTTTTCTGCAAGTTTTACCAAGGGTGGGCTTCAGCAGGCTGTGCGTAAGGACCAAGCTTACTTTATAAGCAATGGAGCGCACAGCAGTGTCTGTTTTTATTACTGAGTAGAGTATATGTCCAAGACCCCCCTGTTTCATTACTGTAGGCCTTCATTCTGAGCTGTACTATTCAACTAGTGTGGCGTATAAATGGGATTAGTACTAATTAAATTACAGTAACTTCTATGAATGTATGACAGAAAATGTGTGCATGTCTGTGGCTTTAAACAAGGTGAGGTTCTGTATAATGGATTTAAAAAAAAAAAAAACTTTGTCAGCTGTTAATAACAGTGCTTAGAGTAGCTGGCAGGGTAGCTCCTATAAGATTGTGCTTCGGAGCTGAACTAATTGCAAGGTCACTGAGTTTGTCAAACCAAGAAAATCCATACAATATAGAAAACCCTTTGTTGACACAGTGCAAAGCTTTGGCTGTGGCTGAGGATATTGAAACTGTCACCTGTTCATAAGGAAGTTATTTGGATACAGCTTCAAATTACGGTCCCACCAGGCAGGATATTCGCAGTGGGTAATTGGTGGTTTTTATAATGCAGGAGAACTATCGAGTGAAAAGGGCAATAAAAATATAAAACCAGAGATCAAGAGAACCTGCAGGCTGTGGCAATGGGGATCTTTTACTGCCTGAATCAAGTCTGTCCGAATCTGTGAGCTTTCCAGCTAAAGACTTAAAGGCTAACAGTGTGTGCCCCCCATCTACCACCCTCCCTCCTTTCCTCCGTCTCTCCCCTCCCTCTCTCTCCCCTCCCTCCTTCTTTCTCTCCCTCCCTCTGGGTGTTGGTGGAAAAGCTCTTGTTCTGTTCATTTACAAATGCCTGGGAGCTAGGAAAGTAAGAGAATTAGAGAATTAGTGAACGCAGCTCCTGGTTTATTTTAGACACAGTCACACTCTTAGATCATATTAGAAACAGCAGATGGGCTTATGTCTGAAATGTGCCTGTTCTCCTACTTATTTTTTTCTCTATTAACTTGACAGCATCTGAAATAATGAGAGGTCGTAATTAGCCTTCATTAAGTACAGGGCGGGAATTTGTTGTTCACCATATAGAAATGCAGTCCTGTAGCATGCATTTTAACATTCTTTCAAACTGCCTCAGTATGCTTTGAAGCCTGTAAATGTGCGAATGAGGCAAGGATAGATTGGTGGCAATGTTTATTTATTTTTTGGACAATGTTTCGGACCATCTTAACAACGTAGTCTTCTCTAAACCCTGTGTATGACACATGTTATATGTAGGGATCTACTTAAATCTTGGTAAATGTACGTATTTTTCGCAGGTAGGTTATGGAATAAAATTAGGATTTCGCTGACCTGTTTAAACGTTAAGTTAACCTAAGTAGATAATATTTCAGATCACTATAAAAGCCTATAAAAAGTGGTACTTGCTTCCTTACTAAAACAGAGTGCTGTCATTTGTTAAAGGCAAGCATGCAGCAGTTGCAGTTGCTGCTGATATTCTCTGTCTCTCTGGTGTGAAAACTTGCCCATACAGTGAGACTGTACGTCTGCATCTACTGAATTGGTTGGAAGTGTAAAGCAAAGCTTTGCCAAGTTATATGTGGTAATCGATTAGAAACAGTCCCAAAACTCAGTTACCCATGGGCACCTGGCATTCTTTAATAAAAGCCATATATGCAGCATGTTATAATTCATTGTCATGTTGTTTGTCCCACCCAGGAATTCATTTTATTAGTACCGAGTCAAAACAAAGAAAACGTGCCTATACGGGTCTAAAATTCTAACTGCGTTTAATAAGCAAGCAGCAGGTTGTTTGAAGCGAGGTGGCTGTGCTAGATTGTACCTGTAGTACTGATTTAACTTAGCTACAGCCGACAGCAATACTTTTTGTCTGCACTGACTTTCCAGTTTGTTTTAAAGCTGTTATTTGTTTTATGTTCCATTTAGCAGCCTCTGTAGTAGACTTTCGTTTAATGTGTGATTCTGAAGTAAAATAGTGATTGATCGTATTTTCTCCAGTCACATTACAAAATGTGCAAAACAACTGACCTCATTGTGCATGTAAAGTTTATTTGGGAAATGTCTTGACACGATCCTCAGCCGAAGTATACTTTGCTTTTTTTTTTCTTTGTCGTCCATGTTCGGTATTTTACTTCCAATGCTGAAAACTATTTAGCAACTTAATCAAAATAACAATGCAACATTGACTTTGTTCCTCCTTCTACTGTACAGTACCGGCCACAGAAAAGCCAGTACAGATGCACTGATAGGCTGATTAAAACATGTGAACCGTAAACAAAGTGAAACACTTTGGAGTGTATTTATAAAAATAAATAAATAAAACAGGGATTAAAAAAAAAACTCTACAGAATTAAGATACATAGTTTGCATCACTTGAGGTGTGCATTAGTTAATTTAAATTAGGTTTCTTTTTTCTCTCTGTACTGGTCCGGTATGCATTGCCCCCGAAATCCGCAAAATCACGAATTAGATAGACCCCTAGTTATATATAACTGCCTTTGGACTTCACAAAATGATCAGCAGTGGTATTAAGAATATACAGTATTTAGCACACTAACTTACACAGAGTGATACTGCCCTTCAGTTTTTTTAAAAATGACCAATTTTGTTTTTCCCACATTGTATCAATTTATTGATAATTAAACATGGCATTTGAACATAAATATAACATTGATAGTTAAAATAAGTATATTTAGAAATATGACTTTTTTTTTTTTTTTTTTTTTTTTTTTTAATTAAAGCCTTTAATTAAAGATTTTCAATCAGACTCATGTTGCTGTAATAGTAAATAAAGCATCTGAAGAAACTTACTTGTCATAATGTTTATAAACATCACTTGGCTCATTGCTGGCGTTAAAATAAGCGGGAAAACTTACAACAGTTCAGAATACAAATGTCCAGCACTGTGAGAGAAACATATTTACTTCCACTAACACTGTAGTAACAGTCCAGCAATGTCATGTGAGAGTAATCCTGTGTACAGTCCTGCAATGGCATGTGATGGTAATCCTGTGTACAGTCCTGCAATGGCATGTGATGGTAATCCTGTGTACAGTCCTGCAATGGCATGTGATTGTAATCCTGTGTACAGTACAGCAATGTCATGTGAGAGTAATCCTGTGTACAGTACAGCAATGTCATGTGAGAGTAATCCTGTGTACAGTACAGCAATGTCATGTGAGAGTAATCCTGTGTACAGTATAGAAATGTCATGTGAGAGTAATCATGTGTACAGTACAGCAATACCATGTGAGAGTAATCCTGTGTACAGTACAGCAATACCATGTGAGAGTAATCCTGTGTACAGTACAGCAATGTCATGTGAGAGTAATCCTGTGTACAGTACAGCATGTGATGTAATCACAGTGCAATGATGTGAGTAATCCTGTGTACAGTATAGAAATGTCATGTGAGAGTAATCCTGTGTACAGTACAGCAATACCATGTGAGAGTAATCCTGTGTACAGTCCAGCAATACCATGTGAGAGTAATCCTGTGTACAGTCCAGCAATGTCATGTGAGAGTAATCCTGTGTACAGTCCAGCAATGTCATGTGAGAGTAATCCTGTGTACAGTATAGAAATGTCATGTGAGAGTAATCCTGTGTACAGTACAGCAATACCATGTGAGAGTAATCCTGTGTACAGTCCAGCAATGTCATGAAACACTTTGATAAAAAGGAGTGTTGACGGACTCATTGCCGCACAGGTTCACTGCTGTGTATCATCCGATAGTAGTTGAAATAGCGCCCCTTTCGTATAAACGCTTCAAATTGAGTTGAAGTTATTCCAAGTAGAAGATGCATACAGTGGACTGTCAAAAAATGTAATAAATGAGCTCAAATACAAGTTGTTGGAGGCAGAGAAAACTGCCCTTGGGACCTTATTATATATTTTTTAACATCAATTTAACCAAATCCCCGTGTGTGAAAACTGGATAACAGCAGGGGTGCTTTCTCTTTGATATTTGTATTCCATATGTTACATGTCCCATACATCTGTTACCAGCAGTGTATGCTGAACAGTTTAAAATAAAATGTACTGAAACATAACAGACTTCATGACTCTCTTCATTTTAAGTGATGATGTGTACTCCACTGGCAACAGATGTGGGGGACATGAGAAAAAGACTAGTTATTTTACTTGTGTGGCTATTATTGTTTAGTGACTTATATTGTAAAGCCTGTAACAGCTATTTATACAGTTTGTGTGAGGCATGGCATGTTTACACAAGAAAGCATATTGATTTTGAAAGCAGAGGTCGCGTTAGCTTTTATTGTTCATGCTTTCCTGAAATGCACGTCCAAAATTGTACGTCCCACCCATCAGAATATGAATTTCAATATTAATCAGTTATTTGTAGAAACGGCAAGCCTAGTTAATAAAGGCTAATAACGCTATATACATATTAGCAGATGTGTTTATATTTCTAACCAAATAAACTTTTAATATGCAAGAAAATTATTACAACACAAAACTGTAAAAAACACTCACCAAACTCTCTTGAGGGTCTGATCATGGGATGTCTATCACTGCATCCTGTATTTCTTTATTAGAAATGTTCTCTTGAGTCAACAAAGAAAAGCCTATCTGATAGCTTTCACAAAATATCACAATTGTATTCTTAATGAGAAGATTGTGTACAGAGCAGTTTAGCTGCATGTTTTTTTTTTCTTAGCAACAGTGGTGCATATAATAGGGGAAAAAATATGAGCAAAATCCTTTAAAAACAAAGTAAAAAAGTACATCAGTGTACTATGAATGTTCATTATTTTAATATAAATTAAAAATAATAAAAAATGTTCCCTGCTATAAATCAAAATTTGCTCCTTTCTGCAGCACCAGCGAAGATTTCAATTGCTCATGTGAAGTTAAAATATTCAATGTCATGGCCCTCCACACGAGAAACTTAAATTCTACGATAAAACTTTCTTTTGTGACTTTGATACAAGGCGTAGAGGTTTTTTTCTGGCGGTTTCATAAGAATCATCAAGTCTTTGCTGTGTGCTCTTTGAGTTAAGAATGCTATTTTGAACACTGAAACTATGTTCGCATTCCACTGTAGAGACGGGTATGACAAGGGCTGTGTTTGAAAGTCTTGAAAACTGTGGGAAAATATCTGCATAGTCTGTTGTCAATGCCTGACAAGTACATGTGAAGTTCAATGCGCCGTGGTTCTTCATTGTGAGTTTAAAGGGCAGAAATTAATTTCTTAGGACGTCAGCATCTGTAACTGGCGGTATTCCTTGGGTCTCTGCACATAAATTCCAGTCTCGTGGCTTTGTATTTGTTTACATTTGTCTGACCAGTGAACTGAAGTTTGTATCTCTTGAAGTGCTGGTCTGTGATCTCTTGCTCAAAGCTTCTCTGTCAGTGCTAGAGGTAAGTAAGTCACCAAGCAAATCTAAAGCTGTCTTTACTGATGGTTTGATCAGGCCAAGGTTTACATTCTCCAATTGAACAACTTTATTGAGTCTGTTCATGATGGGCATTACGTCAAGTAACATGTATGTGGTTGCTACAAAGCTGTAGGTTGAAACTTGTTTATGCAAACCCTCCGTTGTCGCATTGGTCTGGGCATCTTCACGGAACTGCAGTACAAGAGTAGGCCAATTTCTTTATATTCCTTCCACTACTCTGCCAAGCGACAGCCACCTCACAGAACATGGCGCTTTTAAACTCCTGAAGTCTCCTTCATCAAGAATTCGATTGAGTTCTTAGAGGTTTTCATAGCGGCAAGCAGAGTACTTGAAGTAGTTGAACACATTGTTGACTGTTTGCCTATACTGATTAATTTTGTTTAATTCTGCAGCAGCCCCTGAAAAGGTGAGTGCTACATGATGTTCTGTACAATGAACAGGTGTAATTCGGGGATTCAGTTGTTTTAAACAAGGGCTAACCCCCTACACGCTCCCGGTCATCAAAGCTGCTCCACCAGACCTAAAGCCGACAACTTTAGCTTTTGGGATATTATGCTGTTGTAGAACAAACTTAATTTTATTAGTTGAAGTTTCAGCACTAGCAGCAGGCACGTCAAAATTACCAATCAGCCGAGAAGCAGCTTTGCCGTTGTTCATGTAGTGTATATAAAAAATCTATTTCTTCCTAATATTTGTTTAATATAACTGTTTCGTCAACCAAAATTCCAACAAAAGGACTTGCACGCACTTCCTGGATAATTTTCTCCCTTACACAATCAGCTAAGGCGTGCTGCATGTTTGTCACAGATGAGTGGTGTCTATATAAATCATCAAGTTTGAGGTTTGTATTTAAGCTCTGAAGTCACATTATAGAAGAGAACTTCTCATTTGCCATCCAATAGACGGTCCGCATGGTAATCAGATCGGACTCTGAGCTCTGTTTTTTACTTTCCTCGGCAAGTGTTTTCATTTTTTTCTGTGTTCCTGCAACAGCAGCAGTATTTCCATGTTTGTGCAGATTAATATGTATATGCATTTTTTCTGCACAGAAAGCTTTTTCACAAACGTGACAATACATTTTGCTGTCTCGATAAACAAGCCATGGGTATGTCTTCTCCCATTCAGAGTTATATGAATGGCTTTTTCACTTGCATTTTTCTGCATTATTCGGTCACTGATGTGCTCACACACTCTCCTGCAGAAGTAGAAGGGTGCTGATCTTTTCATTAGATGCT
The DNA here is from genome assembly GCF_017654505.1 of Polyodon spathula. NCBI lineage: Eukaryota > Metazoa > Chordata > Actinopteri > Acipenseriformes > Polyodontidae > Polyodon > Polyodon spathula. The sequence continues at coordinate 64,763,704 of NC_054539.1, forward strand.
GACTGCTTAGAAAAGAATCTCCCGAACGACATCTGCTTTGCCATTTTGACACACACTCACTAGTCTGACCACCAAAAACATCTGCAAAGCAATACAGTACTCGGGCTTAATGCTGCCACCTGCAGGATTGGAGTGTATTTTGTAAATGCTGTTTAAATTTTCCTTTAAAAAAAAAAATGGATAATGTTATTACTGTACAGTATGTTGGAGTGAAGCAGGCAATCTAGAGGGGTAGAAGAAAACTGCATCCCCTTGAACAGTTGATGTCAGAGATTACACATGCAGTTTCTCAGCTGCTTATTAATAAAAAAAAGCAGTCCAGTGCTGCACTGCCACGGCCCATAGCCAGATCTGATTTATACTCCATTTACAAGGGCAGCTAACTGGACTCAACTTCCATTCCCTCTGTAGAAACAACAAGAGAAGGAAGACTGTGGAAGCAGATTGTTTTATTGATCCTTCCATTAATACACCAATAAAAAAAATAAAAATAAAAAAAGAAACAGCCCTTGAGTTGATTGAGTGTAAGCAAGTGCAAGGCCTTGTTACACTAAGTTACTGTTTTGAATGCCCAGTGGTCTTACTCTACTTTTTCAAAACAAGTGGGTGTTTTGAAGTGGTATCGCATGTTTATTTAGTTAGAGTGAGGTAAATTTCCATTACAGTTTAGTGTGGGCATTGAGAAATTGCATCATAAAGCTGCACTGAGCTGTTTATTTTCCCCATGCCAAACAGTGCCCAGCAGCTATAACAGCTTGCAGTTTTAGCATAAGTATTTGGGCACTGCAGTGCTTTGAGTTTCAGTCATTCTTTATGACTCACAAGGATTTGTGTCTTTCATTTCCATACAACCTCAGTCTTATCTCTTTTGTTGATAGCATTGAACATTTGATGGGAAACAGCATCTATTTTGTTACTATCCATTCTGTACTTGCCTCTAATGTTTTTGCTCCCTGTGTGCAAGACTTTGCATTTATTCATATTACATTTCAACTGCCATGTGTCAGCCCAAGCTTGAATCTTGGCTAAATCTCTTTATATTATTAAAGTTGCTGATTGGGAGTTGGATACCCCTCCCAGTTTTGTGTTGTCTGCAAATTTACATAGTTTACTGATTTATGTCTTGGTCCAAGTCATTTATATGGATTAATAATAGCAATGGTCCCAATAGTGATCCCTGTAGTACCCCACTTGTTATGTTCCTCCAGTTTGATGTCTGGCCTCTAGTTATAACTCTCTGCTTCCTATCTTGTAACCAGTTATGAATCCACGTGGCTACTTTACCATTTATTCCTATTGATTTCATCTTTAGATATAGCCTTCCGTGCTGTACTTTGTCAAATGCTTTTTGAAAATCTAAGTAGATTATGTCATACACACTATTTTTGTCCACTAATAGTCACCTCCAGAAAGAAATATAGTAAATGAGTTAAACAAGATCTACCCTAAAGCCTTGTTAGCTGTCTCCTATACTGTTGTTACTACATAAATATTTCTCCATTTTGGTCCTCATGATCGTTTCCGTGATTTTACATATGATTGATGTTAAACTTATAGGTCTGTAGTTCCCAGGGTCAAATTTTCAATTTTCAACATTGTCAGTTTTCCAGTTCAGTGGGGTGGCTACATTATTTATAGATTTATTGAATATATAATATATTGGTTTAAAATCTGTTCTCTAGTTTCCCTCTGGACTCTTAGACAGATTCCTTCGGGCCCTGGGGTTTTGTTTAATTTAAGTGCTGCTAGCTCCCTGATTTCCATTACATGAGAGTAGATGTTGAACTTCATGCTAATTTGAACTTGACTCTCGCCAAGATAAGCACCAACTAAGACATAGCTTTGCAGTAAACTAATGTGATCCATCTGCATCTCCATCCATTTTGTTGTTTTCCATCTGATGATGTAGATATCCTTCTTTCTGGTGTTGATTGCTGAAGTGTAATGCTGGCTCCAGGGATCAGCTCATTTTGCCTCCCCAGCGCATCAGCACACACAACGGCTGTGATGCTGGCTCCGGGGATCAACCCAGTGCGCTCTCCCCAGCGCATCAGCATGACAACCGTCTGGATTGAGCTAAGTAGGGTACATCTCTGGGGTCTTCAAGTGGGCACCTTCCATCCTCGGTGTTTCGTTGACTAGCCCACGAAACCTCAAAAGGGCTCAACAGTGATTCTGGCGTCCCAGCATCACCCCCTTCCATCCCCCACTCAGTTCAGCCCAGCTTACTTACCTGTACATCAGCGTTGATTTCTTTCCATTGTGCTTGAGGTCCCCATCCAGAATCTTTCCGTCTCAACCACATCCAGTTGCTGCTCCTTTTTGCTGATACGTTCTTCACTGTGCGACGCAACTCTTGGCCACTGAACCCGACATCTCTGAGAAACCGGGTTGTGAGTGTGCCACAAATCCTCGACAACCCTGGGTAAACTCAGACTCTCCATCTTTGCTGTTCCGCTTCAGCAGCTAGTTGAACATACTGAAGTTTCTTCCTCTCATGCGCCTTATCCACAGCATCTTTCCATGCCACTGTTAACTCTACCAGATGAACAAGGCGTGCTGATCCAGACCACAAGACAATGTCTGTTCAAAGGTTAGTGGTGGCAATCTCAGGTGGAAAAATAAGCCATTGGCCAACATCTTCCAGTCTCTAGCAGCTTCCAGTTGTCCTGGGTGAGGCTTGGTTTTAACACCTTTTCTTGGTGGTTGCTCTCCTGGATGGAGGAATATTGTCTTTTGTATGTAATGCTTTAATGGAACTGGTGGCAACTTATTGGTCAGGTTACGTTTGTCTTCCAATGCTAAGGCCAAACATCTCAGCACCTGGTCATGGCGCCAAGTAAACCGTCTTTGGCTAAGACCCACCTTACATCCTGTCAAAATGTGCCTTAATGTTGCAGGTGTTGAACACAAAGGACGCAAGGGTTCCTGATCCTGATAGGTTCTGTGGTGATGGGAGAACATCATATGCTGATCTGATGAGGAAACTGATCCTGCTTTCCATTGTCCATAGGTCTTTCCAGCCGATCTTGCGTTGTTCCACACTCTTTCATCGCATCCATTCTCCCTGCTTGGCCTAGGAAATGGCCTTTACACACCTGATCCTCTCCTCCTGCTTTTGCACCTCATTGACTTCCAGCTTCCTCTGTTGAGCTAGGGTTGCCTTGTGCCATGTAGGAGGAGCTGAAATGAGACCAAAACCTCCTTTTCCATGCTGAACTTGCCCCATAATATCTCAGATTCGAAGGGCAGCCTTAGCATCTTCCTCGGTTAGGGCAGAGATTGGTAGCTGCAGTATTCCTTTACTATAAAGTTCCACTGTGCTGAGGTAGCGTGGAACTCCCAGCCATTTCCTGACGTATGAACAGATTAAAGCCTCCAGCTTCTCAACTGTTGTCAAGGAAACCTCGTACACAGTCAGTGGCCACAGCAGTCTTGGCAGTAGACCAAACTGAAAGCACCAGAGTTTCAGTTTGCCTGGTAAAGCACTGCTGTCTATGCTCTCTATGTTTTTACCAATGTTTGAGTTTGTAAACCGTTCTATTAAGAACCTTACCTGATCAAAAAAGAGTGCATACTGTTATTAGCTGTCTATAGCATGTTTTCGGAGGATTTCACATTTTCATATCCACAGTCTTTCTTTAATTATGCTACGTAATTTATCTGCCATCACCTCATTGAGCCCAGCGACTACATTTCAGATAATTTTTCTTTCAAAAAGTCGATGAAGGAGAGTATAAATGTGCCATTAGTTGGAGCTCAGGAAGGCTACACTCAATAGAGTTTTCACTTGCAAAATTGTAAACTGCAGGTTAAACCTTTGACACTTTTCCCACAGCTCTTGTTTAATTTTATTTTAAACAGGTAAAACCGTTAGCATTAGCTTATTGCCAGATTAACAATATAAACTGACCAACATGTTATTGAATGACATTCTTTGCTGTGCAGAGAACTTGCTGGTAATTTACCTTCCCTGTTCTTACTTCCAAACTCTGACAAAGTTGTGTTATTTTGACTATTAAACTTATGAAAGAGTAAGATGCCTAAGATGCTACTGTAGCCCCCAGACTCCCAGGCGCATATGCACACAATGCGTGACGTGACCCAGCTGCTTGAGAACGTGAGAAAATACAAAATTGTGTGTCTCTCATGCAAGTTGCGTAATACTTCGCAGGTCTGTCATAAATCCTCATCAGCACTTTGGGGCGCATCTAGGGTTCTTTTCAAAACTACAACCGGCTGTCTTTCTGATTTTCAGTTGATGCACACTGCCTTACCCTGGAGCCACTGGAGTCTCTGGCTGAGTGGAGCATTCACATCTGGTACTTAGCTTTAACCAACAGACCTCAGTGCTGTGTTTCAGATTCAGGTAGACAATGCAGGGGCAGCATTTTTGACAGTGGGGTTGCTAGTAAACCTCATGATGTAGGAGACAAAAGCAGGGTTTTAAAACACCTGGAATACATTATAAAAAGACTCACACTTTTGAAGTATGGATTATTAAGACTGGATAACCAATCACTAAATCCACACTACCTATCATCCCATTGAGTATACAAGGTGTTTACTCACCTCATACCTACTAGATAAAAAGGCCTTGGCCTGTTTTATGGTATTCACCTTTGTTTTGAAACATTTAATTAGGGTTTTAGTCTTTGGCTTGCTGATGTACAGGTATTAGTTAATTACAATGAAAGCATGTATTGTAGCACTGAGCTAATCGTTTTAGTTAGTCTATTTAAAGAGTAAGTAGGGGAGTTCTGAATTATATAGCGTTGCACGTCCCCATGTATTGCTACAACTGTTTAAATAATGTACCTCTATTTTTTCTTTTCATAGTTAACATCCTGATAACTTTGTACACTTACAACTTTAAAGTCTGTTTCAAAGCTATTTTTCAAATTGTTAGCTGTAGTGCACTGGTAGTGTAAGGCAGTGGTATGCAAAGTTTTTGTAAAGGTTAGAACATTTTAAATAAAAACATATATTAGTCCAAGTTCTTACCTTTCAAATGAGCCACTGGCGATCATTCTAGGACTTGTAGAACCAGAGAAATTATGTTTGAAGTGGCGAGTGTCAGTGAAACTGGAGTGAGGTATTTTCCCCAGATTTAATGTAAATCGAGTATTTTTCCTACATTTAACCAAGAAAAGTCTAGATTTAGCTAAATACATAAATGTTAGCAAACACATTCTTAAAAGTCAAGAGTGTAATCGCAGCTCTGCAGCATACAATGCCAAATCAAATGCGTCAATGGGCGTGGACTTGCATGTTCAAGCTCTAGAGCAAGTGAATAAAACATAATTAAATCTATTGATTTAAATGGAGTAATGCACACTGCAAGTGAAGCAAGCGGCATGAATGAGGCGAGCAAAGAATTTGTTTTATTTGGATTTGCACTACGCGCTGTTTGCGTCTCAATGAACCAATCAGTTTGTTTTTTGTGCAATAATATATTTCAGTTGGTTCCGTTCCTGTAATTGTCTACAGGTAGCAAGATATGAATTAGTTATTTATGTAAGGACTTGACTTGTTTGTTCATGAATGTTTAATTTCTGTAAAACGACATTATAGACAGGCAACAACAAACACAATTTACAATCCTATTTGTGCTGCCATCTATGCCACTGTGAGGGATATGTCTAAAAAAGGTTTTCGTCATGCCTGTTTAGTGTGGCCAACTTTACCAGTGGATCCTGTACATGGAGACCTATAGTAAACCTCTACGTAATTTTGATAGTATTTGGATTTTTTTAACACAGTACACGATTAATTCAATTAACCAGTATAACGACTAAGTTTTCACTGTAATCTGAATTCCTGAATCACCCTGTGAAGTGTTTCCCAAGTAAGGTGTACAGTGCTAGTAGGCTATGTAGTCCTGTCCTCAGTTAGTCTTTAAAGGAGAGGTTTTCAAACTAGGGGGCGTGCCCCCCTAGGAGTGCATGACAAGGTTATTAGGGGTGCGCAAGACCTGACCTGGTAAATGTTTGTCTCTGACTTCTTGGCGATTTGTAAAACAAAGTGCATCATACGAAATACTTGTTCACTTTGCCTCAACATATCTATGTGAAACTGGATTTTTTTTTCGCTTATTTACATCAAGAACAAGTATAGAAATTGCTTGAATGTAGAGATCTGAGGCTGAAACTCTGAAATCAAGCCAAGATACCACAAACTGTGCACTAGCAAGCAGGCTCATCCTATTCACTAGGGTAAATATGACCTTTTTATTAAGCATTTGAATACTGGTACTGTGCTATGTTGCTTTCTGTCATAAGAAAAATATGTTATTATATGTAGGGAAAATCATCTTTTTTTAAATACTGTACTGTTTATTAGAAGGGAAAAGTGCACATGGGGCATTCATCTCTGCAGGGGGGGCACAGCAAAAACAAGTTTGCGAACCTCTACTTTTAAAGTTAAGAAATGTTCAATAGCACAGCTAAGGGTTACATTTAGTATCCTCTAGCTGCTCTGTTCCTGCTCAGCGAAGGATCTTCTACCTCTGGGCACTTTGCAAGTAGACTAAAATACCCCCACCCTCCCCATCTAGGAAATATATGTCAATACAAGGCAATAATGTTGTGTGCTTTATTTTCAGCTCTCGATTTTCTGTAGTGTAATAACAAGAGCTGACGGTCCTTATGGGAAGGCTAGGGTTGATCAAGAGATCTCATTAAAATGACAGGCTAGGTTAAAAATACCTCTGCCCCATCAAACAGAGCTAAATATGGGTTTCAGCTAATCCTGTCTCAGTCCAGGCTTAATGGCCTCTTCTGTCCCCTGTCTTCTGTTATTCCTGTGAAGTTTTTGTCCTTCAGGGTGTGAGAGCGCCATGACCTCTTTGTGAGGTAAATTCATGTAATTGGTACATGACGTCAGGTTGTAATTGTGGTTGTAAATGGCATGTGACTAGACATTTTCCATGACAAAAAGCAAACACTTTTAGAAATGTTTGCCTTCAGATTTACACCAGATGATTTTAGGAAGACAGCATATCACAGGTCTGTAGATTTGGGACATTATAATTATTGCAACAATAAAGTTTTTTTTGATTTATTCAATAAAATATTTTTGCAGGGTTAAAAACCTACTGAGATAAAAACTAGCCTTGTCTCATTGGTCTTGTGCATAGTCATGGACTGAAAATGTGTATTTAATTAAACTTCCTGCACAAACATATAGTTCATGTAGTTTGCTGGAAAACCTGAAGTGGAAGCCTAAGGCAAAATAAATGGATGTTTTGTATTCACCTCTATCTTCTCAAGCAATGCCTCTGGCTATGTGTATTCTATATGTATGTCATTACATTAGCATATAACAGTTAGCGTAGTACAGTATTTTCCTAAGGATCAGCTGAGTTTAGTCATCACTCCCTTGCCACAGAAAATTTAAAAAAAGAAGAATTACTGCCGATTAACAATGTCGTTTAAATAACATCAATTATTAATTACATTTATTTTCACTAGTTCTGAGAATTACAGAGAAATCATTCATAAAACAAAAATAATTAAACCCCAGTCACTGGTATAGTAAACACAGATACATACATAAAATGCTTACTATTATGGAATATTGCAGACGTATCATCTCTGTTTGCACCATGCTGTGGATAGCAATAGAGATATGTGAACCGGCTCCTTTGAAATCGGGGACCCGGTTCCTCCTTTGGAACCGGCAAACTGGATACAAATATCAGAGATCCGGTTGTAATGAGTACTGTTATGTTTTTATTAAAACTGATTACTAAAACATTAATTTCTGTCAAAAATACGTTTGATAACTATAATTGACACATTACACTTAGAAAAAAAAGATCTGCAAAATATTTATTACAGCAATGACAGCAGGTTTAAAGTTTTTTTTATTTTTTAATTATATGCATTTCCTGGAGAATAATTCAGTCTCACTTTTTCATGAAGTGATGAAAGCGCTTTGGGTAAAGTGAATCTTGTTACCGTCCCCGTTGAGTAACACTGGCATGGTGAATACAAATGTGTATTCTGTATACTTTGGCCAATCAAAAACTACAAATGATTTTAAAGTAGGTAAACTGTTATAAAATAACAGAACAGAAGCCCTTTTCATTGTTATTCTGTAAAAACAAGTAAATGTTTAAAATGTTTTTTTTTAAATGTTTTAAATAAACAAATATAATAATGTGATTATCAGCGTTTGGAATTTCCACACAACACAGCAAAACCATCATACTGTAAGAGGATGGGAAAATACAGTGTTTTGAGTTTTAAACACCTTGATTTTAACTTATTCAATGTGACTTTTTGGTGGACATCTTGTGGGTTTTCCTATTACCATGATTGCTATAAAATAGCTGAATGGATTTCCTTGAATTATTTACAAAAAAGTTAACTGAGTTTTTTGCCCGTTTACTCCACTGAAACCACTTGTTTTCTGGTAGATCTTGATTTAGCGCATTGGGCAGTTACTTTAGTATCATAAGGTTTAATGCATCTATAGCCTGCTTGAAAACACAATCAGTGAACTTTAGATAAAGGTTATATAAAGAGCAATGAGTTCAATTCTACTGGTATACTAGCTAGTGAAACTGGTACAGTTGTTAATAGGATTTGGGTTCTGTGTTGCACAAACCTTTGCATTGTTAGTCTATTGACAGTAAGGTTTCCAAGCTTTATAGTCCTATTTTACATGGTTTCAGTTAAATATTAGGCCCCTAGGTTGCGACCCTGGTAAATAATTGATTTGCCGACTACATAAAGAGCAGATTATGTGCCAGAAACGGATCCTTGTAAACCATCTTTTTTTACTGCTTTGTAATTGTATGGAAACATATTAACCAATGGTTACGTTTTTACCGGGATGCTTTTTTTTTTTTTTTTCTTTTTTATCCCTATAGTTTACTGGCCTGCTATTTAACAACAGTTAACATTGCACCCCGATGGGCGTTTGTATGTTGCTGATTTCAAAGGTACCGACTAATAAAAATCCAGACCAATATTCTACAGCTAGCTAACCTGGTTTTATGAAAAGAGCTGCAAGACATTGGGATGCAGTACATTGAAGCACAGGCTGAACCAATTGTTCAAGCTACAGTCATTAGGACAGGCATCTCTTTACAGGATGTTTCTACATCTATAAAAATGTGTAAGCAATAATATGCATACCCCACTGAGCTTTATGGGGATAGATGGAGGGTTACTGTCGTCTTTGCTACTACTTTTAACACTGCTTCATTAGTGATGCTACAGATTAAATTGACTAGGGTCTTTTACCAGCCTCTTCAGTTTCAGTTCCTGTAGTAAAATGTGCCCTTCCTTCTAGTGCATTACCTGGATCACCACTGCTGTCTTCAGCCTCTAACGAAACAACAACACCCTCCTCATGCTGAACAGAGCCCTGTTTAGCCTAAGCCCTGCTTCCCAAATTAACCTCAAAACATTGCATGTTTAATTATAACCTGTGTCTGCTGCCCTTTGAGCTGCCCAAATACAGCTTGGGGGTTGCATTGCTGCCTGTTACCCAGCAGGAGCCCCTCTCACCCATCCGACCCCAGGTATGTGAGCCTGTTCCCATGGCACTGCTAACACCTTCCCCATCCCATTTTGAAAATACTGTACAGCGTTTCCCCCAGTACTGTACTTACTGTTGGTTTATAACCTGAGCTGTGGAATGTGTGTCTATTCTCAGTCAGCTCTCAGTGTTGTTTATTTGGAACTGCGTTGCCATGGAGGATCTTGCATATAATATTTAGTTTCCATACTTCACTCAGTTGAATGTAATGCATAATCTCTGTCTGCCCATCATTAGTCCTGCAAAACATTTAGTTAAAAAGAGTATTTTTAGTTAAAGCATAACAAATTCAGATGGGTAATGAGCTTCCATTACTATGAAGGCTAACCTTCCAGTGAAATGAAAAGCATACGAAATGTAACCATTACCGAGAGGATGTAACCTCTTATAGGCAAAATTACCTGAGCACCTCTAACAAAGCTGCTCTTTTAAGAGCCCCGTATGCGTCAGATGTCGTCTCCGCCCCCAGGAAATAAATGCAAATGACACAAGGCTCAGCGCCATTTTCTGTTTCAGCCTGCCTGAGGACGGAGTGAGCTCTGACATTAAGTCATAACTACGGAGATAAGTTGATTCATTCACTTTCTCTCATTTCATATTTTGGAATAATTTTACTTTAGAGATAATTATTAGCTTTAGGTTCTGATTAAGTCCCCTCTACAGGCTTGTGCCCTGTGTGAAGACAGCGGCTCTCCCTGCCCCTTCCCTGGGATTGAGCACCTTGTTGTGGCTAAGTTTACGCTGTCTCCCTTGCTGCTAAATTCTTGCTAGTGCCTTTTAATATTCAATAAATAGTATAATAATTTTTCTGTTTTCTTTCAGAAGTCCAACGCATGCACAGGCTGTCTCCCTGTACTAGAGTTTGCCTCAGACAGTATACTGTGCTAGCCGTCTGTTTTTTTTCCAGTCAGCTTTTACTCTACAGAGACACCGCCAGTTTTAATGGCTTTTTAGCTACAATGTGCTGTTGAACTGGCAGGAGCCTTTTCGACCGGAGAATATTCTGAGCCTCTATGCCGTTGTTGTGTTTGCTTTGCTGCACTGACACGAAGGCTACTAGGTTTTTTTTTTCTAGTAAACATGCAGCTGCAGCCTCTGTCTGTTTTGCAGTGCATGCTTGCAGACTGCCAGTGGCTTTTTCAGGTTTTTAGCTGCACGCCACTTGTCGGTACGGAGTGGACCGTCCCAGTACCAAGCGCACCCTCCCAGTACTGAGTGCTGGTACAGAGTGCACCGTCCCAGTACTGAGTGCCTGACACTCTACTGTGTGTGTTGACATTGACTACTGTGTGCACTGACACTGTCTGCTGTGTATACAGTACCAGAGCTGGTACCAGTCAGTACCAGGGCCTCTATCAGTGGCCTGGTCAGTATCAGGGCCTGTACCAGTCGCCAGGTCAGTACCAGAGCCTATACTAGTCGCATGGTCGGTCTGTACCAGTCTTCTGGTTGGTACCGCAGTCGGTACCACAGCCTGTACTAGTGACAGTACCAAAGTAGGTACCAGTCTTTATTGGTACCAAGGTCTGTACTACCAGAATCAGTACCAGTGACCAGTGCTCCATTTTTGTGTACACTGTACACAACAGTTTTCAGCACTGTCTTACTGTCTGTTCTTGTGCACATTCATTGCGCAGCAGAACTGTTTTATCAACCTTGCACCATGTCTTGTGCTGGTTGCAGTAAAACATTCCAGCAGAGGATGCGCATGATAGGTGCATCCACTGCTTGGGAAGGGAGCATGCAGAGGGAGCAGTTAAAGACTGCAGCTCTTGAGGGAGCAGTTAAAGACTGCAGCTCTTGCACGTGTTGTGCTTCCAGGGACCCGTCTGCATCTCTGATGTCGGTGCAGCATTACTTGCCCCTTTTGTCTCCTGCAGTGCAGTCAACACAGTCCTCACTCCCTGTTACACCGGGAGCGAGCAAGCAAGCAAGCTGCTAGAGGTAAGAGCAGGACTAATCTAGCTCAGAGAGCTCCCACTCTCCTCCTTCAAAGAAGAGGAACAGGAGTCGCCATAGAAGGTATTCAGATACTGGTCGGGTTGCAGAAGCTTTCTGAAGCTATGAATCGGCAGCAGTCCCTTTTGAGGGAGCGGTTGCGAGGCCCGCCCTGCTATCTCAGTCCCCAGGGTTCAGGCACCGTCACCTGACCCTCAACCAGAACAGGAGGACGCGGAATCAGATGTTTGGGTCCCACAGTAAGCCCCTCCCTGTCAGAGTAGCTCACCTCCCTGGGCCACAGAGGATGAGCTTAAACACTACATTTGATAGGGTGCCTACTGTTGTGAATCAGCACTTGATTTTCCCGGATTTTATTACACAAGGTGCAATCATCCTGGGAGCACTGGACAGTTTGTATAGGGTGCACGATGCAGATAAGCTGGGCCTGGCCCAGTTTCCCCCTGTTGAGGCTTCCATCGTCTCTTTGGTGCAGATGCTTAATCTAGCATTGCTGCAAAACACATTTTATGTCAAACAAACAATGCAGTGTCCCCAAGCTTAAAGCCTCAGCCCGTAAGCCAGCTAAGCATTGGCAAAACAGGTGTCTTCAGCCACAAAGGCAGATTCAGGCTTCTGCAGCCCCTGCTACAGCGAATGCGCGGAACCGTTTCAAGGTTCGCAAAGATTGCGAGACTCTTCAGAATGCCAGAGCAGTGTCTACACCTTCCCAGTATGGCTACAAATCGGGTGTATTCCTGAAGTGATGTCAATCACATGAACTGGACCCCACGACTTGCCCCATGGCAGGTATATTGCAAATTTTGCAGGACCTGTTTGATGAAGGAAAATCTTCCTCCATGCTTAAGCTCTAGGTGGCAGCTCTCTCAGCTTGCCATATTAAAATTGACTCCGTATCCCCAGGGGTACACTTCCTGGCAGGAAAGTTTTTGAATAGTGTTTAGAGGTTAAGACCCCCTAGAAAGGACCTTGCCCCTCACTGGTGACTTAATGTATTGCTGGAAGCACTTACAAGACTGCCCTTTGAGAGCTGAAATTCCTGTCATTAACGACAGCTTTTCTGCTAAGTGCGTAGGTGAAATGCAAGTATTTTCAACAGTAGAAGCCTGTTTGTTTTTTGATGATGCTAGAACTAAGGTTACTCAACGATCTAATTCTGCTTTTCTCTGTAAAAGCATTTCTGCTTTCCATGTCAGTCAGTGAGTGGAATTGGAAGCCTTCCATCCACCTCCTTTCCAGTCTGACAGGGAGAGAACGTTCCATACATGAAAGGTAACGTTAGGTTATTATTATAACCATTGCTCCCTGAAATAGAAATGTATCCATTACCCTTCAAGGTCACTGTGTTCACTCCAACGCAGCAGGCTGAGCCTATTACATCATTTGAGTTTATCTCCTGGGGGCAGAGACGACGCATAGTTTAAAAGAGCAGCTTTGTTAAAGTGCTCAGGTGATTCGGGCTATGAGATGTTATATCCCATTTGGTAATGGTTACATTTGTATTTGTTGGTCCGTACTGATTGTGCCAAAAGTGTTAATTACTACAAGCGAATTACAATCGGTACATTATTTTCACTGGTCATGGTATTTATTTTAGAGAGGTAAGCTTACAGTATAGCATTACTATACCAACCATCCAAAGAAACTTATCACTATTGTAACACTTTTATTTAAAAAAAAAAAAAAGGTATGTAAATGATGGACATTGACAAAATGTTTTTTTTAATCACTCGATCATTCATCCTTGACCATGACATGCTTGAGTGACAATGACTGAAGCATATGCACTTAATCACCTCATTAGTGAGACAGTTGACTGGACACTGGATATGGAGTGATTTCAGCTGTGAATTGCACGCTTGAACAAAAGCAATAAAGAAAATCACAGAAAAAAAAACAAAACAATATGCCACGTCTGTCAAGAGATCAGTGCCTTCAAACAGGCCACGAACTGGGAGACCAAGAGTCACACCACCTGCCCAAGATCGACAGATCATTTTTGTGATGTCAATTGTTAATCTGCACAATAAAAAGTCACTGCACCTGCTCTAAAACAGAGTTTGTCATTTTTCGATCACATTTAGTGAATTTTATCCAAATATAAGTGATAAGTTTCTTTTTATGCGCAAATATAAGTGATAAGTTTCTTTTTATGCGCAAATATAAGTGATAGGTTTCTTTTGATGCTCAGTATATTTTTGGGTAAGGAACTATAGTGATATTATGAAAGCATTGACTCTGGATGACCAGATGGCTGGATGGAATATGTTAGATTCTCAGTATTCTTCATATAATAATAATTTTAAAAAAATTAAATGTAAGAAGTTACGTATTTTTTATTTAAATAATGCATTATTTATCACTTAAATTACAGTCTTGTTTTCACACAGTTTGAATTGCAAATTACTCTAATGGAATGGTATTTTCAGTAAGGATACTGTTTTGTAAATTATTACTCCCTTGTGTTTTCCTGTCACTAACTAAATTACTAGAATCAAATACTCTCAGAAACAAATGTTAATTACAATATGTTGTATATTTGTAGATTTTTAGGACAGTAGCCACTCGTGTAAAGCAGTTCAATATATTATGAATACAGTAAATATATTCATGTAACCTACACTTGAGAGAGGGTGAATGTGCCAAGACTGAGAAGAATTGCCCCTAGAACGCTCAGGCACATTAATGAAGATATGACTAGTACAGTGCTGTATTTCGCCTGCAGTTGTTTTACAGTTAATTAATTTAAACTGCAGATTTAATACATTCATCAACAGTGCAGGTGGTATTGAAATTGCTGAACACCCAAGACTGCACACAACAACCCGCACTGTAGTCTACAATCCATTATTACTTAAAAATATTAGATCCAAGTAGGTTAAAAGTGGTTTGACGTAAAAAAAAGAAAGCCTGTAAAAATGGTAAGGGTCTTCTCAAGAACTGAAGTGCAAGATAAAAATGTTTAATAAAATAGTTTGAATTGCCAAGCTTCTGAAAGACATCGGGGCAGATTTTGTTTAATTATTAAAAGGTACATTAAAGTGCAAGCAAAATAGTCTCCCAGTAAATCGTCCCTAATATGTATTGCCATCACTTCACTGAATTTGAAATCCGCAGATGCACCAGAATTGCTGCCATTATGTAACGATCAGTACGTTCTGTTCATCGTTGGCTTTGAAAGAGAAGCTGCTAAATGACAGGAATTCATGTTTGGTAAAATTTACTGAAATTAGTTTGTAGATGAGAAAGGCAACAGAAACCAAACAACCCTGTAAGAAGATGAGAGGCTGGCTAAAAAGAGGGAGAGGGAACAGAAAGGAACGTTTTTGATCAGGCATTTTATATCATGTTTAGTGAAAGTCAGTGGGCTGGAGATAAAAACTGGTTCCCAACCTTTCGTCAAACAACATGACTGAATTGGACTGGCCTGTAAATTTTTTTTTTTTTCTGTAGAGATTTGCAGGTAAATTCACCACACTGAAATAAATACATCAATACCACCTTAGAGGGTCCCTGCATTTTTCCATAGTACAGTTACAACTTTTTCCATTGCCTTGATCTGGTTGCCACGTGCCGCTAATTGGGATAATTTCCTCCTGTAGCTACCCGTTTTATTTTAGTGAGCCGTCATGTAGTTAGACCTATTGATTTAACCAGATCTCTCTGCAGTCTATCTCTCCACAGCAATGTACAGTAACTGCTCTACCATTTAAGCTACAAGCTAGTGTTGACATTCTGGTTTTCCTTTGAAACCCAGTGTGGTGTTCCCTGCATCTCTGTAAAAAACGAAAAAAAATGAAAAAAAAAAAACATACCAGCTAATACAGGAGGTTAATACAGATAAATCCAAACCCTCCAGTTGCTGCTCCAGTAATTTATTTTGAGTTTTTAGATCCAACAAAATGAGTGTTTGCCAAAGCAGTTGAGTATCTGAAGACAACTTGCAAGCCCCTGCGTCAAACACAAGTCTGTACATTAAACACAAGCCCCTACGTCAAACACAAGCCTGTACATTAAACACAAGCCCCTACGTCAAACACAAACATGTACATTAAACACAAGCCCCTACGTCAAACACAAGCCTGTACATTAAACACAAGCCCCTACATCAAACACAAGCCCTTACATCAAACAAAACACAAGCCCGTACATCAAACACAAGCCCCTACATCAAACACAAGCCCCTACATCAAACACAAGCCCCTACATCAAACACAAGCCCCTACATCAAACACAAGCCCCTACATCAAACACAAGCCCCTACATCAAACACAAGCCCCTACATCAAACACAAGCCCCTACATCAAACACAAGCCCCTACATCAAACACAAGCCCCTACATCAAACACAAGCCCCTACATCAAACACAAGCCCCTACATCAAACACAAGCCCTTACATCAAACACAAGCCCCTACATCAAACACAAGCCTGTACATTAAACACAAGCCCCTACATCAAACACAAGCCCTTACATCAAACACAAGCCCCTACATCAAACACAAGCCCCTACATCAAACACAAGCCCCTACATCAAACACAAGCCCCTACATCAAACACAAGCCCCTACATCAAACACAAGCCCTTACATCAAACACAAGCCCCTACATCAAACACAAGCCCGTACATCAAACACAAGCCCCTACATCAAACACAAGCCTGTACATTAAACACAAGCCCTTACATCAAACACAAGCCCCTACATCAAACACAAGCCCCTACATCAAACACAAGCCCCTACATCAAACACAAGCCCCTACATCAAACACAAGCCCTTACATCAAACACAAGCCTGTACATCAAACACAAGCCCTACATCTAACACAAGCCCCTACATCTAACACAAGCCCCTACATCAAACACAAGCCTGTACATTAAACACACGCCCTTACATCAAACACAAGGCCCTACATCAAACACAAGCCTGTACATCAGACACAAGCTCCTAAACCAAACACAAGCCTGTACATTAAACACTTGTCCCTACATCAAACACAAACATGTACATTAAATACAAGCACCTACATCAAACACAAGCCTGTACATCAAACACAAGTCTGTACATCAGATACAAGCCCCTTGTGACTGGGTACTCCTCACCCCTGTGCATATTGTGACTTATATTTTGTATTTGTTTATTGTTGTGATTTATATTTTATACATGACAGCGAAAAGCCGGTGTTGTTATGTATTATTATTTGGCAGGACAAGTGAGATGCCGTCCGCCATTATTTATTATTGTTTTTTGTGTATTCTAAATGCATGACTGTCAGGTACTAATTGTTTAACTGTCTGACAGTCAGGCAAATTATGAAAATTGTGCAGACTGTGGCCGAGGGGTAATAAGATAATTAATAGCTAGTTAACCCCTTGGCCATGGTATAAAAGAGCAGCAGTTTGGCTGCACAGGTATAGTGTTCGTGAGCGGAGAACGGGAGTAGAGAGATTTCCAGAAAGTTTTTGACAAAGTCCCGCACAAAAGGTTAATTCTCAAACTGAATGCAGTTGGGATTCAAGGAAACACATGTACATGGATTAGGGAGTGGTTAACATGTAGAAAACAGAAAGTACTGATTAGAGGAAAAACCTCAGAATGGAGTGTGGTAACCAGTGGTGTATATTATTGGTAACCACAGGGATCAGTATTAGGTCCTCTGCTATTCCTAATCTACATTAATGATTTAGATTCTGGTATAGTAAGCAAACTTGTTAAATTTGCAGACGACACAAAAGTAGGAGGAGTGGCAAACACTGTTGCAGCAGCAAAGGTCATTCAAAATGATCTAGACAAGATTCAGAACTGGGCAGACACATGGCAAATGACATTTAATAGAGAAAAGTGTAAGGTACTGCATGCAGGAAATAAAAATGTACATTATAAATATCATATGGGAGATACTGAAATTGGAGAAGGAATCTATGAAAAAGACCTAGGAGTTTTTGTTGACTCAGAAATGTCTTCATCTAGACAATGTGGGGAAGCTATAAAAAAGACTAACAAGATGCTTGGATACATTGTGAAAAGTGTTGAATTTAAATCAATGGAAGTAATGTTAAAACTGTACAATGCACTAGTAAGACGTCATCTTGAATATTGTATGCAGTTCTGGTCACTTCGCTATAAAAAAGATATTGCTGCTCTAGAAAGAGTGCAAAGAAGAGCGACCAGAATTATTCCGGGCTTAAAAGGCATGTCATATGCAGACAGGCTAAAAGAATTGAATCTGTTCAGTCTTGAACAAAGAAGACTACGTGGCGACCTAATTCAAGCATTCAAAATTCTAAAAGGTATTGACAGTGTCGACCCAAGGGACTTTTTCAGCCTGAAAAAAGAAACAAGGGCCAGGGGTCACAAATGGAGATTAGACAAAAGGGCATTCAGAACAGAAAATAGAGACACTTTTTTACACAGAGAATCGTGAGGGTCTGGAATCAACTCCCCAGTAATGTTGTTGAAGCTGACACCCTGGGATCCTTCAAGAAGCTGCTTGATGAGATTCTGGGATCAATAAACTACTAACAACCAAACGAGCAAGATGGGCTGAATGGCCTCCTCTCGTTTGTAAACTTTCTTATGTTCTTATGTTCTAAGGTACAGCAAATTCTATAAAATAACAATTGCTACTTGTGCTGGAAGTACCGGCACAATAGTTGTTATTTCAGTATTGTTTGTTTGTTTGTTGTGGCCCACGTGCCCTTTTGTTTTCTGTCAGTGTTTTGTTTAAATTGTTTATTTGTTTGTTTAATAAAAAGCAGAGCGCGGTAGTATCTCAGTTTTGCCCCGCAGTTACCTGTGTGTTGTTGCATTCATTTCCTGGCCTGACGTCACCCCTGCAGCCATCCTTGTGGCACCTCTACATTAAACACAGGCCCAGACATTAAATATAAGCCCCTACATTAAATCTCTCAGTTGTCTACTTCTGGTTTGGCAACTTAATTGGATTAGTTTTACCTTTCTGAAAAAAAAGGTGTCGTAAATAGCTTTTTAGAATCTTGCTCTCTGTTTTTATTCTGTTTTTAATCATTTTGCTTCCATTTTTCTTCCCAATTTGAATTCCTGAATTCGAATGTTGCCTCACTGCTTCAACCCACTTAACTATGAGTGGACGGTAGTACCCATTTTTCTATAGTTCTCCCTATCTGTGATACCTCTGATACATTTGATGCCTTAAAAGTAGGGCTTTTTAAAAACAGTTCTCAATGGGGCATTTTGACTGAACAGTTATGAGAGGAGTCCCTTTCCGTTGATTTTATGTAGGAACAGATTAACATATGTTTTATGCTTAGGGGGTAGGCTTAACACTGAAGCATCACTCAGTGTAAGATCTGTTATAAGTCACTAGGTTCATTTTAGTGATTGCCTTATCAGTCTTCATGAGAAACAGGAGAAACTAAAAGAAACCTGGCTGTTGTTGACAGTCTGCTTGATAAAGCCATCTTTATTCAGAAGTAAATTAAACTGAACACAATTAAATTGCTGATGCTGCTGTGTTCAGATGTATAGGACTGGAAAGAATATGCAACGTCTTTTTAACTAATTTCCAATCCCTAGGAGTATTGCTGGTTGAATGGATTTTTTTGTTTGTATGTCAGACTGTGGCTTGTGAGGGGAAAGGTCAGAGGTTAAACCTGATTTTTCATGGTGGTTTTACTAAACCCTTCCCTTTTTAAGATGGCTAATCATGTTTTAGACATGAAAGTATAATCCAAGCAAGACTACCTTTAACGGTGATCTAGCAATACCACCTTAAATGTTAAATTGCTGTAGTTTCTGCAACTAACGCCCCCATGTAAATGCCTCATATACTGTAGATGCTGTGGGGTCAAGTCTCATATCAGCACTAACATTTATCTATTAGATATACATATATCCAGCAAATTGTTAGTACACCGTCGCTGTGTTCTCGGGAGTGTGCTATTAAAGAGAAAGAGTGGCCCCCTGGGTTAATGGGCTGCACAGCTAATGAGGGAGAGCAGTAAGATATTCATGAAGGAGCACTAGACAGAGGCAGAGGCCTGCTTACAGTCAGCAGTGCTGTCTCAGGCTGCTTGTTGTTTGTGTTGTCGTTGTGTATCCTGCAGTCACAGTGTTGGCAAGTGCCAGTTCTGGAGCTCACATAGCAACAATGGTGTCCAGACCATCTGTTTCACTGCTGCAGCTCACTGTAGAAGGAATGGATGTGTATTTAATTATTTATTTATTATTGTGACAGACTAGGGGGAAGAGGAGAGAAAAATGTAGTCCAGGAGGGGCTAAAGGACTACATCCCTCCAGAATGCCACAGAAGAGAGCCAGGATGAGGTTCACCTGGCTCATATAGTTAACAAGTGTCATCTGCCTGTGATTAGCAGGCAAGTATTTAAACAGGCTGAAATGTTTGTTCTGGGCAGTCCTTAGTCTGTGTGAAGGGAGAGGTTGTCAGAGCAATGAGACCTGTGTGGTTTAGAAAAAGGTAGTGTGAAAAACCTTTTTGTTTGTGTGTGTTACTAATTGGTGAATGGCTTAGGCATCTGATGTCAGGTAGTGCTGTGAAAATGAGTTGAGTTGGCGCTCCAAAATGGAGTTAGGTGTTTGTTTTTTATTTTGTTTTTGTTTTGATTTTTTGTTTCTCTACTCTTCTCTACCTCAATTCTTGTCTGGATTTGCTTATGATGGGCCACGAACCAAAAATTAAGTGGAAATCTTTCTGTGTGTGTGTGTGTGTGTGCGCGTGTGCGTGTGTGCGCTGCATACATTATTTTTTAATATTATTTTCTCTAGATACTTGAGTTAAGTGTTTGGTGGTCTCAACTAAGACCTGATTTTCTTTGGAAAACATGTGGTAATTTGGTTATTAACAACATTATCCCAGGAGCCAATCCCATCCCGTAGACTTTGATGTTAATGGGATTCTGATATTGGCAACTGCACGCCACTTATTGACAACTTTATTACTTGTTGCCAGTTCTACAGAGTGCACTTGCGTGATTTATGTGCGTACTTCACACTGACTTTGCAACTGCGTATTTCTGGCAGTCCGAGGCAGAATCTTGGATTTGAAACTGACTACAAAGCTGCACACAAAATTGAGATGGATTTACAACGGAAGGTGTACATTGTAAACAATGTATTTCAGTGCTGTATTTGTACAACTACAGTATATTGTTCCATATAAATATATGTTGAAAACGTGGGCTTTTCGCTTATTGGGAACATTCGGTTAATGACAACTTTTTGCTGGGAACCGAGAGGTAGGTGTGTGTGTGTGTGTCTCTCTATCTGTCTATCTATCTATCTATCTATCTATCTATCTATCTATCTATATAATCTGTGTGTACAGTATATACATTACATTTTAATGGTAGTGCTTTAAAGTTACATTGCAGAAAGGCACATTATACAGGAAGAGGAGTGCTACATGTTGGAAAGAAGTAAGAGGGTCATGCACTTGAATAAAGTTCTGCTGCTCCTGACTGTTGCTATACATTTGTATAATTACCCAGGGCTGAATGAAAAGGCTTTTCAGGTCAGAACAGAGCTGCACTTACATACCATGGCAATGGCATTTATCCTGGTGGTCAGATGTGAAACCCCCCCCCACAGAAGAGTTTCAGAAGAAATTTGGAATGAAACTAAGTTTCTGTTTAACTGTTTGTGGCTCATAGTAGTACCGACTACTAAAAACTGTACCAATGTGGTCTACATTCCAAATGGGGGGTTTATTACTGAGTGGGTTTTTAAATAGAACTTTTGAAGTACAGATTTAATAGCTGTAATGCATCCCTGAACACCGTATGCCAGAGAGTCTGATTCCCTTTCAAGTAGGCAATATTAACCATTATAAATGGGTGTTTCCGAGTGCACGAAGCGTACACTTGAAAATATAGTGGCACACAATTCTAGGGACCGTTCCCTCATGCCTGAGCAGCGTTTGGCATCGCCTTACTCTGTCAGTGACGCTGGTCCCTCCTGCCATGGTTCTCTACCAAGGGAGGGTAGAAGCTAAGTCAGAAGGAGCCCAGTCGATGAACCATGCTCCTCCTCCCCTTCCTCCTCTCCTTCCTCCAGTTCCCCCCCTCTAAAGTGGAGAATGAAGAAAGCTCGCCACTCATGTTCGGCAAGCAGGGGACAGATTGATAAGATCTGGGAGGCTATATCAAGCCAACAGGCAATGCTTGCTGAGCTGCTGCAAGAGCTTTCAGCCCCACCAGTACTGCCAGTGGCTACACCACACGCCCAACCTGCAACTTTGCAGACAGTGGCTGGTGAGATGGAGAGTGATATGCTTTCTGCCGTAGCCTCTGAGGAGGTTGATAATCACGTGGGGTTCCCATCTAACGATGCGCAATCAGACATTCCAGTGGCACAGCTCTCTTTGTCAACAGAGCTTATGCTCCTGATGCAGTGGGCTACTGCAGTCATGCAGGTGCCCTTTCCTGCAGCAAAAGAGGAGAGGCCCTCAGTATATGTTGAGCAGCCAACACTCTCCTGCTGCCCCTTCGGTCCACCCAGGGCTATCTGTTTGAGTTGCCTGCCACCTGGGAACACCTGGCCACGAACACAGTAGTTTTCCATACAGTGGACTCCTTGTACATGGTATTTGAAGCAGACAAGCTGGGTCTTACCCACTTTCCGCCGGTAGAAGCCCCCATTGCTATGCTTGTTCTATCTGCCAATCTGTCCTTGCTATCTAAGGACGTGGTATGCCTAAACAAGCAGTGCAGAGTGACAGAAGTTATTCTTAAAAATGCATATGTGGCTAGTGATTTCACTGCATCACTGGAAAGCTACAGTAGTATTCTAGTAGCTTACCAGGCACACCTTATTGGGTCCATCACTGAGACCCGTAAGCCCTTGTCTCAACAGTTGGACAAACTGAGCTTGATCTCCAGGAAATTGCTTCGGCTGTCCAAGCTTAGAGGACAGTCGATAGGCAGAAACCTAGCAGCATTGGTGGCTGCTCGCCGACAGCTTTGGCTCTCCCAAGCACTCGTGCTTGATAGAGATAGGACCGCATTGCTGGACGTTACTGTTACAGGTTAGAGGTCACAGGTTTGGCCCAGCGGTGGACGAGATGCCGTAGCAGTCTCAGCGTGCACGGGAGTCCACCAAGGAATTGGTGCGTCTTCTTCCTAAGCACCCACCTCCCAACACCCAAGCCTGCAACACAATGGCACCCTAAGCCCCAGTTTCAGAAGAAACCGGCGCAACAGGTGGCTTCAACATCAGGTGGACCCACCCGGATATAGCCCACTACTGCTTTTCGCAGGGGGCAAGTGTGCTTTCAAGCGCTCTGTGCCAAGACAACAGGTGCAGGCTTCGCAGCAGGCGAAACAACAGCTTTAGGATATTGCTGCCACAAGTCCAGGGCTCGCTCTCCGGAAGCCACTTGGACTACTGGTATCAGTGCACCACAGAGTGCTGGTGCTCAATACTGTGCAAACTGGTTACTCTCTCCCATTCCAACACGAACCCCCTCCATTTTAGGGAGTGACGATAAGGAGTCACTCAGACAGTGCAGGACGTAGAAGTCATGCTGCAAAAGTGGTCCATTTGATTAGTAGACCCACCCAACAAAAACTGGGTTATATTCCAGGTATTTTTGGTGTCAAAGTGGCGTGGCGGCCTCAGACCAATCCTCGATCTCAGACAGGTAACCTGTATCTGAGTCGGAGACGGTTCATGATGCTGACTTCGTAATGGCTGTTGCAGTCCATCAGGCCAGGCTATTATTTCGCCGTGGTGGATCTAAAGTACGCCTATTTCCACATCCCCTTAAAATCAACATACAGGAAATATCTGAGGTAAGCTTTTCAGGGAACAGTGTACCAAATCTGTGTTCTGCCACTTTGTGGCACCCCAACCCATCGAGGCTGCAGCTCTGGGTTTGGCCTCTAAACGGCTACATTTGAGCTGTCTGGGGTTATCGAACAGGGTGATTGATGCGTGGTTTTGAACCCACAACATGCCGTATGGCAGTTGTACTGCAATTGTTACAGGACCTTTTTGATGAAGGGAAATCTTCCTCTACTCTAAAGGCTGATTTTGTCAGTGCTCAATGCACTGACCAAACCTCCATTTGAGCCCATGCATTCAGCTGAGCTCAAATTTTTGTCTTTCAAGGCCGCTTTCTTGCTTGCTATCACCTCCACTAAGCAGGTGAGTGAAAGCTTGTCTAATTCTCTTAGAGGCCAGAAGGAGGGTCACCCTTGGTACAAACCCTGCTTTTTTAATGGTGGAATTGGAGGCTTTCTATCCCCGTCCTTTTCAGTCTGACAGGGAGCGCCAGCTCCATACTTTTTGCCCAGTGCGGGCATTAGCATATTATGTTGACAAGACTAAAAGCTGCAGGCAGTCAGAACAATTTTTTGTTTGTTACGGGTCTAAGTCCCAGGGACAGACTCTGTCTAAACAGTTTCTGTCTATATGGCTGACAGGCACAGTCCAGACTGGCAAATCTAGCCTGAGAAGCTCACTGGCCTTTCCGCCAGGGGTCAGGCAACTTCATGGGCTTTGTTCCAAGGTGCATCTATCCAGGACATATGCAGTGCAGCGGTTTGGGATTCCTCCCATACATTTGCCAGGTTCTATCGGCTGAATGTCGTGGACCTGCAGAATAGTGGATTTGGCACTAGAGTACTGAGGGTGGCTTCCCAGTACACCCTCACATCAGGACATTAGAGGTGAGTTCATCTTAAGTATTTTTCAGCTTGCTGGAATACTGTTCCACTCAAAGTGAGCTTGCTAGCTTTGTAGCTCAGTGTTGTATACCATGTCCTTGTGACAGCTTGGGTATACTCATCCACTGTAATGGTTAATATTCCCTACTTGAAAGGGAACGTCAGGTTATTATCATAACCCTGGTTCCCTGAAATAGGAATATTAACCATTAGCTTCAGGGTCGCTGTGTTCATGGGCGCAGTTCTTGAAGGAAAATGACGATGTTACTAGGGTGCGTAGCTGTCTTATGCTGTAGGGGCGGAGCAGCAGCTACATCACCCTGCTCGCTCTTTTGAGAGTCTTTGATATAAAGTTTTCAGGTTCGGGTGTCTTAAAGGGAAACACCCATTTGTAATGGTTAATTTTCCTATTTCAGGGGAACCTGGGTTATGATACTAACCTAGCGTTTTAAATGAGACATGGCTTAAGTTTCATTTTCAGTTTGTATTTATTTAACGTCATTTAAAGAATCCTTGAGATATATTGTTACATCTTATATTCAAGCGGTCCTGGCAAGATGACAAAAGAAAATTATACGATTTTAAAAACCACACATTAAGGTGTAGTGAAAGGCTTTGGTTATCTGAAGCTATCTGTAGATACATACTGTATATATTAATAGATGTTTTCTTGTTCCATCCATTGTAGGTTGATATCTGTGATACCTCAAAGGAATGTGTGGTGGGGCCTAAGTGCAATTCGAGCACAGGGAGCCAGTCCTCGGAGCAGGCTTATAACGGAGATATGGACAGTAGTCCTGGAGACACATGTGCTGCCTCCTCCCAGCAGAACAAGGACAAAGGTGTCCCAGAAAACGGTGTCCCCAAAGAGCCTCCCCGTAAGGCCGCTGAGCTGGATGAGATGACTAAGGGGGGTGACGGGAAGGGGGAGCAAGGCGTCTCTCTGAAGAATGGCTGCTTCACACACTGGAAGGACCAGGGCTCAGAGAAAGGAGAGGAGGAGCAGGTGCCGCCCCCTCCCTTAAAGAAGCGAGGGAGGCAGAAACTGGAGCATCCTGAGAAATGTAAGGAAAAAATATAACCGTCTTTGTCCTGAACTCGAAGTATCTGTTGAACCTTTATTTGACCCAATCTTAAAGCTATTAGTGCATTGATCTTTGGTATGTTCAATAGTGGAATAAGAATAGAAATGGCTAGTGCTCCTGCTCTGTTTCATGAAATCAACATTAATTAATGACAGTGACAACAACAGTTGTTGACAATATGAATTGTCAGTTATGTGTTGAGCTACATATTGAAAAAGAACAGACTACTACAGGTGTTTTTTAATACGCATTTAAAGCTGTCGTTCTTGTTCCAGCAAAGCAATGGGTATATTATTAGTAGTCGTAGTAGTAGTCATAGAATTGACTTAATCTGCTGAAGATTTCTTATGCCCTGTACAATGGGCTCCTTTCTTTTAGCGCAGGATAAGGCTGATAGAGTTAAAGACATCATCTGGATTAGGACAAGGTTCACCCTTCTCCCAGAACTGAACAAGGTATTTGCGAGTATACAGATTGTGAGATTTCTTACTGGTTGGGCTTGTGGAGCCGACATCCCCTAGTACAGTAAAGTACTTAATCATGGACAAGATAGAAGGTTGTAAGATTAAAACTCCTTTGCGCTCTTAAAACAATTTACACAGGTCTGCCTGTGTTCATCACAGTGTACAAATATAATATTAAGAAAAGAATACAGATTTTCACTTCAAACCTTAGACTTTGCCTTACAGTTTAATGCTGCTCCCAGAGTAACTGGTTCCATTAACGTGTCTGTGTCATTCACTACTGTAAACATCCTCCTCAGCCTTTTAGCCGAGAGGAGATAGAAGGCAGCCTCTCTATTTCTCATTTACCTTTGAATGCTCACCCTAGAGATGTTTCAGTACAGCTTAGAAAAATGAGAATGCCTCAGAATTGGCAAGTCAGAATGCTTCAGGTAATGATCATTTACCCTTAGGGCAAGGGTTTGGGTCTTGTATTTAATGATTGTCATAACGGGGTATAATTTAAGCCTGTTATTTATGAATGTGGTGGCAGATCAGGTCAGATCTTTTCCATCAGTGAAAATAAACCGATTCAGTACACTATGCAATGCAATTTGTTTATAAAGGGTGGAAACTTCCTCAAAGGGCTAAAAAGTAAAAAGCATAACTGATTGCAAGCATGCAAATGGAAAATGAATAGTGTTATAGATGTCTCTGTGGGAATCATATCTTAGTTTGACGTCTTCCTACAGGAAAAAACGTGTCAACAAAAAGAGATTGATTTTCCTAAAACAAAATTCGACTCACCGCCAACTGTATTAATACAGTAGTCCATTAGGTATCCGACTGCGGTGGGCCAGAGTAAGGGTGGATATGTAAAAAGTCAGATAAATGAATCCTGTTTTAAATACATTATACACAGGTGTAACAATTACTATATTCACACAATTATTGTTTTGAGATTCAGCTTTTATTAGGGAGCTCCCCTAAATTTTTTGTCTATATAGGATTTTAATGCTTGTGACAGAGTAGCCGTCTGCGTACATTTGCTGCTGAGTGACGGGCAGGAGATCGAGATGGAGGTTGCAGCTGATACACCCCACAGACGAACAGTATTCGTTTACACATCGTCGACACACTGAACAGCTCATTTGACACTACCAGCAATGGTAGCGCATGGAGCACGTACAACACAGTGTATGGAAACTTTGATGTGATCTATCTCTGAAGTAATCTTCTCTGCAATAATAAACTAACGTTGCTGAAGAGCTTGGTTAGGGTGGATAAACAGTTAGGGTGGATATGTGACGGGCAGATACAAGAACGCTGAAGTGTACATTTTGACCTTTGAAGGTTCGGAACACATTACCAAAGGGAGGTTTGAACCTTCAATAGTACTAATTTACATAATTTACTGGTGACGTCACCATAGCTACTTGTTTATATTTGATTGAAAATCCTATTATTTTACAGGTAAGCCATATAAATGGAATAAAACATTCACATGTAGTTTAAAAATACGTTACATAGAACAGAAATCATGTATTTATAATTTAAATAAAAACATGTTTATTTACACATAATTGAGGCTGCTTGCGATATATACAGTAAGCTTGCATTTCAGTAGCACCAACTGGAGTGGACTTAGGCAAAACAAAGCTTTATTTAACACATCACCATTCCAAGCAGGTTACACAGTGTAACAATTTTTTTTATTTTTTTTTGTTCCTGGGTAGTAAGTGTTATTTCCTAATTGCTTATGCCTCAAAAGTATAGAAAATGGCTATTATTCCCCTCAAACTTTGCTTTTGTGACCAGGACAGTGATATTTCAAAATACAATATAATCGTAAATCTCGAAAAACTACTCACTTCTAAATCTTTTGTAGTCATCTTTGTATTACTTTAGTATAAATACATGTTAATTTGGATTCATATGTTGTTTTTTTCTGACTTTATGTGAACGAAAGGACACACATTTTCCCATTGGAAATAGTGATATTTTGAAATATCACTGTCCTGGTCACAAAAGCAAAGTTTGTGGGGAATAATAGCCATTTTCTATACTTTTGAGGCATAAGCAATTAGGAAATAACACTTACTACCCAAGAACAAAAATTGTGTTACATAGTGTTATCAGTCACAGTCACATTTTACTACGACTAAAAATATTAATAATAATATAAACTTACACTTGTCAAGTGATCCCAGAGATTGGATATGCCTCCATGATACGAGTTGTTTTCAAAGTTTGCATTCAACTTTGTTTTGGTAATTTAACAAAGAAATCCCAAACAGTAGAGGGGTTTCGAGTCATTTCTTTCAATACAGCTTGCGCTATACAGCTGTCGAGATGGTGATTGAAGAAAGTAACAATTCAAAACCAAAATAACACGACAAAAGAAATTAAAGCGCTTTAATAATAAGGACAAATAAAAAAAAAATAAAAAGTGTGGTTCGGGTTACTCGACCGACATATTTTGTCCGCCCGACCCTAAATATTTTTTGCTGATAACGGGCTACACTTTTTCGCTATCAATCAGAAAAACTGACCACTGTGCACGGCAACGTTTTTGCTCCCATATTCCAGAAACTGCATAGTAAACAAGATCTTCTGTTCATATAAAATGTTGGGGTCTGAGCAGCACGGCTGCAGCGTATCGCCAAGTAGTTGTTTTGCACTATTGTTTGAAAAATGCGACCACATACCAGGAAAAAGTAACCAGTATTAGACTCGGGGTGAAACACCATTTTTCACACTCCGTCATCATTGTTATTTATCTTGAATAGTAGCCTATTTTATTTCACCAATACTTTTAATGTTTAATGTTCCCGACGCATGTTTTCCTTGTACTGTGTCTGCGTGTGCTCTCTGACTAAACAGTAGCATACTGAAATTGACAAGCGGCATTGGGAACTGAAATTGATGTGGCACCTGGTTTTTAAAGGGCATTCAAAATGATCTAGACAAGATTCAGAACTGGGCAGACACATGACAAATGACATTTAATAGAGAAAAGTGTAAGGTACTGCACGCAGGAAATAAAAATGTACATTATAAATATCATATGGGAGATACTGAAATTGGAGAAGGAATCTATGAAAAAGACCTAGGAGTTTTTGTTGACTCAGAAATGTCTTCATCTAGACAATGTGGGGAAGCTATAAAAAAGGCTAACAAGATGCTCGGATACATTGTGAAAAGTGTTGAATTTAAATCAAGGGAAGTAATGTTAAAACTGTACAATGCACTAGTAAGACGTCATCTTGAATATTGTGTGCAGTTCTGGTCACCTCGCTGTAAAAAAGATATTGCTGCTCTAGAAAGAGTGCAAAGAAGAGCGACCAGAATTATTCCGGGCTTAAAAGGCATGTCATGTGCAGACAGGCTAAAAGAATTGAATCTGTTCAGTCTTGAACAAAGAAGACTACGTGGCGACCTAATTCAAGCATTCAAAATTCTAAAAGGTATTGACAGTGTCGACCCAAGGGACTTTTTCAGCCTGAAAAAAGAAACAAGGACCAGGGGTCACAAATGGAGATTAGACAAAGGGGCATTCAGAACAGAAAATAGGAGGCACTTTTTTACACAGAGAATCGTGAGGGTCTGGAATCAACTCCCCAGTAATGTTGTTGAAGCTGACACCCTGGGATCCTTCAAGAAGCTGCTTGATGAGATTCTGGGACCAATAACTACTAACAACCAAACGAGCAAGATGGGCCGAATGGCCTCCTCTCGTTTGTAAAGTTTCTTATGTTCTTATGTTCTTAATATGTGATAGTGCCCGTCGATGTGGGCTCTACTCTGTGATAGTTGACCGCGACGGGAGTTATGCGTCCCGAGCCTTAGGTCAAGGTCATCTACCACACAGTAGAGCCATCATCGAGAGGGCTCTGTCGCTATTAGAAAACCATTTTTACCTTTTTTTTTTTTTTTTTTTTTTTTTTAACATCTTAAAACCTAGATTTACCTTGAACGTGTACTGATTCATCAGGTACCTTTCCACTGAGTAAAGATGTTCTAAGAAAATAGTCCCAAACATTTTTAAATAAAAAACAAGGATGACATACATATAAAGATAAAAACAATGAGTTTTTATTTAGTAAATCCATTTTTACTTTTTATTAACTTGTTAGGGTTTTAAACCCCGCTTTATAATCTGGACATTGCCTGAGAAATGAATGAAGCAATTACTGTTTACGATGGAGTCTGAAGTACTTGTTATTGGAACGTCATTTGAGCTGACGGAGTGGAGTGGCTGGTAGTGACAGGAACAGGACTCACTGTTTGATTAGTTGGTTTTGAGTCTTGTTTGGGGTATCCAGCTGAGGATAGTATTGTGGACCAATTGTGTTTTTGCTGAACATTTACTGTCCAATAGCTGTAAATTGAGCTTTCATTGCGGTGTCTTACAGACATGATTTCTCTTGTCTCCAGACTAGCGTCAGAGAGAATGTTGTCACTTTAGCTATAAGCAGGAATGAAATTTTAAAAAACCCGGTATACGTGCAGATTGATATAAATTTGATTCACAATTGGTGCTGAGACGTTCCAGCAGGCATCTACCATCTATTGGAGCCCGCAAGAGCTGGAAGCTGATTGGCTGACGGTACTGAATCGTTTTCTAATAAGATACACTTTGTGTTTAAGCGTATAGAATCCCAGCATGTTCTGTTTTTACAGCTGCAGTGGTTATTATTACAAGAATGCATGGTTTGGTTGGCAAGAATTTCAAAAGAAAATTAGCCTCTATATCTAATTGGTGATTTTATTTTGAAATAAGATAGTTAAGAAATTACGGGATAATATGGCCAATTCAAAGCAGTATAGTCCTGGGGAAAATGATTAGATTATGAAACACAACAGGGTTTAGGGAGAGACAGGACATGGTGGACTTTTAGGCAGGTTAGACAAAAGTGGAGCAAGACAGCCATTTTGCCCCACATAATAGCCAGATTGCACCACTTCTGAGATTGAATGATCTTCAGTCAATTTCCCATCAGACAGTACACTCACACATTAATGGGAAGCTTGCTGTGAATCTAGAGGCAAGTCTACAGCACCTCGCTATAATATAATTTGTCGTATAGTTTAATTTCAATGCTTACTTTTTCCAAAATGTCTGCAGTTCTTTTCACTGCCTCTTCCTCCACTGTGCCTCCCTTTAGGGGAGTCAGTGGGTCCCATTGCCTGATCTTAGATGCCCTTTAAGCTCTGACAGAGGCTCACCTCAAAAGAGGGTGTCTCCCGCTGGCCATAAGGCAAGATTCTGGGCCACAATGTTGTAATATATCACTGAATCTAATAAAAGTTATTATTTCTAATCCGTATCTGAGCTTTGCCACACTGCTGATACACACACACTCAGTTCTTTCTTTATAGTATCTTTGTTGTAACAATTTCCCACCCCATGTACTGTATGTGGACAGTTGCTCAATCAGATGCCTTTGTAGCTGATATAAAGAAAATACAAATTCCAGTAATGTGCTACAGTAAGCCCTGACAGAGAGTGATGGATATAAATTCTGTTTGGCATTTTTGAGCAACTGTGCCCAGATTTGTAGTCATCTTTTTGGCACATAAGGAAGTCAAAGCAGTAGCCACTGTGCACAGTTTTGTAGCTACATTTTGGTTTTGTATTAGTGTTATAAAATAATTATTTCAGCATATTTTAAAGAAAGAGTCGGCAGACCCACACAGTGGTGAAGTACTCTTGGCTTAAGACTGCATAAACTTTGACAAAATATGCAACTTTGTGCTGCAATGCTAGTTTCCACGGCTACCCCACTGTGTTAGAAAATCACAGCTGTTACATCTTCACTGGTTTCTGTATGAATGTGTCTGAGCCAATAAAAGAACACTGAAATTAGCCAGACACTTCACAAGCAGGATATAGACTAATTAAATGAGCCAGGGACACTGCTGGGGCTTCTTAGTGTGAAACCTTTCACATGCATTAGTTAGTTTGACAAAAAACGGTTCATAGTTTAGAAACTACGCAATGCCTTCCCATTTGAAAGAAGAAAAAATGAAGTATGCAATAAAGCTATAGGAATGTTGCCAGTACTGTGTATTTTGGCCTGCTGGGTTAAATGGCATTGCTGCTATTGTTTTAAATGCATGTGATTGTGAGCAGTGTTGCATTCAGCGCTGCCGTTTAAAAAAAAAAGCAGTATTTTGAATAAAAAGCTGTTCTTTCAATAATGAGCCACAGTCTGAAATGTTTGGACATGCTGTACATTTCTTTAATGCCCTAAGTGGCCTGCTGCACTTCTCATAAAGTGTTTTTATATCAGATATCAATATGTTGTGTTTGATCATTTCAAATGGGATTGAAGTGGGACTGTCACAAAGACGTCCGTAGTGGGTGACGTCAGACCAGAAGCAGGAAATAAACAACAAGAGAGTTGTTGGAGAGTTTTCTTTTCCAACAAGAGAGTTGGTGGAGCTGAGTGAATGGCTTCACTCAGCATTTAATGAGTGAACAGAACAGACAGAAAATAAACGGTTGTAACATACAAAAATACAGGACACGGCACTCGCCGCCAAAATAAAAATACAAACAAAACGGACTATACAGACAAAGCACGGTGAGCAGATATTTTAACGGGGTTATGATTATTATTACAATTATTATTATTACCTCCGTCTCCAATCCCGTTCTCCACTCACCGAAAACATAACTCCGAGTGATTGAAAACATGCTGCTTTTATGCAGCTGTATCGAGACTCGACTGCTAATCAATCATTCAGTTGGAATCACGGTACAACTGCACGTTAATTAATAAGGTGCAATTCCCCGTGCTCACATGTTATTACTTTTTACCTGCACGTGAAGTGCTGTGCAATCCTCATGCCTAAATACAAATATACATTTTAAACACTCATGTTACACAGACCCGTTTATATCCCGTGTACCAATGACTATACACCAACATTAAAACACAACACATAACACAAAATATACACAGGGTGCTGGCACTTTGCCACAGGGACCAGCAACCATCTATACAAAAATGTAGTTATAATTGTTTGGTTTTTTTTGTTTGTTTGTTTTGTTTTTTTTTATATCCCGCTGTGTTCTGTGTTTTTAGATATTTCAGAAGCTCCATTGTTTTGGTTTGATTCTCTGCAGTGGCAAGCAGATTTTTAACTAATGTTAATCCTACATGTATGCTGTTTGATCTCAATTTTGAACTGTTCAGCTGAATGTTGTTTCTGCCATGAGGTTTTATTTTGGTTTTACTTTTATGTTGATATTTGATCTGTTTGGCAGTGTACTATGGTGTGTTTTTATGATTTTATTTCACCTGAAAAGTCTTATAAAAGAGAATTTAACCTTATATATAAAGGTTACAAAAAAAAAAAACCTGGAACTTTAAAAAATGTAATTTATTACTGTATTAACACATTACTCCTTTTTTATATACAGCATCTGATTAGATTGTAGGCTTAATTTAGTTTTGAAAGGCAAACTTATTATTTTTTAAATGTACACTAGTACTGTAAATCCTGAAATAAACTCCCTGATCTGTCACTGGCCCAAGATGTCAATACCTCATTAGTCTAGTAAAACATGTCCAATTTATAAATCAGCATGATTCAGATCTCTAATGAAATGGCTGCTGTAAACCGAGTTGTTGCTTCATCAGTCATTGTTTTGTTTTCTGTTTCCTCGGTTCAATTATTTAAGAATCCTGAATTAGTCAATTTGACACACAGATTTCAGAACTGTATTGTTTTTGTTTTGTTCTTGAAATCAGCCTGTTAAAAGCAAATGGGGTTTCTGTCTCAGTTTTATTCTTTTTCTTATTTCCATTCATGAAGCAGATGAAAAGCAGTGTTTCAAAGATGAGTTTGTGACTATGATGCTTGCACAAATATTCAGGAGCTTGGGTTTATGGTTTTTTTTTGGTTTATGCAGGGAGAGACATTTTACAGTTCTGTTTTAGGGTAGGGGTCTGTCTGTGTGGAGTTTGCATGTTCTTCCCGTGTTCGCGTGGGTTTTCGCCGGGTACTCCGGTTTCCTGCCACAATCCAAAGACATGCTGGTCAGGTTGATTGGTCACTTTAAATTGGCCTCGGTGTGAGTGTGTGTGTGGTGCCCATCCAGGGTGTAGTCCTGCCTTGCACCCTGTGTCTGCCGGGTTAGGTGTCGGCTCACTGCGACCCTGTAAAGGATTAAGAGGTTATTGATGATGGATGGATGGATGGATGGATGGATGTTTGGGGTAGCTTCAGTAGTCTTGGTACAAGTATATGTGATATAGCTATTGTCCATCCGTGTAGGATTTGGACTTATTATACACACACACACAGACACACATATCAGTCCCGACTACAAAGAAGATATACAAATCACAGTCATACATGATCTGCCTATAAACAACCATGGCCATCCTTGGACAGTCCACATTCTTTCCAAAGTCTATTGGTAACCACAATTGTAAATTAGCCATGAGAGATTATTGATAACATGATGGATAGAGTTACCAAAGATCACAAAACAATAGAGATGAGCACGAATAGCTGTGGAATTAATGTAAGTAAGAAAAGCAGGGATTTCAAAACAGCTACCTTTTGAATTTATGCTTTTTTTTTTTCGATTCCAATGGACACTTCAACTGGATAAATGAAAATGACCTTCTACTAATTGAGTTGTTTTTTAATTAATTTGATTTCCTTTTTTTTTTTTTTTGTTTCAGTTAACAAATCAATTTGCCTTTTTCAATGTCAGTCCATTTCCATGCACACTCCCTCAATAAGATTAGCTTCAGTCAGCATTGACCTTGAGAAGAGCCATTCGGCAGAGAGGAGCAGCAAAGAGGAGGGAAAGGTAGCTGAGTGCAGTATTGGCAGGCTGCCCCAACTCAGCTTTAGAGAGAGGGGTGGGGGGCAGCAGGGCTGCTATTAGTCAGAGAAAAACAGGGATGGGATTCTTGAAGAAACTGAAGCTAGCTGGCACAGCACCCACCTCACAGTGAGGCTGCTTTAAAATGCTGCTGCCCAATGCATTCCTGTAGGGCACACACAGCTTTACCTCCACTTTTGTCCTAAAGAAAACGTCTTAGCAACAGGTACTTGGAGCCTGTGAATGTTGATTGTGATTACTGTGTTTTATTCATAATTGAAGGTGGGTGCCACATTGAATAAGTGTGAGTTAATGAGAACATCATGTTGGTGTGTGGGTTGAATATCTATAAAAGGAGTCCTCTTCTTTTTAGAACCCTGTAAAATGCTTGGCCAAACAAGGCCATAGAAGTTCAGTAAGATTCAGTTCTCTGAAGTACAGCTCACATCTTTGTTCTGTCTCAGTCAGAAACCCTTTACTTTTAGCACAATTTTACAGTTTCATTTAGAAACATGGTGTAGTAGTTTTATACCGTGCTTGATTGCAGTACTAATTGTAGTTATAAATAGAACTAGAAAACATTTTTAGTTCTTCATATACACCTCTGAACTTTCACACTGCATTGATCAAATGACTCACTCTTGATCCAGTACTGGGTGATAATGCACCTAAAAATACTTGGTAAAATGAGTTCCCTTGAGAAATTCATTGGAGGTTCCTTATCACAGACAAGGTTGTGGTTTACACTCAGAGCCCTCCTAGAATATTGAAAAATACTTTATTTTAAGTTCTTGAAAGCACTTGTTTTCAGAAACGTGTTATCATGTTTCGCTAAGCAGTCAGCGTTTCTATTTTTGCTTTATCCATCTTTTGGTTTCAGTTTAGAATATGAAGACACATTGAGGTATCTTAAATAAAGAGCTTGTACATTTAAAATTTACTAAATTTGTACTGTTGTGTCATATAGGGACTTAACAAACAGCTCAAAATGGCAGTATCTTATCATATTTGTCCTGGGATTCTATATGGCCCTTTCAGTTACATTTAGAGCATCGTGTTACCTTGGGAAGCCTCACAGAAGTGACATCACAAGCTGACAGAATCCACTCACTTTGGAGTATCTCACGAGTTCCCCTTGCAACAAAAGCAGATTCTTTATGAGAGAACACCCTTGTAAAAAATCTTTGACAGACAAAAACAGGATGCTTCGTGGCAATGAAGTGTCTGGCTGTGGCAGATACAGTATCAGATGTTTCTGGCACAGACCTGTATGGCTGAATGTCAAAAAAGGGCCCCTTCCTGTCTTAACTGCCTTGGCACACTGCACTAAGTTGCTGGTCATGATTTTGCTTTCGAAGCTTTAATAGGGGGATGGAAACCTTGTCAAGGAGCAGGAGAGTAATACAAATGAAGAAGAAAGGATACACAGAGAAATAAAACAAAACCTGTGACCTTATATGGCTGGCATGTGGTTATGTGACCTCTTTGGTTTGTGGATGTAAAGACCTTGATCTTTGAGATAATAGCTTGATTTTCAGTATATATATATATATATATATATATATATATATATATATATATATATATATATATATATAGATAGATAGATAGATAGATAGATAAATGTGTGTGTGTTCTGTAATTCCTTTGGCCAAGTTTGTTAGCGGGGTACACAAAAAGGAACCCTTTCTGTCAGGTTTATTTTTTGGTTTGTCTTTTTTTTGGGGGGGGGGGGCAGAGGTCATGTGACTTAAAGCTGCAGCTGCAATACACTTTATTGTCCTAATGTTTCGTACATAGCTGTATTCTTAGATTCTCTCACTTAAGTTCTGTTACCAGTGTTGTCCAGTTAAACTTAACCCTTTCACTGCTACATTGATTTAACTTCTGGACATATCAGTGATATAGATCATTTCCATTTGACATCATGTTTACAAACTGTTCGATCTCACATACTTTGTTTTTGTTCTAGTTTTTATTTTGGCTGTGTCTCCATAACTTCCCTCTGAGAATTAAGACACCCTGTGTCATGAGCCTGCCAGGGTTCAATCTGGAACAACTGAAAATCGAGACCCATGTCCTTTTAATACAGGCTGGTAGTACTGCTTTTCAAAACTAGGGTCCTTTTAATTAACTAATCTGTTTCCTGTATCAGCATAAAGCGGACTCAGTTCTGGCCCTTTGAAGATTTGATACAATGTGTACAGCAGTTCCATTGTTACGCAGTGCAGTGGAGCCAAGTAATACTGCACCCAAAGTGGCACAAAACCACATTCTGCTGTCTTTCTTTTTTATTTAAATGTTTTGTTCTCCAGAGACCCAGTTACAAACATTTCAGCTCCTCTGTTTTGCGCTGTAAGTAGGTGCATAGACTGAGAGGCAAGTAGAAGAATTGGACTACAGTCAACTGGCATATTTTACTCTGGAATGCAGTCCTACCTGTTTAGTAAGCCGTGATGACCTTGGTGGTAAAAAATAAATTAATTTAAAAAACCTTTACAGTACGTCAATACAGTTGTGTGGTGTAGAGGAGTTGCATAAGGACATATTTTGATAGACGTTCAGGTTTTGTGCTTTTGTCTTGGTGGCAGAGCCAAGCTTGGCTAAAGAAAGGTTTTCAGAAAAAAAACTACCAATCTTAAGAATTGAAGAGTCCATTGGGGCTCCCCTTATCAGTATGACACAGTCCCCATTTCTTGTTTAAATCAAAACAAAGGATGGAAGAAGCCTTCTCTTGCTGTTAACAAGGGAGTCCTTGACCAAAGGAGGGAGGAATTAGTTCAACACACACAAGGTTTATAGTAGCTCTCTATTCAGCCAAATCAAAACTCACACACAAAGCAATGTTGCATTTTCACACAAGAATGATATTGAAGGTGTTAAAAATGTATCATTGCCTTAAAGGTGTAAGAAATGTAGCTTTTTTTGTGTACATTTTTCTCCCTTTAGCTTTCCTAATAATTGTCTCCATTACATTGCACTTGAGTGTCGGCACTGCATTTTTATTCAGCTTTTCAAATGTAAGGGGCCACTGCCAGATTGTACTAGTGTCTTGTTATTGATTGTAAATGTATTCTACAATTGAAAGTTCTGATTGTCTTACTGTTGATGTACAATATAGTTTTAATTGAATGTGTCCTTATTGTGAGAAGTGTACTTTTAAGAGTACTTTTGAAAACACATTGGTGGTGGTCTGTAAACTTAAAGCACAGTATTCCAATGTGGTACAATGTAGTTCAGAAAACCAAAGCTTGTGATGTTGGAGCAGTTTTACTGCTTGCAAAACTGAGCCTGTCTTGCTTTTCAGAGCAAGACAGGCCGCATAGCACAGTGCAGACAGTATGTCATTGCGCTGTGATTTGCGTAAACCACGTTGAACTCTTGTGAAGGAGAAGCCATCTGTGGTTTCTCAGGCTGCTGTTGCAATGAAAGTTGGCGTGTCAGCATCGCAGGTGCGATTCACTTGGTTTAGGAATAAAAAAACATGGACTCGTATTTTAAATGATGTATTTAACATTTAATCATAATGTATAGTGCTTTTATTAACAATCACAAAAGTGTGACTAAGGCCATCTTAACTGCCTCATTTAATTGGGACAGCCATTTATTCTGGACATTTTTCCCTCCCAAGGCATCCCGATAAAGTGGTGCTGACTGTATTACATTTCACATCTAAATGTCTAAAACATCATAAGAAACAAACACAAAGCCTTCCAGCTGTTTTATTAATTACAGTTTAATGGAAAACAACTGTAGCAACAGGCTTTCATTTTGACAGTGTGTTAAGAAAGTTGCTAACAAACTTCATCTTTTTACTGAGTCTCCCAAAATTTAAAAAACAAAAAAAAGAGTTTTTAAAAATGAAGCACTGTTAAAAAAAAAAGTCCTCAAAAAAACATTCCGTGAACATTTCTTAAAAGTTTTGTGGAAATGTGCCATAGAGAGACAACTTTTGCTCTGTTTCGAATGCGTTGTTGATTTTGTAATCTGATTTTTTACCCTAGGGGAAAGTCCCATACACAAAACTAGTTCTGGTTGAAATTAATTGGGCACAGTCCTTACATCAAAAGGGATTACTCGTGATCTAACACAGCATTCTGTATTTCTGAGAAAATCTCATTATTTAGGGGTACCGATGCGCAGTCTTGCAAGCAGTAGAACTGATCCAACATCACAAGCTTTGGTTTTCTGAACTACATTGTGCCACATTGGAATACTGTGCTTTAAGTTTACAGACCACCACCAATGTGTTTTCAAAAGTACTCTTAAAAGTACACTTCTCACAATAAGGACACATTCAATTAAAACTATATTGTACATCAACAGTAAGACAATCAGAACTTTCAATTGTAGAATACATTTACAGTCAATAACAAGACACTAGTACAATCTGGCAGTGGCCCCTTACATTTGAAAAGCTGAATAAAAATGCAGTGCTGACACAAGTGCAATGTAATGGAGACAATTATTAGGAAAGCTAAAGGGAGAAAAATGTACACAAAAAAAGCTACATTTCTTACACCTTTAAGGCAATGATACATTTTTAACACCTTCAATATCATTCTTGTGTGAAAATACAACATTGCTTTGTGTGTGAGTTTTGATTTGGCTGAATAGAGAGCTACTATAAACCTTGTGTGTGTTGAACTAATTCCTCCCTCCTTTGGTCAAGGACTCCCTTGTTAATAGCAAGAGAAGGCTTCTTCCATCCTTTGTTTTGATTTAAACAAGAAATGGGGACTGTGTCATACTGATAAGGGGAGCCCCAATGGACTCTTCAATTCTTAAGATTGGTAGTTTTTTTTCTGAAAACCTTTCTTTAGCCAAGCTTGGCTCTGCCACCAAGACAAAAGCACAAAACCTGAACGTCTATCAAAATATGTCCTTATGCAACTCCTTTACACCACACAACTGTATTGACTTACTGTAAAGGTTTTTTAAATTAATTAATTTTTTTACCACCAAGGTCATCACGGCTTACTAAACAGGTAGGACTGCATTCCAGAGTAAAATATTCCAGTTAACTGTAGTCCAGTTCTTCTACCAGCCTCTCAGTCTATGCACCTACTTACAGCACAAAACAGAGGAGCTGAAATGTTCATCATTTGAAAATGCTGTATCCCAATTAAACCAAGTAACGTCCCAATTAAACAACATAAATAGCATTGGGAAGAACCATCACCAGGAGTTCTATCCCATTTAAGCATCAATCCCCATTATCAGGATCCCGGTGCCATTTGTATTAGTTTTATATGTTATATATATATATATATATATATATATATATATATATATATATATATATATATATATATATATACACACACACACACACACACACACACACACACACACACATACATATATATATATATATATTTTGGTGTATCATTTGACTTTGTGGTTATTCAAAACTTAAAAATTGATGACATTTTTCTAAACACATACACGTGTAGGTAAGGTTGGAATGCAAATTCAAGACTCAGTTTCTCTCTGGTTTCCAGCTCTTAGTCACAATGGGGGCGGTGGAGTCATAGTTACGGGAAGGTGTGGAGGAACTGCAGGGGTCGATTTGTTTGCACTTCTCATACGGTCTTCAGAATTCAGTTTTGATCACCCGATAAAGCCTGTCATGTTGAAAGCTTTTCTAGCACACTTATGATTCCATTCCAATAAAACCACATTTACTCATGGTCTTGAGTGAACTTCATTGACTGTCAGGGTGTATTGCATTCTCAACATGGCTTCAGCTGTAACTCTCTTTTGGACAGCAAAACAGCACTTAAATACATTTATTTCCCACATTTCTGAGTTTTTGCAGAATATATTCACAGATTATGTTTTCCA
Organism: Polyodon spathula; assembly: GCF_017654505.1. Classification (NCBI taxonomy): domain Eukaryota; kingdom Metazoa; phylum Chordata; class Actinopteri; order Acipenseriformes; family Polyodontidae; genus Polyodon; species Polyodon spathula. The sequence goes on from NC_054539.1 coordinate 64,804,099, forward strand.
CAGTGATTTCATAAAATGAAAATCTTTTTAAAATATTAAATATCTATATAGTGCAAAAGGTTGTTTAAATATTAAATATTATATAGTATATCTATATTATATATACAGTGATTATATATTATATCTATATAGTACTAGCATCAATAGATAGATATAGATAGATAGATAGATAGATAGATAGATAGATAGATAGATAGATATAGATATAGGTATATGAGTCAAAACACACCCAGTGCCGCTATAGAAAGTCTACACCCCTTTCAAAAATGTTGCCCTTTTGGAAAACTATAGCCTGGAATTAAAATATATAATTATATATATATATAATATATATAATATATAGATATATATATATATTATATATATTGCAAATATCAACACATTGTAGGCCTAGGATGCCGAGCAGCATGTTTTCACTCACTCAGGGTTGTGTGTTTGGTGAGTGGAGAACGGGTGTGGAGAAGAGAAAGTAAAAAAGTACCGTATATAATAATATCAGCTTGCTGTGTTTGTCTGTGTTGTCCGTTTTTGTCTGGATATTTATTTAGGCTAAAGTGCTGTGTCCTTTGTTTTGTTTGTCTTGCAACCTTTTATTTTCTGCTCTGTTTAATTATTAAATGCTGAGCGAAAACAATTGCTCAGCTTCACCAAACTCCACCTGTCTGTTTATTTTGTGTTGGTTCCTGTTTCTGGTCTGACATCACCCACTACAGCCGTCTTTGTGACAGCAAGTCATCTGCAGGGGGATGCTGCATGCTTTCCTTTAACAAATGACAGCACTCTGTTTTAGTAATGAAGCAATTACCACTATGTTTAGGCTTTATAGTGTTCTGAAGTACTATCTACTTAGGTTTATTTAATGTTTAAACAGGTCCATGAAATGTCAGCGAAACCCTCATTTAATTTCGCAACCTACCCTTGAAAAATAAGTACATTTACTGTGATTTAAGTAGACACCTACTTATAGGCAATACTATCATAGCATCAAACAGGAAGAATACTTTTGAATTAGCATGTTTGGAGATTTGCAACGAAATTGTTGAAATAAATCATTGTAGACATCTATTTCTTGTAACTTTTTTTCCTCATCCCCAAAAGCAAAACTTTTGCTACAAAAGATTTTTCCTGTAATTATTTGTTTTTGAGAAATTTCTAAAAATTATAAATTTCCATTGGATATATATATATATATATATATATATATATATATATATATATATATATATATATATATATATATATATATATATATATATATAGTGTTGTAAATCGAATCCTGACTTTGACATCGATTATCTTGCAAATTCTAATGATGATTATCGTCAGTCCCTCACAGTAACAGTTTAAAGGGACAGTAATTCATCTTTTTATAGAGCATGGTAAAAAACAAATTTAAAAAGACACGTTTGATAAATACATTGGCATTTAAATGTAGCACTCTCCAATTTTCATATTCCTGTCATCACTATTCCTTCGCCTTGTTTTGTGTAAAACCTCATTCCAGTGTAAACTAACAGTAAATTAAGGAAAAAAACAAAAAACAAAAACAAAACAACCCCACTGTCCAAAGGAGAAAAACAAAATAATGGAAATTCACATGGAAATAATTCTCTTGCTCTTTTATTTTATTTTTAATTTGCTGTTGAGTTTAGAATTTATGAATTACGGAGCCCAGCTTCTGGCAAATGCAGCAGTCCCTTGTCAGCATGCCGCGGCTGCAGAGATGCATTCACTTTTTGCTGTCGTATTTAATCAAAACTTTACACGACTTTGCATAGTGATTTAGATTTCCATTATCTTCAGTGAATACAACTATAGCGTAATTTTTCCAAATATTACATTAGTGGTAGCCTACCCTTTCCTGCAGAGGAACTAGACACAGCGACACATTCTCCGGTTGATCATTTTGGCTTGATGGTTGTTTTTTTTGTTTATCATCTACTTTTTCTGGATGTTTGTTTTTCAGATGTACAGCGAAGTTTGATAGGTAGTTACCCATTTGCATATTGCACACACTGCCTTGTCCTTGCTTATAAAAGGTACACAGTCTTGTCCTTTAATTTTCCAGAACCGAAAGTGCTGCCAAACATTACTTTTGGTTGCTCCTGGATTTCTCCCCAGCTCCTGTTCAAACACTAACATGTAGATAGCCATGTGCCTGACAAGCAGGTTGCATTCTGATATTTAACCAGAAAAAAAAATAAACTAAAATAATAATAATAATTTTTGAAACAGCGGAACGTGACAACATAGTTAAGTTGAAGAGTATTAGTTTTGCTCAAGAGAGACTGCTGCAGTTGGGACTGATTTTTAACAAAATTATATCTACAAAATGAATTAATAAAAGCAGGTTACTCTTGATCTCTGCAGCATCATCCTGTATTTGTTCACCATTGCATAGTCTCAGTAACTTTTAGTAGAAGCAACAACACAGATTACGTTCTTGACAATAAGTTAATATGTATAAGACCCATTTTTAATTTCTTGGAATGTTCGATTTCATTAAAATATTGTCTGTTTGTTATGGTGGGTTCCCAATCAATAGATAATTCGATTTTTATTATAATTCGATTTTATAATAATAACATTACGGAATATTAATATATATATATATATATATATATATATATATATATATATATATATATATATATATATATATATATAGCCTTCTGAATGCTATATGGGTCATTAGTAAGCAATAGCAGCTCAGTGTCTTGTGTAATGTGGTCTGTACAGAGGAAATGTATCCTAAAGCTGAAGTCCTAGGAGATGGAAGATCCTGATCATGAAGATTGAGTGTCATGCTTATGCCCTAGTCCATCCTAGCAGTGGCACATGATCTAAACAAACCCAACCTGTCATTAATGTGATGTGGTATCTATGGTTGTAGTGGGTTAACAGTTAAAATAACTGAAAAAAAACAGCTCAAGAATGACAAAGAGCAGGGTCTGGCCACAGGAAGGTCTGCAGCTCCTCTAGCATGTCAATCCCAGTAAGAATCGCTGAGAGCTGAGATCACACAGAGCTTCATGTTGGGGGAGAAAGTCCCCTTAAAATTACAATTTTAACAAGGTTATAGAGGGTGAAATGAGTTTCTTGCTGTTGCTTTGTGCAAGGCAAGGAATACCCCAGCATAAATAAATCCAGAAATGCTCAAAATGGAATGAATAGGTGGCATGCTGGTTCTTTGTCTAGTCTCCAAGGAGATGTGTGCCCTTAGCAGAGAAGCAGTCAAAATAATTGCACAGGTTCTTCAAGTTAAAGATGAGCTTTGGGAGAGCAGCTGTAGATTACTATTGACTTATAGTCTACATGTCATTCCAAGCCACTGTGAAGTAACATTTTCCTTTATCGAAGTTAACAAAATAAATTACCTTCATTTAAAACAAATGTTTGGCTGGTATTCTTTTATTTCTATGCCCCATGGACCGTGCTATTAAATAAAAATGGGAAAAAAATGCCTGAACCTTTCCAAATGATGCAAGTGAACCAAAATAAATTAATAGATAAATATACCTTTAAAATACACCGATTTACTTTCCACCTGTCTCAGGTGAACATTGATGCCTGACAAATCTTTGTGAATGATCAGGACTTTACTTTGGATTGTTGTTGTTGTTTTCTGTGCCGTTTGAATTTTGGCAATTTCTCTAATAAGTCGTACTTCTTGTCTGCTGTTGATCGTCTTTATTTTTCATTATGACTCCAGTAACGGTTGGCTGAGTCATGTTCCATGCAGTGGAGTTTTGTGTTTGGTCAGGTAGGGTACCCGTAATGGGGAGAGTACTTATTTCATCCTTGCATCTTTGTGGCAGGTTACTGTAAGTGGGCTTTACCTGAGTCAGAGTGAAATCATTATATATGTTGTTATTCTAATGAGAGATTTTTTTTAATTTAATTTTTTTGCTGAAGGTTTTAGACTAAATTATTCCATGGAAATGTGTTCATTTCCACTGGCAGAGGAAGGTAACTACTTGTGGTCTAGTTTTATATTTGCTACCCACGTACTGCTCCCCACGTACTGATCCCAACTAAGTCTTTATTTGCTGTGAAAAAAATCAAGATAGTGTCTGTGAGTTATGGAGACTGTCAAGCTGACGAAATTATTTTTGACTACTTAAAAGTACTGTTTAAGAATATGTTCAAATATATATACATTACACATTTGAACCAAGCAGCTGTTTGTCATTGGTACTTGGTGTATCTTGCACTTATGGAAACCAGCCTGTTTTACTAATAGCATTGCATGGTGAGGAAAAAGTATTTTAAAAATGGAATGCATAGTTATTACTGTTGTGCTTTGTCTTCTGCAGTGGCAATTTGAAATAGTATGAATGGATGACTTCCATGCCTAGCAATAACTATAGCAGCCCAGTTTGAAGCTTTTATGTTTGTTTATTGTCTTCTTCTCTAATGGACCATGACCCCTGTAATAAAAAGAACAGCTGCATAATTCTGAAATAAATTATCTTTCATTTACAGTGCTACAGTACTGTGTTACTACTTATATTTCAATTGATGTTGTAAAATACTGAACTTACACTGTCTGAACCACACAAATATATATACAGGACATGTTAACTAGCTTGTGTGGTTGACAGCAGAGCATGTGAGTGGAGCTGGGCCATTTTGCTAAGAGCGTGGAGTGGAGTGGGTAAAGTGCCTGAGCGGAGCATGAGCGTGAAAAGCCCCTGGCACTGCTTCTGCACCATTGCCCTGTACATGTAAGATATGATCCATAAACAGTGCAGCTTTGCAATGCTCCAACAATATTGTGCAATCTATGAAATTGCCCTGTATAATTAAAGTTAACAAAATAATCAGTAATATCCCATTATTTATTACAACAGCAAAAGCCATTGTGTGCTTGTATATGCTTATACAATTAAAAACATCTTTAACCACATGGTATGTGCAAAAGGGTCAGTGTATGTTAGGATCCCAATACAAAATAAGACACCATCAGCTTGGGGTTAAATTACTTTTAGCTGAAATTGCGTCGTGTTCTGCTTGGGGTTGTCTTGCGAGTGATCCCATCAAGGTGCAGAAGATTCACTTTTCATCACTTCATCTAAAAGTGAGAATGATTATTCTCCAGGGAAATAAATCTTAAAAAAAAAAAACACTTAAAACCCCAGTTACTGCTGCAATAAATATTTTGCAGACCTATGTGAACGTGTCAATTATAGCTATCAAATTGTCTGTGTGTGTGTGTGTGTGTGTGTGTGTGTGTGTGTGTGTGTGTGTATATATATATATATATATATATATAACACACACACACACACACACACACACACACACACACACTATCGGTCAAAAGTTTTAGAACACCCCCATTTTTCCAGTTTTTATTGAAAATTAAGCAGTTCAAGTCCAGTGAATAACCGGAAATAGTACAAAGGTAAGCGGTAAACTGCCAGAGGTTAAAAAAAAAAAGTTTAGGTTACCAAAAACTGAAAAATAATGTACATTTCAGAGTTATACAAAAAGGCCTTTTTCAGGGAACAAGTAATGGGTTAACAATTTACAGCTGTTCTGCAGCAATGGAAGTAAATTAAGCCTTGAAAGTTGATGCTAACAATTCCTACAGTTGATTACTTACAAACCCTCTGTCTATATAAAAGCAGTGTTGGAACAGACTGTTACTACACCTTCTTAAGCATTATTTGGACAGTATTGTACTGCAGGAAGTAGTATATTGCTATCATAATGGCGAGAAAAAGGCAATTAACAAAGGAAGACAGACAGACCATTATAACCCTTAAAAGTGTAGGTCTTTAGAGAAATTGCAAAGAAAGCCAAGGTGTCAGTGAGTACAGTTTCCTACACCATCAAAAGGCACTTGGAAACTGGAGGAAACTCTGACAGGAAGAGGTCTGGCAGACCCAAAGCCACAACAGAATCAGAAGACAAGTTTCTGACAGTCAACAGCTTGCGTGATAGGCGGCTCACAGGACAACAGCTTCAAGCACAGCTTAACACTGGTCGAAGTAAGCAGTAAGATAATGAGCCAAAACATACCTCCAGGCTATGTCAGAACTATCTTAGAAGAAAAGAACAAGACGGTAGGCTTCAAATCATGGAATGGCCAGCACACTCTCCAGACTTAAACCCCATCGAGCTGGTTTGGGATGAACTGGACAGAAAGGTGAAAGCAAAGCAACCTACAAGTGCAACACATTTGTGGGAACTTCTGCAACAGTGTTTGGAAGAACCTTCCTAACAATATTTGATTTCCATTGTAGAAAGAATGCCACGAGTGTGTTCGGCTGTTATATCTGCAAAAGGTGGCTACTTTGATGAGTCAAAAATTTAGATTAAATTTTGTTAAACATTTCTTTTTTTTATCTCCAATTGCTTATTTGTAATTTCAGAGTACATTGAGACATTAAACTCCGCAAATTTCAATAAAAACTGGAAAAATGGAGGTGTTCTAAAACTTTTGACCGGTAGTGTGTGTGTGTGTGTGTGTCTATATATATATATATATACACATATATATATATATATATATATATATATATATATATATATATATATATATATATATATATATATATATATTATGTATAGTTTACCATGATAGCCTTCTTGAATCAAAACCAGTCTTTCCTTAAACATCCAATAGGATTTATATTAACCAATTCCATGTCTTTTGAAACAAAATGATGTATGAATTAGTCAAACAATGAGTAATTCAGATTCAGGGTATTGGAAAAAGTCTGGATCTAAACCCCATCGAAATGTTGTGGCAGGACCTGAAGCGAGCTGTCCATGCAAGGAAGCCCTCAAATGTCACCGAGTTGAGGCAGTTCTGTAAGGAGGAATGGGTCAAAATTTCTCAAAACAGATGTGAGAGACTGACCAACAGTTATAGGAAACACTTAGTTGAAGTCATTGCTGCTCAAAGGGGTTACTGAATTTAACTGTTCATATACTTTTTCACATATGGATATTGAATGTTGAATCCTTTGTGGATAAATAAATGTTGAACAAGTTTTTGTTTAATCAGGTTATCTTTATGAATTATTAGGAATTAGATTAAGATTTAATAACATTTTAGGTTTTAAATATGTGAAAATACTAAGTGGTTCACAAACTTTCTTGGCACTGTATCTCTGCTCTCTACAGCAGGCCACTGCACACTACTGACAGCACTCCATCATTTACTTCTTCATTTACTGTTCAGCAGATCACGCCCTTTACTGTCACTGCTCACTACAGCAGATCTCGGCTCCCTCTTCAGATCTGCTTACTACTGCAGCATGCAAAAGTTGCTTTAGTTTAAATCTGCAACTGCCCTCTTCCAGAACTTCCAAAGTTCAAATTTCCTCCAGTACTCAGATCGTAGCAGACATTTCCCCAGTCAAAGCTAACGCTAATCCCTATCTAATAAAATAAATAAATAAATAAATGGTGCTTGACTTCCTCAGCAATCTAGTCATATGTGCTAATCCTCTCAAATACTACAAATATTAGTACATGGTGAGAGACGTGGTGTGAGACTGGAAATCTGTCTTGATTATGAGTTAAGGAGTTAGACTATTAGGAGAATGACTGGAGTTGTGAAACCCAAATCTCTGAATGTGAGTTCGCCTTTTCTATTCCAAGCAGACATGACAGTAGGAAAGCAGTGATTGATCCCGTGTTAACTAACACATAGGATGGTCGGCATCTCATCTCTCTGCCCTCGTTTCCAGAATATGGGGCGCCAAGGGCGCTGAGCTTCCTCAGCAGTCAATTAAAACCGACCAGTTTCACCAAGGGCATTTCATTCAACTCTCAACATATTTACTCTCCAGAATGCCCCTACTTATCCATGTCAAAGTACATTGCCTCAGAGAAACCATTTCTCCCATCAGACCCACTGTTCGACTCCCACACAATTATATCCCGCCACTGGTTCTCCTCTCATCTTGCTACCCTTGTTTCCCGAGCAGGCCTGCCTCCTCAATTCTATACCCTTCATTCATTTAGAGTTGGAGCAGCCACTTCTGCAGCCAAGGTCAACATCAGTATCCACACAATCAAAAAATATGGGGCGCTGGGCTTCCTCAGCAGTTGAGGACAGTTCTGCCGACATCGCTGAAGCCCATCAAAAAATTGTTGCCTGGAGTGGGGGCTACCTGTCTGCCTGGTCCACCATAGGTTTTCCCCTAAGAGCAAAGGGTTTTTTTCCTCTCCACTGAGCGGCAGGTATACACATATCATCTCACTAACCCTTTCTTAACCTCTCTCCTGTTCATCTTGTTTGTCCTTTCTATTTTTCTGGTATGCTTCTTTTATGTTATGCACTGGCGTGTTTCCTGTTGTTTGTCCCATGGTGGGGTTTCTGTGGGAAGACGGGCATCCATTCTTTGGGGGGCAAGTGAGTCTCACTTCCCTGACCTCCAGTCTGCTTCAGCGACCTCGTCCTCACTCTGGGGGTGTTCTCACCGCTGTGAGCCAGAGGGGACCCCCGGCCACACTGTCCTGTCGCAAATCATGCACTAATCTTACCTCGTCACCCGTGGCTCTGTTCTGTTTCCCTTGGGACATGGCCCGCTTTACGCTGTCAGTGCTGAGTCCCAGGCTAACCCATCTCTCTGTTGCAGGTTCCCTGCGGGATGCCTTTCTGTTCCCGGCTTCGGAGGCCATTGCCTCGCCTTCTGTCCTAAGTCCAGGCTCTCTCTGTCCCATTAACAAGCTTTTTTCTGCTTCCTCTGCTCTATCCTTACAGCCTCAGCAAATGACCCTTGAATTGAACATGTACATGGTTCTTTTTTGACCTTTAACAATTAAAAGGGAGTGACTTTCTGATGTAAACAAGTTGCATTTGCGATCCAAAGGAACAAGAACATTAAAAGAAAAGACATGCTGTACAACATTTATGTCAGCCCTTGTGCACAGGTATGAAAAAGTAGATTTCACTTGAAACTAATATTTTACCTCAGCTTCATTTGACTGGATACTTGCATCAAGTTTCATAGACTCTATTTTACTGTCTTTACTTGTAAAAAAAAAAAAAAACCCAAAAAAACATTTACCTAATTTTGCTTGGCACATGCTGTCTTGTTCATTCTCAAGTATTGGCATCTCTGGGTTTGTGTTCCTGAGTAAAAACCCAACACGGCAGTGGATTCCAGATTCCTGCCACTTTTCAGCTTTTTTTTTTTTTTTTTTTTTTTACTTCTCCTCACTGTCATCTCTGTTTGGGACTGACACGTCCAGTTGCACCACTTATTAAAAATTTTACAGTACAAAATAAAAATTGAACACTGTGGAAGGGTGTGGGTATTCACTGATACGGGAGCGAGAAGGTTGTAATTGGAAAACAACTCTCTGGTGCCCAGTTTTATTATTATTTCCTTTTGTTTTTTTTATTATCTGCCAAATGATGCTGGTTCTGTTATCCCCAATGCCAACAATGTTAAAAGGGTTGCACTTGTTTTAAGCAGTACAGGTGCTCAAATATAATAATGAAATCAAACGGCAAAATGAAAAAGGGAAAATAAAACACAGTAATAAAACTACAAACAAAAGCTGCTGCTTATGCAGCATCCCCCACCGCTGCTAAACAGGTCAGCTCGGGTCTCAACCTACGCTCTTATATTACCTCCCTATACACTGGGGTGGCGAAGGTTCTCCCAGCTACCTACACATGTCCCCATGGTACATAATTATTTTTCTCTCTCTTTTATGTACTATCTGCTGTTTTCCTCAGCCATGCTTGCTTGTCTCGTCCTTTCACTCCAGCTGCTGACGGTCTTGCCTCGTTTTATTTACATCGGCTTCCAAACCCACCATCACTGGGTTTCCCCTGTCTTGGCCACCCGAATGAATAACAGAGCGTAGTTCTTATAGGCCCGCCTCTCGACCACTCAGAGAGAGGGAAGGATAACACACCCTCACCCAACCTCACTGTGTCACTGCCATGATTGACAGGCGGATCTTTCAAGGCTCTCGACCTCCCCCTGCAGGATGGTGCATGTCCCAGATAGCCAGCACAGATCCCCCCTGTTACAAACACACTTTCAGGTTGTTCTATAAATCTTTCAATTGAGTGTTTAATATTAAAATGCAGTACATTTAAGCCACTATTAAGTAGAAAAAAAATCCCTGTTGCTCAGGATTTTAGGTATAATTATTTTAGGTACTGTGTGAGTGAGAAAAGATGAGCTACACTACGCAAGGAGTCAAGTTGGAGTCAAGTTGCAATGAAAAATAGTACAGTACTGTTCTACTCTGGCTAAGCAGGTATGTAGGTCTGGTACAGGGGTTAAAATGTGACGATTACTTAGGGATCACAGTGTCCCAGAAGCTTGCAGCTACAGTATTAGGCAAACTTGAGCTGCAGTACAACCCACTTGTCTATGGAAAAAGTCTAAATAGAGGGATAACTAGGCCCAACAAGAGAGTTGCAAGTAAGGCACAAAAACTATTCCTAGTTGTTAGCTCAAATCCGCCATTTAAAGATGAAAAAAAATGTGAGCCCTTGTGAAATGCCAACAAGAATGAAGAGAAAGTATAATTATAGACAGCTGTGTCTCATGGAAAGGGGATATAAGGTCAGTCTGCTTTTGTGCCAAAGTAAACTTGGCCATACTCCAAACCCATCACAATTCTGGCAACAGCAGTGGAACCTTTTTATTGTTTGAATACTCCTCTGTTCCTTGCCTAATGTATTGTTTGATCATTTTGTACAACAAAACACGTATGACGCCACCAGAGAAAGATTATAAGCCAGATAAAGGGCAGGGAAGTGTAAATTAATAATTTATTTTCAGAAAAATACATATTTCTTTCAGCCAAGGACATGGCCCAATTAAACAAATGTTTTCTTTTTTTTGTTTGTTTTGTGTTTTGTTATTAATAGTTTTAAAAAAGAGATAGACTTGACCTAAAAAATATGTCTCATCGTTTTTTAAATGGTTCCCTGTTGGGGTACAGAATTTTCCCAAATTTATTGTTGTTTTAATCTAATGACATTTTTTGCCTTCAGATATTTCATGTGAAGGTTACAATAGACCTTGTTAAGTTTTATATCGGGGCAAATAAGTTGTGTGTAAATTGACAGTATCTGTCAGATATCTTACTGTTTGTGTTTTGTGGGTTTTACAGTAGGTGTACAGATGCAGTTAACTTTTCTCCCTTTATGACCATCCTGCGACATTCTCCTGCTTCTTTCTAAGAACTTGAGCGCAAAGTTTTTGAAGAGTTGCTGGCTTTTAAATGAACATGCTCTCAGAGGAAGTGGCGCCAAAAAATTTGAAGAAATAATAGATGGTGTGTGCTTGTGAATAAATCTGCCAAACTAGGTCATTGTTTTTACAATCGCTCCCCTTTCCTCCAGTTCACAATGAGAGACCGGATGAACAGTACTCCAGAACAGTACATTATTTAACCATTTCAGTGACCAGTGTTCACTAGACTTCTTTGAATTTGCCATTGTGATGAAATCAGAAACCTACAGTCACAGCAAACCACCCGTGACCAAGTGGGAATTATGTGTGAGAAGGCTGTTCAGCCTATCTATGTCTATTAAGGTGTGTAAGGAATGAATAGGAGGAACTAGGCTGCCGCATCAGAAAATACTTTCTGAATTAAAAGCATAATTAATGAAAGCCCTCTGTGTGAAACATTGTGTAAGAACAGGATCCAATGAGATATGGAAATAGAAATATAACACCTGTAGCTTATGAAATCGTTATGGCTGGCAGCAAAGGCGAATCCAAGGTGAAAAAAAGCATGCAAATCACAAAAGAATAGCAAGTAGGTAAGACAATTTAAAAAAAAAATGTAAATCCTGGTTGCAGTATTATTTTTAGACAGTAGCTTTCGCTCCTTTTCCTGGAAGAAACTGAAGCTTGTCTGAGAAACATTGATTTTCTGATAAGACAGGAAGGAGAGGCAGTGTTTTAGGTCACAAAGGCTGTGTGCTTGCTGTCTGCATAAAGCATTTGCTAACACAGACAACAAGGTATTTTTGTTCAAGGGAAAGTGATATCAAATACAGGTTAGTGTTACAAGTATTCTTTTTTTTTTTTTCATACAAAGGCTGGTTAACTTAAGCGTATTCATATCAGTGCTTGAACTTTTCGCTCCCGGTATTTGTTTAATGGAAGTACACAGTGTTATCTGATTTTGTCTGAAGCGGTTGAGTTATCACCTTGACGATAAGGAGACCAGGTGTACAGCATCACCACCTTGCTGTAGTATGTTCCTTCTCAGCACTTGGATGGCAATAATGTACATGAGTAGACAACATTTTGGTTGTGTGACCAAGTGTTGTTGATGTGTTGTCTGTTTTATTATCTGTTTTCCAGCACAGTTTAGTAGGGATCAAAGTTAATTGATGGGGAGTCTATGGGATAAATGTTCTGGAGTTCTCAGAGTTGACATTGTATGAGGAACTGCTTGGAAGGCACATTAGTTCAGAGACCAAGGCTGTACTCCTTTGTCTCTTGTGGAGAGTTGTATTGTCTGCTTCATCACTGCAGTGTTCTCTAAATCTTCAAGATTCTGCATAACTGGCTTTTAGCCTGGAAGAGCAGAAGAGAAGTGATCTTAAAGTCAATATGTTGTGGAGTCAAAGGAATACACCCCAAAAGAGCTGGGCTGGCCTGGATTCTGAAGCTGTTCATGGACTACTAACAGCCCTGTCTGGGTAAACTACTGCTGGTATACCTTGATTAAAAATAGAGCACTCCAGAAATGCTAGTAAATCATTTTAATTCATAGGAGAATAGCTTGAAAATGTAACTAGCTAAGCCAAACATAAGGAGTGTTCTAGTACCGTAAACTTACTGTCATATTTGTTTCCTATCAACCTGGGAAAGCAGTATGATTTTCTTTCCTGACAACAGATTTTGAAGTTAGTCTAAATGGTGATTTTGATAAATGCGGGTAACTATCGATTTCTTCTTACAAACACTGAAATTCACTGTAATCTGTCACAGAAGGGCGGTGTTTCTCAAAAGGAGTTAAACAGGTGTTCCTGTTCAAATTCCATTTGACCTTGCCAGCATGGATCGATAGTACTTAACTAATGATAATAAAAATAATTGTGTTATCAGCATGAATACCGAGAGTTTTTGACCCTATACAGGTCAAACAGAAATCAGTGACTATCTTTTATTACAAATATCCATTTCTGAGATTACCAGAGCCTTCCTAAAAATTCCATTCATGTTCTAATGATTACCGTATCTATAGTCTTGCAACATTTTTTTTTTTTTTTTCTTTTCTGACAAATATTTTTCACCAAACAAAACTTGTTAGAGAGGTAGTGTGCCTGCTAGTGATTTTTAGTACTGTACGTTATCCAAGAAAATCCAGCAGACTTGTTCCCAACTGTTGTATTGTCCGGAATGATTTTTGACATAATGTTTAGGTTCACTTTTAGTCTAGACTTTTAATTTCATTAACAAAATTGGCTGTACTGTACTCATATATTTGTTACAGTTCATGTGTAAATTCGGTGAATCTATAGATTAGCTGGTAAATGTGTAGATTAACCAGCTCACTGGTCAGTGTATAAAACAACTAAGGAGATGGTAGTTTAGCCCAATCCCCTGCTTGAAGCCTCTCCAGGGTTTTAACTATTTATTGATAATGTTCACGACTAATAATCACATAGTTTTCTCTTTTTTTCTAGCCGTAGCAGTCTGCAATTTACTTACATCCATAATCACTGTCTGGCAACAATTCACAATACAAAATAATGTTTTGCTGGCGTTCAACTTAATGATACTAAATCACACTTAGTACAGGTATGATTTTTGCTGGAGAGATTTCATTATTACCATACCTAATGTTTACCCTATGGTAAATTTTGATTTAAAATAAAATAGAGAAAGTGATTTTTTTTTTCATTTTTTTTTTTTTTTTTTAACATAGTGAAAACAAAGTGGATAAAATCGTTAGAAATAAAACCAGAAGTGTATATTGGACAAAACATTGGTACATCCTCTCTACTAAATACATGTTGTTATTATTATTATTATTATTATTATTATTATTATTATTATTATAATAATATTATTAGTATTATTATTATTATAACGTTGCTTCCCTACAGTCACTTCGAAAGATATCTTTCTATAAAAAAACCCAAAGATTGGGTGTTCTAACCACAAAAATAATTAAATTATTAGTTAATAAATCAAATGGACTCTCTAGAATGTCTTTATTTATTTACATTATGTGTGTGTGTGTGTGTGTGTGTGTGTGTGTGTGTGTATATATATATATATATATATATATATATATATATATATATATATATATATATATATATATATATTTCGGTATATTATAGGAACCATCTAACTGCAATGACAAAAATACTTTATTTCTAAAGATCAGTGGTGGTGTATTACGACCATCGTAAATTGATATAGATTCGTAATAAGTATTTTATACATGATCATTTCTCACCGAGTCCTCGCATCTCCCTGTGAAGTATCAGGAGTGTTGCCCTTCTGGAAATGGAAGAACCTGCTGACCAAGTGCCTACTTATAAAAGTCTGTTGATCTTTCTTTGTCTTGTGCATCATTTTACACGAGTTACACAATATTGTGAGGGACGCTTTTGCATAACAAATTGGGCATTCATGTGAAGGAAAATGTGCGTCAAAGTGTGTGCTGTACATTAAAAGTAATTCATCCTTTGTCAAAACACTTTTACAGAATTTCTGATTCAGACCATTTGTAATCGTCAGTAACAGATAACACTTAAGGTTGGCTGTTTTGGTTTCTGTGTTTGTCTGCATGGAAACATTATTGCTTCATGATGTCATATCTAAGGAATGTGTCAGCTTGAGAGCAGAGAGTGATAAACAATAGTGTTGTGAGTATTTAAATACAAATACAAGCTTGCTACTGTACTGTATGTCGTAGTGAGGTATGTGTAGGACAATAAATGCAGATGCTAAACCTACTTTATCCCCTGCCAGGATTTTTAAAACTGTTTATTTTAACTCTATGAGGTACGTGAAAACACATCTATACATTATAAAGCATATAGTAGCATAAGAAACTGTGGCCAGAGGGTTATTGAAGAGGGCACAGTCACTGAAATGTCAATATCATTCATAAAACAAGCTCCTTAAAAAAAAACAGCTTATTCCACACTTAAAACCACTCCCACTATACACATATATTTATGTAATTACTTTTTTTAATTTTCCAGTAACTTTGTTGCGTTTTAAAATACCAGTGTTGAGTGTATACATGCATCTGTCATTTTATGTGAATGGTATTGTCTACAGACAAAACAGTGGGCTTGTGATATTAGTATAAACCATATTCTCAGATGTATTAGATTGGGTGTACTGTAGCAGTTAGAACGTCATACATTCTAAATAATGCATGTCAGACAAATTATATGCACCATTAGGAGTATACTTTGAGAACACTGAATTTCATCAGTTTTTCAAGCAGCATTACAGTTGACAGTGCATTCATTCCTGGATTTAACAAAACTAAACAGCTAGATTTTAATGCTACATTCATGCAACACAACACACTAATAGGAATGTAGTTTGTCCCAACCGTTTAATTACTAAAGCTGTAACACGTTTTACTGGTGCGGTAAGATTGTATACTCTTCATGCACAGGAGGGCCTGAAACACTTGTAGCCAGTGTGCTTTCAAATACAGATACAGTGCTGCTACATTATTTTTAGCACACAGTGCTATACCCTTAGTCTCAGTATGCTTGTTGTAGTATATCTGAATAATAAATAATTGAACTGGAACTTTTCCATCCCTAGATCTCAATCCGAGAAAATATATCTGTTTTATTTACGCACATTGATGTTTGATTTATGTGCATCTTTAATATACATTGTTACAAATATCAAATATAAATTTATATATATTGAAATGATTATATGTCAAGCATCAATGTGTAATAACTGAGTTTATATATATATATATATATATATATATATATATAATATATATTACGAGTGTCCAGATAAGGGACTGACAAAGTTTCTGTAGTGGGTAACACCACAGACAAGAAACTGTTCTTTGTTACCCTCAAAACAGTTTTGTCCTGTCTGTCTCTACTCAACAAACTTGCCAACGCGAGTCAGCATTTAATAACAAAATAAAAGATCTAAATTTATTTTTTTTGTTAAAAAATAATTTTAAATAAAAACTGAAATTAGTTTATTCGAAAACCTAAATTGGATAAGTGTCCCCCCCCCCCCCCCCCCCCACCTGTAATAGCAATCCTAAATTAGCTGAGGTGTAACCAATCACCTTCAAAATCACACACCAAGTTAAGTAGCCTCCACCTGTGTTAAATTGTAGTGATTCACATGATTTCAGGATAAATTCAGCAGTTCCTGTAGGTTCCCTCTGCTGGGAGGTGCATTTCAAAGCAAAGCCTCAACCATGAGCACCAAGGCAACTCCAGGACAAAGTTGTTGAAAGGCACAGATCAGGGGAGGGGTATAAAAAAATATCAAAGGCCTTGAATATCCCTTGGAGCACAGTCAAGACGATCATTAAACAGTGGAAGGTGTATGGCACCACCAAGACCTTACCTAGATCAGACCGTTCCTCCAAACTGGATGACCGAGCAAGAAGGAGACTGATCAGAGAGGCTACCAAGAGGCAATGACAACTTTCCAAGAGCTACAGGCTTTTATGGCAAAGACTGGTCAAAGTGTGCATGTGACAACAATATCCCAACAACACAATAATAATGTTTTAACTTAGGAAGAGTTCAGAAATCAATATTTGGTGGAATTGTCAGAGCAGAAGGAAGCAAGTTTTCTTCCAGGACAACCTTGTACTTGGCTTGATTCATGCGTCCTTCACAAAGACAAATCTGCCCGATTCCAGCCTTGCTGAAGCACCCCCAGATGAGTCCAATTTTCAGTTTTGCCCAACACCTGGTCGTCTAATGGTTAGACGGAGCCCTGGAGAGGCCTACAAGCCATAGAGTCTCGCACCCACTGTGAAATGTGGTGGAGGATCGGTGATGATCTGGGGGTGCTTCAGCATGGCTGGAATCGGGCAGCTTTGGCATGAATCAAGCCAAGTACAAGGTTGTCCTCAAAGAAAACTTGTTTCCTTCTGCTCTGACAATGTTCCCCAACTCTGAGGATTGGTTTTTCCAGCAGGACAGTGCTCCATGCCACACAGCCAGGTCAATCAAGACCCTGTCATGGCCAGCCCAATCTCCAGACCTGAACCCCATTGAAAACCCCTGGAATGTGATCAAGAGGAAGATGGATGGTCACAAGCCATCAAACAAAGCCGAGCTGCTTGAATTTTTGTGCCAGGGGTGGCATAAAGTCACCCAACATCAATGTGAAAGACTGGTGGAGAGCATGTCAAGACGCATGAAAGCTGTGCTTGAAAATCAGGGTTATTCCACCAAATATTGATTTCTGAACTCTTCCTAAGTTAAAACATTAGTATTGTGTTGTTTAAAAATGAATCTGAACTTATTTTCTTTGCATTATTCGAGGTCTGACAAAACTGCATCTTTTTTGTTATTTTGACCAGTTGTCATTTTCTGCAAATAAATGCTCTAAATGACAATATTTTTATTTGGAATTTTGGAAGAAATGTTGTCAGTAGATTATAGAATAAAACAAAAATGTTCTTTTTACCCATACACATACCTATAAATAGTAAAACCAGAGAAACTGATAATTTTGCAGTGGTCTCTTAATTTTTTCCAAAACTCTGTGTGTGTGTGTGTGTGTGTGTGTGTGTGTGTATCAAAATGTATATATATATATATATATATATATATATATATATATATATATATATATATATATATATATATATAGTTCAAAGTATATATATATATATCATATATATATATATATATTATATATATATATAGCATATATATATATATATCATACTATATAATTATATATTGACTTAGATCTTGAAACTTCACATGCGCAGATTTTGACACATGTGTAAAGTGAACATCTCCCAAATGAATCAAGTAATTACCAACTGGGGGATGGCCACATATATAAAAGCAAAGCAGCCACTCCTGTTGTTGATGAGCGTTGGAGAGAGTTTGGAGGAAGACGAAAATGTCTTGAGTCGGAGAGGCAGTAAGAATTATAATAACTATAAAACAATTGCTACTCGTAATTGTTTTAATTATTGTCTGTTTTGTTTTGGCCAATGTGCCTTTTTGTTTATGAAAAGTGTTTTCTTTCTGTCTGTTTAAACCTTTTATTTATTTATAATAAACATGTGCGTCAAAGCTTCATACCCGCAGTACTGAGTCTGTCTCTTCCTGGTCTGTGACGTCACTGCCAAACCACCTGTGACAATAAATAAATCATTAGATGAACAATGCTAATGTAGCATGGTGATGTAACATAATCTAAATTGAATTGCTTTGAATCATTTGCAAAATACTATACTACATGTACAGGTACTGGTTATTTAAACCCAGTTGTTTAAATCTACCTAGATTGCCTAGACCATTTATGTGATTTTCAGTATTGTTGGTGAGAACTCAAGTTTATATATAACAGTGAAAAGTGGATTTAACAAAAAAGGAGTCCCAGCACTCCACAAGTTCACAGTGTGGTTTGCATGGTATTTTTATTGCTTTCTGTTTCGAAATAGGCTGAGGTCACAGGGATTTAAACACCAGATTTCAAATTGGTTTGGATTTTTATCAGTTTATTTGCCAGCAACTGATTAATCATATCCTCCATATGAGCTGCATTCTAGTGAGAGTGCAGCGGGTGCAGCTATAAAAGGGTCTTCAGCAATACAACATGATGGTTTCAATTATAAACAATGCCTGCTTTGTCAAAGCAAACATTTAACTGCAGTGATCAATTTGAAAATAAAACACATTTTTATTTCTTATTTTCAGACACGGAGGAAGAAGAGGAGGCCAGTTATGATCCAGTCAAAACAGAGGTAAGGATCACCATTTGTTTCACAGGCCCTCCATTAATTAGATATATCCATTTTCTTTCAATTCAAACTTTTCCAGGTCTATCACAATATATATAAGATAGCATCACTATATTTCATTTGACTTTACATTGGAAGTCCCCCGTCCCCCCCAAGAAAATATTGGCTTGCTATTTCTGTGTAGTCAGGAACATTAACCAATTATTTTTGGCTGAGGCACATTTAAAATATAAAACAGGATCCTTTTCATATATTAAGGTAGGGTACCTATCCAGTCAAATCATTAAAACTCAGTTATGTTAAATACACAGTATTTGCCAAGTCGTAATATACAGGTAGTGTATTTAATTGCTGGATGTTTTTGTAGCGCTTCTGACATAAGTTTTAAGGCCTTCTCCCAGTTTGTTTAGCTGATGCTTAAAAGCAGATGCAAAGCAAAACTACTGTGTCTATCTTTTGCATTTAAAAGTTATAGTAACAATAAAACATAAAAAAAGGCTTGACACTCTCGAGCAGAGTCTCTTTCATGTTGTTCCGCAATTACAAAAGTTTCTCAATTATGCTCTCTGCTGGAATGTCACGTTCAGAGTAAGTGCATTCACCTGTCACAACAGTTTTAAAAGTCAGCTGGAAAGGAACTCTCTCTGAGCAGCAAAGGAAACATTAGGGACACATAAAAGCAGTGGACCAGGCTTTAATAGATTTGTTGTATAATATTTATAGGGCCTCATTCACTAAACAGCGGTAACGTGTTTTGCACGCAGTAAGCCCCTTTACTGTCTGCTCTGTATACCTGCTGTATTCACTAACCAGTGGCAGACAACCTAGCGCATGGAAAAAAGAGAGTGGAAAATGTACCACGTTCGAGTCATTTAAATATAATGAATTGTGTTAATGTGAGGAAATGTATGCAAATTAC
The DNA here is from genome assembly GCF_017654505.1 of Polyodon spathula. NCBI lineage: Eukaryota > Metazoa > Chordata > Actinopteri > Acipenseriformes > Polyodontidae > Polyodon > Polyodon spathula. The sequence continues at coordinate 64,823,933 of NC_054539.1, forward strand.
GTCACAAAATACCACTAGGGAGGTTTTTGATATGCAAACCATACTCACTTAAGGGCGCTAACTTTACTAGGTGCCTCAGCGTGTGTTAAAAGTACCGCTTATTGAAACCAGGCGGTGTCACAGAACCAGCAGAAGAGCGAGAAGACGAGTCAGGGAGAGAGTATTTCAGACCAGCCAGGCGTTACTAGGGCTGTGTGAGGAGGAGGAGGAGGAGGATGTAATAACTAGATACAGATTGAGCACAGATCATACTAGCCTTATATGTAGGGCCCTGGAAAATTTACATTATCACCAATTTCACAGACATCGTGGATTTGACTGCCTACTGTGAAAAATATGCATTCTATTTTCCTTACAGTATTTTACATTACTCTTCACCTCCCCTGTTGATTTCATACTTTTATCAATTAGGAACAGCGCTACAGTAGCTGTGCACAATCCAGCGTCAATGCCTTACTGTGGTAACGGGGTCAAACAAATACTGGCTTCATGAGTGTTGAGTTCCTCATACTGTACAATGACGTAATATGCGAGTCGGAGGCGGGAAGTTTAAAATGGTTGTTTAGAGTGGATAGTGTTGATTTATTAGTTTGCAGTCTAGGATTAACATTAAAAATGAAGACAGCTGACCAATCAAAAAAAGCTGGATTCATTTCAACAGAAGATAACGTTCCGAGGTACGATAAGGGGCATGCAGATGGTGGGATTCTGTTTTGCTCAACTTGTAAATTACATTAAATGTGTCTTTGGATTGTCTACAAAAAGGTACCATTGACAAGCATCTTGACAACACGGTGCACAAAAACAAGAAAATCAGACTCTAAGTTCAGCTAAACAATAACCGAACAAGCAGATCAATCACAGGATTGTTTTAAAAAGAGCACAGAATGTGGAGAAACATGTGATGTCAACACGTTTGAATTAGTGGAAGCTTTTTAATGAAAACAATGCCAAATTGTGGAGCTGTTCCTAACAGTGACACACTCAGACGAGAGTATCTTCCTAAGTGTATGCAGCACACAAAGAATATTTAAATGGCAAAATGAATGATTCTGAGTCTGTTTGTGCTGTATGCGACGAGAACACTGATGATCAAGGCAACGGTGTGTTTTGAACATTATTTTAATCACACTGAGCTTTACAACAGCTAATTCAGAGGAATTTACTACTTACTGAGTAGATACACTGCATGTTGACACTAACCACACAACAGTAGTAGATCATTAAAACGCTTGTGTGGTATGGCAGTTGTGTGTCTGCCTTTGTAATAATAATAACAGAGGGAGAAGCACTAGCTGTCTACATCTATGCTTAGTTGTATACAATGTATTAGTTATTATTATTTAAGCAATAAGGCACGAGAGGGCATGGTTTGTGCTGGATATTGTCAGTTGCGTTGTTAGGCACGAGACGCAGTCAAGTTTTGACCGGTGTTTTAATTGATTTTGGCACAGTGATACGTGGTTAGCACAGGTACAGTGATTTGCCTTTGTTCCTAAATAGTTCCTAATCGTGACATTGGGCTGGATATTGTAAGGGCTTGGAACCCTAATGGACCAATCAGCATGCAGCATTCTAACAATCAGTTTTATAACTGATCTTGTATCATTTACTAATAATTTGACAGTATCTGTGGTTTTAAAACTTCATAAATTAATTTTTTTATAAAGAAAAACACCAAAGCTTTGGTTTTGTTATTTCAGGTTTGCAGTTAACATTTCTCCCGTGTTTAATATTTTGGGATTAAAGGCAGCAAAATAGTCTATGGGAATTATATGGTCATTGTAATTAATGTGTTAACATAGTTTTTAAAGGTTTACAAAACTCAAAAGCGTTGTCATTCAAGGTTATTTTTAAAAAATCTATTTTGTCTGCTTGTTACTTTTTTTTTTTGCAGCCAACACAGACCCAGGCTTCTCCCCAGATCTTTTCAGCTACCAGCAAAGTGGCTGTCACCGCCCAGCTGAAAAAACCCGATCTGCCCGTCTTGCAGATGCTACTGTGCCTTTAACAATAAGGATTTATTGCGCGTCTAGCAGACCGTTGCTGCATGAAAGAGATGCTAAAACGTTAAAAATGACTGCTAAAAAAATAACCAATTGTTTTCAAAGCAAAAATAGTGACAATGAATGCAGGGGGGACAAAATAAGGTGCGATCGGCACAATCCACCACCTAATACTATATTTGTGCCGGCTAATTTATTAAAATATTAAGATTATTTTCGGGTATTATCATTGTCAATTATTTGTCATATTATTGTACTGTAAGGTGATATATAGTACATAATTGCTATACATCTGCACCAAAAAAAAAAAAACATATTCCTTTTGTTGTGATATCGTAACAGTGTACCCAAGGTGCTTGTGAGAGATTTGGGGGTTCATGTATAGAGGCTGTATGCCTTTAAGAAGAAAGGCATGATAGGATATCAGCGGAACACTTGTCAGCTGACATACAAATGCTTAAGTGCAGAGGTGCTGGGTTATTACACTCCGGTTTCATGCAGCAGTTGTGATGGTGACCAAACATGTATGAGTACTGTTTTGTAAAAAAAAAAAGGTTAAAATGAACAGTTGCATTAAAAAAATGCATTAAACAAAAACATGCATGCATTAACAAATTGCCCTGAAAACTTAACATAAAGAAAACAATTTAAATGACACAGTAAGCTCAATAATTAAGCTACAAAGGAAGTGAAAAGGTCACCTTTTTTTTGTGAACACCAACAATCCCCTGTCAAATCGTAGTGCCTAAATAAGCTTGGTAATATACCATAATAAAAAGCAGTCATTAAAAAGAATGTAGAACATAAAATAGATGACCAGATCCAGTCAACAAAAGACAACACATTATTCAATTTTTTTCGTATTATATATTTAAGGTAAAGCAAGTTTATTTTTCCGTTAAAAGTGCTGCCAGCTGTACAGAATTCCTAGGGAGAACCCTGGGACCATTTTAAATGACTCTTGTTTCCAGCAAAAGTTTGTTTCATTTTTAAAGATTGTTTTCAGTAAGTTCCAATGTTAAAATGTACGGTCCGGGATATATGGAGATTACGAGGCAGTTGTATATGCAGCACTTTTTGCTATGTTAATATATTTATATAGCCACCATGTATGTGTGATATTTAAGTAGGCTGTGCTTAAAATAGCTTTAAAAAGAAACTGTAAATGTCCAATAAATGAATGTACGCAGAGTGCAAGTTGAGATTCAGTCATAAATACAAGCAATCAAACAACATCTAATGTTAATGTGACGTTACACCTTTTGAAATGTAAATGGTAAACTTTTAATTGACTGAGCGAGTGCTTTGCTGAATTTTGATTAGTATTACAAAATAAATCAGAGGGAGATCAAGTTAAACAAACATATGTATTTGATTTGCAGAGTTAATCATAACTGTTCTATTATCAATGACTGTCTCTGCTTTGACTGTCTTGCGGGACGCTGTGATTTGGGACAGGACCCCGCACTCCTCCTACGGAGCGCATTTATTTGGTCCTTAATGTTTCATTGAAGTTAATGTTCTCACTGATTCACCACCAAAAAGCCTTTCATAATTCCTCACCACTTCTTCTGCTAATACATTTAGATCCTGGTGTGTAAACTTTAGATTCCTCACTCTGTCCTCCTTGGTCACTGTCATTGTGACAAACTCACAACCATACTTACCTTTTCTTTCGAGCACCCTTATATATACTATAGTACAGTGTGTATAAACCTCATGCATAATTCTGCATGTTGAATTCTCTGTGCGGAATTCTGCCTGTTGACAACTTGCAAATGAATCATTTAGCATGCTTTATTTGTGCATATAATTAGCTTAGTGAATAGAGCTACCCTTGGTTCATTTTTGTACTAGGTGTGGCTTCCATCTGCCATGTGATATTTCTGGTCATTTACCGTCGTTTAGTGAATGAGGCCCACAATATGTTATACTGTATATAGTTATGAAGGTGAGTATAATGTGCAGGATAAAGCTAATACAGCCTTGAATCTGTTCTTTCCCCTAGAAACGGGGCGCCCTTCTGATAGAAGTAACATTGCTTTACAAGAGCCATTAGAAACATGGTTGTGGACTGACCCATTTGCCCCCAGACAAATGAATGCAGTACACCCTCGCTATAACGAACCTGTTGGGGTCCAAGCTTTTTATTTGTTATATCAAGGGAGTAAGTTAATGAGATGAGATTGTGAATAAGTAGAATTACATGTACCTGCTCCTCTCATGTATGCAGTATTCTGCCTTTGCTTTATCCTATTTGTTAAAGAATTAAAACGCAGTACAGAAAGCACAAATCTGGAATTGAAGCTGAACTTTTATTCAAAAACAATCTGACATGAAGCATTTCAAAGTGCACCAAATCATAATCCAACATGCAAGAATCCCATACTGAGCTTTTTGTCCAAATCAGCCCGACAAGAAAAGGAAATCAGATCCACAAGTTTTTGTTTTTTTTAAATCAATTTTGCTTTGCCGCATTGACTGAACAAACCAAAAAAAGTGTTTTTTGACAACCTATATTCATGAAAGAGACATGCCCATGCTATTCCTTTTTTTCAAACAACCAATATAGTTCCCAGCTTTGGCAACATAAAATTATTTTGGTTTTGAAGGCATAGTTACACAGCGTGCAGTTTTTCTTAAGACAAAAGACTTCACTGGGGAGGTGGCATCCCGTGCGTTCAGACAGTGATGTTGACAGTGTGTTTATATGATCTTTTCTGTTTTTTTTATTTGGGGTTTGTTATAGCTGAAGGTTTGTTATAATGAAAGCTGTTATAGTGAGGGCGTACTATACTTACTTCATGGTTATAATAATTCAGTTTGACTTGTTTCCTGGAAGTGAAAAGGGGGGTGGGGGGGGGGGGTTAAGTCATACTTTATAGATGTTAAGAATAACGCATGGAACTGTGGGACACATTACATTTTTGGTCTCAGGTTTACAGTGTAGCCCTCTAGGCTATATCTTTATACAGACACAGCAATATTTGTTTTGTTCGTTCCGTAATGCTGTCTGCAGCAGGTATTAACTGACATTGTCTCCTGTTATCTGTCGTCGTAGCTGGGTAGCTGGCAGACAATGCCTCCTGCAGTGGGCTTGAATATTACTGCAAAATATTGTTTCAGCATGTAAGGTGGTGAGAGAATCCCTTTGACAATGCTGGGTATTTGTGCACGTCTATAATTACAAGCAACAACAGTGTGCACATTGTGGGAAATACATGTCTAGAGATTCCTCATTTTTCACTGTGCCTCTAATACTGTACCATACAGTTTTTTTTTCTTTTTCAAATAGCCTCTATTGTAGGCTTATTAAATAATATATTAGCCTGAACTCCATTAATATAAACATATTGTGAATAGGCCAATAAATAATGTTATATTACCTAATACGTTATTAGGTATCTCTAGCTGCCTAAGGAGGTACTGTACTTAACCTTTGATTTCCCAGCTCTCCATCACAGTGGCTGTCAGACAAGAACAAGGAGACACACAGGTATGAGCGTGTTATGGACTGGCGTCAGGAGAACAATGCAGACCAGCCAGAGACAGATGCCCGTTCACGTTGGCACATCTTGTTTCACCATCGTGCTCGCTTTAGTAATGAAATTGGATTTATCTCTCGCTCTGCTGACCACATTACGTCATCGGAAAGATATTGTTTTTACACTCAAAGGGTGGTTTCAGCTGCTGGAGCCTGTTACCACTATAAGTTACATTGTGACACTATAACCTGAAGAGGTTGTAGGTTATGAAGATTATCCACAAGATGTTTTGTATAAATTACATAAGAGCATTTTGCTTCCGATAAGCCTCACGTTGTAGTTAAGAATTTGTATTTTGCCCATAGGCTCATAAAGTCACCAACAACATTTTTGTTGGAATGCTGCATATTAATGCAACATAACTGGGTTGAGAGGCTGTGTACTATAGTGCCTTTCAGAAGTGTGGCACCCCACTTCATTGATGCAGCCTGTTCAAAACAAAAATGGCAGCATTTGACCCCTGAATATGACATCTGATAACTCTTGGTGTGGCTCTTCTGAAGCATTTTGAGGTTGATAGCTGGTACTTCTATGGAGAAGGTGTTCTTTTGGTTTTAGCTGTTTCTAAGGGAAAAGATGTTGCACTTTACACTATCGAGTGCTGGAGAGTTATTGTCTCTATTAAAGCAATAATCCTAAATGTAGGGCTTGTATAACACACAGGAATCGACAGGTTGATAGAGCTAAACATCTGTCAGGAGAAGAATCAATAAGGGGCGTCTGAGTTTCCTTCATTGTTTGCATGGTGATCCATCTGTCCTTCTGAATGCGTCTTTGAAAACATGCTCTGTGGTATTTCATTGAGACAAGGAAACAGTCACCTGATTGTCCTGAATGATAACTGCGTGTTTAAATGAATGGTACTAAATGGTATGTTAATTGAAAACATCAAATACACTTGGTTTTCCTATAAAAGATCTCCCCTTGCATCCTGTGTTGTGGTGGAAAGACCAGAACGCATGCAGTGGAGTCAACACCACTCAGTAAATAAAAAAAAAGCAGTCAAGATTAAACTATTTATTAATGCATAGATAGCCATAAAAAAAAGCCACGGCATAATTGTAGTGCTTTGTTCATGCGACTACAAACAAAATTCCACTTCTTACTTGTAGTGAATGCCTCAATATGAGGACAATTTTTCACTAAACTTTAGGCGCACCCATTCAGCTATTTCAGCACTTTTCAGACCCTGGAGTCACCATTTGGCGATGGCGATCCCAGCAGTGTTTGGAACAGTCTGCTTTCTTTTTGGTAAGGGAAAACACTACTCAATGGTGTATTTATTTTCCCGTGTTCTTTTTATCCCTTTGAGCAGGGAACTCGAGCCAGGCTAAGTGGGGGACTGGGCTGGAAAACCAGCCTACGTCAGAGGCCCATGCAGAGAATAACCTTCCAGGCCGGGGACCCTTTTTACATTAACAAGAGGAAGAGTGATGAGTGGCTGGCCAAATGGAAGATGGAGGTGAGTAAATCGATTGACAGTCTGTGAGGCAAACTAGTGAGGGATCGTCCTAAAAAAACAAAAACAAAGCACCTCTGTCAACTTGTAGGGAACAATTTGCTCAACAGAAGTTATATCATAGTTTAAAGCCAAGTGTATTTGATGGATCAGTTGCTATCTCGTGAAGGTACCATTTGAGTGTTGGTATGATTGTTGCCAAGCATGAGGGATATCCACGTTCCTGTTTTTCTGTTTGTGTGTTGCCCAGGCTGATTCAATCAGTCAATGTTTGATTATATCTTTTTCGTCGACTTTGAGTCATTCAAATGGAAAACGAAAGGACAGCTGTTCTTGAGTGGCTTACCAATTAAAGGTATGTTATACACGTTTGGAAACGTTACCACAGGGTGAAAAATATTATATTTTAGTTGTACTTAAATTATATAGCATATATGCTACATTGTTCTAAAAGAGTGACAAAAAGTTCAATTAAAATTGTGTTTCATTTGGCAGGGTACAGGGTAAAATGTTACTTCTATATAACATTTTCTCCATTCTTATTTTGTTGACTCAAATTTTTTTACCCCAGTTTTCCCCCCAATTTAGTGTACCCAATTATTATCAGTATCCTCTGCTCACTGCTTGCAACCCCCCCGCTGACTCGGGGAACGGAAGCTGGAGCACGCGTCCTCTGAAATGTTCTCCTGCCAATCCATCATTTTTCGCACTGTGGATCCACAGCGAGGCCACCAGACCTATAGTGCCGGAGGACAACACAGATCTGGTGGCTCCACTGCAGAGCCACAGGCCAATAGGCCACAGGGGTTGCTGATGCACGGTGAGCTGTGGATTCCCCTGCCGACTTAAGCTCTCCCTACCTGGGCAACGCTCGGCCAATTATGCGCCACCCCCTAGGAACTCCCGGTCATGGTCGGCAGTGACATAGCCTGGACACAAACCTGTGATCCCCAGACAATAGGGCACATCCTGCAGTCCACATGGAGCGCCTTTACTGGATGCGCCACTCTGGAGCTCCCAAATATTCATTCAATCTTTAAAATAAGTTGAAGACATGTAAATTCCATGTTTGCCCTAGCACTAACTAGTGTTAATACCTTACTTGAGTTATATTGTTCATGAAGAAGATAAGATGGACTGTTTGTTTTGACTTCACTAGCAACACATTGTACAGCATGGGACTGGCTATGTGTTGTAGATTATGTCGTGAGACAGCTAGTGCTGCTGCTGCCACTAAGGATGATTGTTGTGATGTTAATAAAAGCAGACCCTTTTATAATACTGCAATTACACACTCAAGAGCTCAGCTTGAGAGGTTGAAAAAGAAATAGCTGAGTTATCTTAGATTCAGTTGAGGAACATGTTTAAAAATGATTGTGTTGTGAGTGAGGAGTACGCTGTGGTCAGTAACTCTCAGAAGCTTCAGTCTGTCAATAAAGCCGATAGGCGGTCATAAATGTCTCTCAGGTATGGAATCTGCTTGCTGTGGAATTCACTGTCTGCTGGCCACAGTTTTGAATTAAATTCGTTGTCAAAGCCAGTTCGTTTTTGTCTGCGATTACATAAACTAAACTGAGTGCAGTAGAATCTGAAATTCTATATACCAACACTAGATCAGGTATGATCTTCTCTACGCTGCCTTCCTAATGTGCTTCAATACAGTTTCCACGCATATTTAATCCTTGATCTCTCTTAGGCGCTGGTTACCAAGGTAACAGTTTTACGGCTGTTATCACGATGTGGTGGGCACTTGTATATTTGTACAACTAAGTTGAGGTGACCGGAACCAATTTAACAGGTCCCAACAGCCTATGAGAGCTGCACAAACCGATTATTTGATTGTTTGGATCAAGCTTTCCACAGGTGAGGGTCATTGGTGTTGACTGGTCTGATGTACCATTCCAAGGTAAAAATCTGAAGAAACGCCAGTGACATGCTTCTGATTGTCAGCACCTGATTTCTGTGGAGAGTGCAGCCCGAACATTAAATAATGAGGCTGTGCAGCACTACTACAGATCTTTATTCATTAAGATCTCTAACTAAGATCTCTGCTGAAATGTTTCATTGTCAATCCATAAGCCGCCCAGCCCTGTATGAAGAAATAGCTAATGTGCACTGCTAAGCTTGGCGAAGGTCAAGCCTGTCCTCGCAGATGTGTTGTCATGATTGAATCCTGAGCCTTGCTGATCTAGCAGTAGTGGTTTGGAGAACTTCCAAACAGACAGAAAAAGATATCTAAGCTGTGTGCCAGTGACACTTTCACCCATACTCTGGAACTACTTGCATACAGTAATTAGCTGACCGTACATTATGAAATATAGATTTTTTTTTAAATATATGTATATGCAGTGCTCCCTTGCTGTAAGGCTCTCGATTGTAATGCGCCTCATATATAACTCTCCTACAGTACGTCCCCCAATTCCCTATACTAGTGATTCATGCAATATTTCTACAGTAAATACAGTACTGGTGTTGTAAAAACTGTAAACAACTTCTCAGTCTAACTTCGTTTCTGTCTCTCCCTTTTGATACAGTATCTGAACTGACGAAAAGCTGCACTGGCTCTTTATAACACAGACATCTTATTAAACATTAAATTTATAACTAAATAAATATTAGATCTATTACGTGGTTATCTTTCCTAATATATTTACCTTTTTGCTGCGAGAGGAGCTGCAGCTTTCTCCGGGAGACGAGATGCTTCAGCCCCTTTCCGGCAGCCGAATCTGGGGCGAGCCGATTCCCTCTTCCCCTCGCCCGAGCTGCTCTCCTTCTCCCACTTGGTTTGCTTGTTTGTCGCTTTGAACTGAACTCCCAACCGCCATTTAGCCAGGCTATTTACAGTTTAAAAACTGCTAGTTAAAATGATCCACAAGTGGGAATGTTACCTTTTTTTCTTTTTTTTTTTATAAATATAACATTGATTATGTGGTGCTTTATGTATTATTTTATTTTGTATATTAGTCTGATGTGTGTTATGTCCCGCCGCACCCCCTACCACCCACCCCCCCACTTTCTTTGGTTATAACGCTCATATTGTGTGAGTCCCGAGACAACGTTATAGCAAGGGAGCACTGTATTATAGCAATAGCACAACTGTAACGGTTGTAGTAGTGTTAGACATTTACAATTCAGCAAACGGATTAGCCAATCAAATCAATAGAAACGACACATTTACAAAAACACAAAAAAGCTTGCATGAAGGATCGAGATATACAGACAGCAAGTAACCTTACTGCAACCAAGTGGTCTAAAATTGAAGTGCTACTGAAATCAATTACAATGTTATAATTGTAAGTAATTTTTTCAAGAATTAAGGAATTATTTTTAAGTTAATTTAACTATGAATGGTTCATTATTTATTAGTAGTAGTAGTGGTTGTAGTACATTGATTTGACAAAGCTGCATGTATGTGTTTTATACAATAACTTTTACAATTACAGAAATGGTCTGGTCAGCTTTAAAATTTTTCTCAGTTCTGTGCCTTAAGCGTTAACACAGTGTTAACTGCACACTAGGTGGACACTTGTCAGTCAGTCAGTGGAAACTCACAGGTTATCAGTAAAATTTGGTTGTGCAGCAGTTATTTGTATCTTCAGCTTATCTCTTAATCAACACGCACAAGAGCACAATTTCCTTAAGGCCTTTCAAACTGGGCAGTGCTTTTGTTCATTAAAGATGTTGTCATTCTTTAAAAGTTACTTAAAAATGACCTGCTGATAATAAAGTAATGCTTTTGTAATCTACTAATGAATCTTTGTGTTGCCGAGCTTCCTAATGTTGGAATCGTTTACCTACATTTATGTACATATTTAAGTGGACGACAATTTTGAAAACAATTTTTTAAAAATGGTATTTCTGAATATCTTCCTATATTTATGTATTCATCAGAAATGTGCTGTCCCCATTAAACTAACTGAATTGTTGTGTTGTTTATGTACCAGATGGAAAGACAGTCATTTTGTTCATTCTTTCACTGCACGTCTTCACAAATGTAACCCAAGATCGTTCGTCTTCCTTTGTAACCATGTCTCCTCCTTGGAAACTGCAGTGACAAAACAATTAGCTAGGCCAGATACTGCACAAATGCCCCATCATCATGATAATAATACTAATAATAATAATAATAATAATAATAATAATGAGATGACAGAAAAGAAGCATGGGTTAAACAATTACATGATTAATTATGTTTTGCTGTGTTTTAATTGAGTGATTGTGTCGGCATTCCCTTTTGTTTCTGTGGGTATTAGTTTTAGTTCTTTCTGCCACAGCATTCAAATCCTGTTTTATCCTTTTAGAGGCCCCAGAATAACGGCAGATTTGTTTTGACATGCTGGATGGAGGGAGAAAGAGAGAATTAAAGAGATAGAGAGACGTGTCTTTCTGCACATTTCTGTTCATAGTCTGCTAAGCTGTGCAGGATCCATGCTATGTCTTGCATGCTGAGTTGTGAGATAATATTGCTGGCTGTGCCTTCAACTGTACAGTGGGGACACACTGTAGGGAACTGAAAATGATGGGACAGCACTGATGGCACAAGTTATGGCAGCCAAATGTCCGTTAACATTAACAAGAAGTAGTATAATGTATGCAGGTACATTAAATAGTCAAATAAGATCATTGATATTGATTATTAGTATGAAAGCCAAACACACACAGTTTTCAACTAAATCCATTGGCTAATACATGACAGACTTAATCCTTTTACAAATAAAAAGAAAATTTAAAAAAAACCAGCCCATTAAGTACAATAAGATTGTTCCATAAACCTTTACTTTATGTAGCCTAACTAAGCATTTAATTTATATGCAATGATCTATTTACTGAAATTCAGTTGCAAGTTAATAAAAAGCCAATATATAATGTATGCAAGAGGGGGTGTTTGTGTGTATCCACTGCCATTTCAACTGTGTGCTAATATTCCATGTGAATGTTTAGGATTTTAATTAAGGTGTATTTGCTACAGAACTTTCTTGTGCCTACAAATATTTAAGACATAGAGACCAAGATTACACCTATCAGAAGTGTTTCCAGTGGTAGCCAATTACTTTAATTTTGGGCCAAGATGATTAGGAGGAACACGAAACTCGTTGCAAGTGGATTATACAAGAACAGGGGAAGGAAATGAACTCTAAAGAACATCTTCACTTAATAGTGTTTTCATCCTTTCACATGAACTAAACAAATGCGGTTTTAAATATCACCACTGCTGCAACAAGGCCCATGCACACCACATTTATAAATAACAAACCACAAATGCACAAGTATTTAAACGGTGCCATTAATTAGATCTGCTGCCGTTAAGATCTATTGAACAGACCCCAAGATTTGAGAACGGCTCTGCTGTGACTTAAAAATATCTTGTGAAGGAAATCCTTAACATTGGAATTAAGTGGCTGCTCATACTTGGAGTGGATTCACATCCCAGAGACATCTGGATGACCACAGTCCACATTCTTGGCTTTGATGACTGGTTTTAAAAAAAAAAAAAAAAAAGCGGCAGAGTGGATTTCATCCCATCATTAAAAGATTGGATTTTCCAAGGCTGACCTTTGTTTGCCTCAAGACGAAATAAGAAACTGAACACTACTCGTCAATAACAGACCCGGGAGCTTTTCATTAAGAGACTGCTTTCACCACATTTCTATGACTTTGCATAAGCTTTCCAACAAAGTTCAGCAAAGAAATGCCTCTAAAAGAAATTGAAGAGTGGTTCATTTATATGGACTGAGACAAGAACTTCATGAGTGGAAAACATCATTATCCTCAACCAGCCCCACAACAAAATGTGTTATATTTCTTGTGTTCTTGGTTTGAAGCCCTATTTGTATAAACTAAATGTTGATTCTTGCAGGTGGATAATATACAGATCTACAGGTGTTAGTTATTCCATACATAGTTAACTGGCTGGAAAGGTTATATTCAGCCAAGAGAAAGCCTGCTTAGATGTTACCTACAGTTGGATCTTGTTCTGTTTAACACATGTTTATACACTGTCAAGTACTTTGACATTGAAACAAGTCTTTCTTTATTGCTGCATTTAACATTTCCCTACACTGTAAAAAAGAAAAAAAAAAAAGTACTACCTTTTGAGCTGAGCAACCCAGACTTGTGGAAATGAGCAAGCAGGTGTTTATCATGTTGCAGTTCTACTTCAGTTTCAAAGGATTTATTTGATGTAAAAATCTGCAGGTTTTGTCTTTGAAATCATGAGGATTTGTTCCATTAAATCCTGCTTTGGTTGATGGTTATAGGGCCAAAGTTTTTGTGATTGCTGTCACACATGCTGTTGTTACCCTTCCATTCATAATCTCCAAAAGGAACAATATGAACATGAGAAATAATACATTTATTGAAATAGGTTGGTACTGCAGTTTAATATATATATATATATATATATATATATATATATATATATATATATATATATATATGTAAGCGATCCTGCCACTCACGTAGTTTGTTGCCCCTTTAAAAACAGACCCAATACACAAATGGAGTTTTCTCTGCGCTTGCACGCACTTTTAATAAACACCAATGAAAAGAAAACAAAACAGAAACAAACACCTAACTCCCTTTGGAGCACTAACTAAACAAATACTGGTCCCTCACTGACCACAGGACAGCTAAGCCGTTTACCTGTCACCAAAAACTAACACACAATCCACACAATACCTCTCCTGGATACGACTGCTCTCACTCACACACAGTCGGGCTCTTCTCAGCAGCCCCTAGCAGTCTGGCTGCTTCTCTTAAATACCCTGCACCTGGCTCTCATTTGCAATTACCACCAGGTGCAGGGGATTAACTAAACAATAAAACAATTAACACAATTAAAACCCATTAGCCTGTTCACCCAAAAGTGCATATTCACATGTTTTAGCAGGGAGGAATCCCAACCCCCTCCCTGCTATCTTACTATATATATATATATATATATATATATATATATATATATATATATATATATATATATATATGTGCCAAAACATTAAAGGAACAAATTATGTACTTTGAGGTCAATAGGTATAAAAAGGGAAGCTACAACTAGATTTTAGTTTTTTGGGTTTTTTTTACATTGGAGGGAGATGTCTCTTGAGAAACTATTAGTAGTGGTTTTGTAGAGCAGCATGGTGTATTCCTTGTTTAAATCTCACAACATAGGAGTTGCTGCTGATCTTAAGGAAGGTAACCCAGTTATTTTATGTAAACCTATTTTCTGTAATATTTGCTGTCAGTGAAAGCAATGTCACTGAATCTGTTCAAACTCCAGTGACAACCCTTTGTCATTATAGTGCCCTCATTTCATTTTTCTGTTGGATTTGCGCAACACTTTTATCACAGCCACAAATGCCCCCAGAGATGCTGTTTAGAATTTAAATTCAACCAGGCCTGCTTTTAATTTGACACATCTGGTGAATTTGCTGACATTGGGAAGAAATCAGCTCACATCCAGATTTACTAGGGCTCTACTACAGTATATAAACAATTCCTCTATTTAAAAGGATAGTCAGTTCATTAAGTCCTACCCATTTTATAGACTAGAATCTGATAAACAGTACATTGTGTAGCAGTGCTTGGTTCTTTCAGGAATATTTACACTTGGTCAGCATACAAGCTTCAACTAAGAACATTCGTAAATAAATGATCACTGAAATTATACTCCTGATAATTCAAGTAATGCAATCCATTTTGGTAGATGCCCAAAAGGAACCTACACCATCAGCAATGTGAAAGTGAAAACATGAACAATAATAAAAAAATGTGTTTCAGTGCATGCTGGATCTCTAACTCCAGGGTGGCCCCTCGTGGCCAGTGCTTGACCCGCTACAATCGTATTAAGCTGGCAAGGAAGAAAATTTATATTGCCCATTCCTCTTTTAATTTTAGATACAAAGAGCAATCCTTAAAAAAATGTGTGTGTGTGTATGAATGTGTGTGTGTGTGTGTGTGTGTGTGTGTGTGTGTGTGTGTGTGTGTGTGTGTGTGTGTGTGTGTGTGTGTGTGTGTGTGTGTGTGTGTGTGTGTGTGTGTCTTTTAAAAGTTCTCCACTGCAACTAGAAAGACATAATGACAACGTTTGACATCCTTTGTATCGGAACTATAGTTATGTTTTTGACCATGCTACAAAGAATCACACAAAGTGTTTCTTCCTCTACTTGTGATTGAGCAGTGACTGTATAACAGAATATAAATGCCATACTCTCTCTGAGCAAAGTGTAGCTTGACTGCCTTTTCCCACACACCAATTTGTTGTGCGTTACACTTTTTCATCCACTAGGTCTGTTTGTTTTTTCTCTGTTTTGAATGGTAAGTTCCTTGATCTGTTGTGCATCTATTATTTTAGCTTGATGTCGCTCTGCATTATAGTTACTACACCTGAAACTTCCTGATTAGTTAATGAAAGTTATTTATTTAAAAAAATCTGAATTTCTTTGCTGTAAAACATTGCATTATACAGTACTGCATTTATTCATGATCATACATAATTTCAAAACAATCAAATGTAGAATGTGCATGTATTCATGGCACACCTTTTAAATAAGGTTAACGTTGCATGATTACTGATTAGTTTTTTGTTTTTTTTCGTGAATATGCAATTTTTACCTTTTATCCACAAGTGGATCTTTAGAGACGTAAAATGTACAATAGCAGTAAAGGAAGTGGCCATTTACTGATCAGCTATGAAAAGAAGCAACCAACTCCCCACTCCCTTCCCCCCAGTTCCTGTCTGTTACTGTTTACCCAGCTGCATTTCTTTTAAGCTGTTGCATCTAATCCTGTCAGGCATCCCTTGTATTTTGCTCAATGGCATGGAGCCTATGCTTGTATCTGGGGGAACAGCAGAAGCTGTGTTTACCGTAGTGGCTAGCAATCGGCCAAAAGGTGGAGAGACGTTATTAAAAGGAGTAGTGTATACCTTCCGTGTGTAGAGCAGCGGTTACATTGGAGAGACAAACAAGGGGGCGAACATACACAGCCAACCCAGCGAGCCGTTCGCATGCAGATCCGGCTTTGCAATGCCTGGCTAATGCCTTGCGACAGCTGCCTCTTATTATATACTTGGCCTCACTTCCAAGTAAAAGCTGGATAGTTTAATAGAGGTCTACAGGTGAATGTGGTTTAATGCTTAACAAAGGGTCTGAATAAGACAGTACTTGTAAGAAGAAAAAAAAAACATTGTCAACTTGCCTTCATGACAAATAAGCTCAGCTGGAAGTTGAATGAATACTGTAGATTTGTTTGCCCAATAAATGGGCTTGAGTCACATTGCTGGGGTGAGTTATAGAGAGTGAAGTGAGCCTGACTTGATGGATCGAACCGCCTGCAGTCTTTGGAACAGGTTGAGCAATGTGAATACTTTGCTAAATTAAAGAAAGGAGAGTGATATAGTGTTAAAATATGGTGAAATGGTGTACATTTAAATGCATTAAAAATGCTATGAATAAAAGGGGCTTTAATTAAAAATATTATATACGACTGCTCTTTTTTATGCTCATTTTATAAGTATTCCCCTTATCGTTTCATAAAAACTGTTTACATACCGTGTTCATCAGTCCTCTTTTTAAGAAGGCACTAACTTCTTTTCAGCTTGCTGTGCACTAGTGGCTCACTTACAGTGTTTTCAATAAGTATTGTTTTTAAAGTTTTTAAAGTTTGCTTGAATTATTTTTATTTTCAAACTCATTTATATTCAGTCTTTTTGGTCGATACTCCAACCGGATAAAGATTTACTTAGTTAGATTTTGAGAGATGCCATTAAGCAAGAGCTGCTTGATAAACTCTTTTCTATGAGGTAGACAGCAATATGTACAGCCATTGTGACCTCATATTTCTTTTCAGTTAGACTATCCTAGGAAAAAAAGGCTGTATAAAGGGATTAGGCTAAACTTAGCATTATATCCCTCAAGCTACTGGGCATTAAAGAGGCCATCAGTCACCAGCTTTGCCTGGAAATGAATTGTGTGTCTGGATCAATGTCCCTGGAGACCTCTGTGTCTGACCCTAACACCTCTTGTCAATGCAGCAACACCAGCAATTACCTAACCTTTGACCCCAGACATCCCAGACAGGGAGTCAAGTGTCCACTGAGAGGCTTCCCCTGAACACGGGCCTGACTGATTGGGACATACTGGATGGTGAAGGAGAGTAAAAACAAAACAGACCACAGGAGTTCCAAGTGCATTAGTCTTCTTCTGTTGGGGAAATGATTTTACAAACAGTGTTGTATTGTACAGTCTCTACAGCCAATTCAAACACATGCTTCCAGTACTTATTTTTTGCTACTTATTTTGTTAAATTATTTGAAAACAATGCAAGGATGAGTGAAAGTAAAATCTTTATTTATTTTTTTGTATTGTTTTTTATGAAATATAATTGACCATTCATGCATATTTAAAATCGACCCTCTCCTTTTTTTTGGTCGGTTATTTTCATTTCATACCTGGTTCTTGCAATGAAAATGTCCTGACAGCAGCAGAATATCTTCTTTCATCACAGACCATACCTTTGTGTAGCTGGCCAAACTCCACTTCAAAAAAAAAAAGTGCGTCTGTCATCAAAATCTGTTGACGTGGTAATTGCTGTTGTGTAGCTTAGTACGTGGAGTTTTCACTTGATTTTGTTATTTGTTTGTTTAGTAGACGTCTTTATCCAAGGCGACTTACAGAGACTAGGGTGTGTGATCTATGCATCAGCAGCAGAGTCACTTACAACAACGTCTCACTCGAGTGACAGGGCACAAGGAGGTTAAGTGACTTGCTCATAGTGAGACAGTGGTTTTGAACCGGGGACCTCCTGGTTTCTTTAACCACTGGACCACACATTGCTATTTGCCAGTTCATAGCCCAACCAAACATAGTTTCAACAATCAATAATAATTATTAGTCACTCACACCATATGAAGGACAAGACTTACATAGTACGAGATTGCAGGATCTCATTTTGGTTTTTCCAGATTGCATTGTTGTGGTGTTGTGGGTTTTACCCTAGTAAATCTCTTAATAAACAAACTGTCCTGTGAAATGTTCCCTTTCGTACGTATTCATTAACCTGTTCACTTCCCTGTGTATGCCCCTGGCATAAACTGGCAAGCAAACTGTGAGAGGAGGCAGGAAGCAAAGACCTGCTTGGGTGGTTGTGTGCAAAGAATAGATATTGAGATGCTTTTTTTCACATTTTTATGGCAAGACCCCAATAGGAAACAAAAATTACTGGTCAAAACTGATTTATGACCAAGAACCTTAAACATTAAATGTAAAAACAGATATCAATCCCCTCAGACTCCTATACTTTTCTGAAAGCACAATTTGGTTTTTGTATTTGAGGTATTGCACTAGCTGTGATTAACTTTTTAACAGTAATTTCTATTCCTTCATAAAAAAGGTGGCGCTTTTTCTGCCAAATTCTGAGCAAAACAGAAAATGCACAGAAAACGCAGTACTATACTATCCAGTGGTCCAGTCTGTATTTTACTCACCACTACCCTTCCCACTGACTAAACAAAACACATTGAGTTCAAAGCTTATTGGTGCTACTGCTGTACTTATTGACAATTATGAAAGCTTCATTGAAGTGGTAAGTAAACTATACAAATCAAACACAGTTTCAGTTTACAGGTGGTGTGTCATAATTATATTTCTCTCTCTTTTGTTTTCAGCGAAGTACATCTATTCCTTCCCTGAAAATAATGTACTGTAATTCATTAATTCCCATTGCCATTTGAAAAACAGTATCTGTTGTAAATAAAAAATATTTCATTTTTGCAGTTGGACATTGTTGCACTTTTTTGAGACAAAAGGTGGTAAAGCATGTGTTACTGTTTAAATCATTACAATGGAGCCCACTGCTGCTTTTATTTCATACACATGTGAGTTGCAACAGCTTCGAATGGAATGGTTGATACATATTCCGTCATACATACAACACACACCTATATGAATAAATGACAGTATATTCACAGTGTGCATTTGTTAGTATTGCTAACATATATACAGTCCTACATCTCACTCTTTGGCATACAGTATTGTGGGGGGAAAAAAAAAAACATTGACCCCATTCTAGGTAGATGACCCTTAAACATTAACTGAGCTATGGTATTATTACGGGGAAAACAGAAGAGAAGGGATCTTGCTTGGTTTTAGTGGATATGCAGTAATCGTTTTGCTGTCAGAAGCACTGGAATTCATTTCTATGGAATACAAAATGTTTTTCATGGTGATTTAATTTAAAAAGGAGAAGCATCTTTTAAAGACTACACTGGATGGAAATGTAATATGTCAAGTCAGTAATATTTGGAACTGACTCATGTTTTTTTGTAGTTTACCTAATGGCACTTGTGCAAATAGTGGGGTTCAATTTAGAGACCTAGAGACCGATCTTCGCGCAATCCCCTCGCTAAATTTATGCCTCGCAAAAAAATAGTGCTTTGGCACAAAATGAGAGATATTCCAAAATGGCACAAAGCAGTTGCGAGACATTGGAATATAGCAGTTTTTTGAGCAATTTACAAATGTGTTTGTGCCTAACAAAACCATCTGCGCATTCACTACCAATATAGCAACTGCACACAACAGCCAGGCGAGAATGCAGAATGATGGACAGTCACCATTAGTAATGGCATTACCCCGACAAGCTGCTAACATGTCGCCAGAATGGATTTTTTTCGTTATGACATTTTTTTTGTAAGAAAAATAATTAATTCTAAATATGTGCCTAAAATGTTAATTGTAGCCTACTATGATTTCTCAGTAAATGAACAGTCTCTGTACAGTTAGCAACATCGACATTCAGCAGACTGGACAGCTGCATAAAAATAGCCAGAAATTACAGTTAATAGAACTGTTTGTCCCGCCTTAGCTAACTTATCATTGGACTGCTGCATTGAAAGTACAGGTCTTTGATTGGTTGATCGTATCACTGGTCTGGCTTTAGGAAAACATTAACGTGCCTTTCACAGCAAGTGCCCTGACGGTGTTTGGCTCTCCGAACTGCAGCTGCTCATCCTACACCCGTAATACGCAGCAACCTATGGAATAGCCAAATAAAGCAATGGGCCACAAGATGGTTGTATGACGTATTTATACAATTAATTTACATGTGTGTGGCAACACCCAGCAAAGATAACAGGCAGGACCCCCCTCCTCTTCATCCTTCTCTCAATCTTCATTTCCGTACTTTGATGGTACACGTTGTCCAGAGATTCAGTACAATAGTGATAAAACACATAACTGATCCGCCCATTCAGTGTGTTCAACATTGCATCGCAGTTGATGCGAATATCATCAATATCATAACATAAATAACATGACACGGACAAGCAGTTGATCAGAAAACTGTAGAAGCTTATTGCAGTTGTACTGCACATGGTACAAAGGTCTCCATGTAACACTGCTTCTGCCTAGGTCAAGGAGTTGAGGGAGCTGCAACCACCCCCACCCCCCAATACTTTGTATAGGTACCTGTGGCAAAGTGGTTGGTAAGGGGAACAGGTGTCGCGGTGATGCGGTGCAGGAGTGATGAACAGACAACAGTGATTCAGTGAATAAGTGCTTTATTGCTCTTTTCCAGGTCTGGCGACCGTCAAAAATAATAAATCCCCGGCAATACACAACAATGTGTAAAGCACGGGGATAATGAAAACAAGAGCACAGTCCCGAACAAAAACAACGGTACGGTCACCAGTCCTGGGTGATCGAAAACATGCAGGTGCTCAGTGCAGTGGTGCTCCGGATAGTGCTCTCCTTTCGACAGCTCTGGAGATGTGCGTTAACTGTCTATTAGTGCGACAAAGACAGACAATTACAGACAGACAGAAAATAACACACAGCACGTAAAACACTCTTCACAAATACTCTGAGAGCTCCTCTCTCAGTCCTTCTCTCCTAACGTTAACCCAAACGAAGGAGAAGATCAGCGTTACCCTGGCCCCTATATGTAATCCCGCATGATATCGAGATAAACGGTTGCAGCTGCCTTATTACTTGCAGCTGCCTCTCGTTTACCTTTCAAATCAATACGGTCTTACAACAGAGTCGCGCTTCCCTCCAGGCTGACCCACTTCCCTGACCCAGAAACGAACTGTCAGGCCAGCCCTTCCAGATACTTCTCCTCCCGTTCTTTAGCGCCCTCACAGGTCGGGAGGAAGATTCATCACCAGAACTCATCTTTCCGTCACAGTACCCAACTCCCAACTCCAGAGTGAACTGTTACTCCGACACTATTTGAGCTAACGTTGCGCAGTTATTGGAACCAGTGCCTCAAAATTATTGCGCAAATATTGGTATATTCAGACGGATTACGGCTTTCGCCCAATTCAAATTTGATTGCGCTGTGTGCATATTGAATGTCCACCTAGCATCTGCATTTGCATCACGTTTCTAATTACCGATGCATTACCATATGCTAATAGGACCGTATTAAAGGAACAGAACAGGCATCTCCACAACAAGGAAGGCAGTATGAGTGTGGAAACATGAGTACATGTTTCCACACTCATCTGTAGGGCATGGGAATATGCTATAAACGTCACATGAACATGTTATATGTTATTATGGAAACAAAAAAGAGTCTTATTGCTTGTATGTTTTTGCTGCAAATTTACTATGGTGATGCAGTATATAGGTTTGCATCACCATCAACTTTAGGTAAACTGGACTCGCTATATCATGCAGCATTGAGGTACAATACAAATACAAGATTAATCATTGTATATTATACGATTTGGTAGGCTGGACTTCTTTGGCTTTCTGCAGGTTGAAGTACTGGTATATTCTGATATATAAAGTTATTCAATGTAAATTACCCTCTTATTTAAACGAATACCTTATAACTTTGCATAGCAACCATAGCCTCAGATCTCATTCTTTTTTGTATTGTAAAAAGCCAAATGTGCGTACTGAGGCTGGTAAAGGATCCTTTGCTTATTATGCCCCATGGTCCTGGAACGAGTTCCAGTCCAAGCTAAAGCAACAGACCCAGATCTTTTTTGCAATTTAAGTGTAAACTGCATGATTTCGTGACAGATAATTGTAATTGTTTTAAATAGTTGACAACTTTTGTGTATTTTGTTTTAAATGTGATGTATTGTTTTAAATGTGATTTGCCTGTGTCTTAATTGTATTTTATTGTGTATTTGTTCTTGTTGTCCGATTATATATATCTATCTCCTGGTATTGACTGCTGATCTACTAAAAAACGTTTTTTTTAAAAATAGGAAGATATTGCGTAGTCAGCAACCAGTTTGGGGTCATACAAGTACTAATATATTTCTGCAGTTTTTGCTAAGGCTTTGTTGGGCACACAAGCCGTCATAATATATGCATATTGAGGGAGTAGTAGCCCTTGCAGTTCATAAAGGCTGCTGCTTCCACCCATGCAGGTACCCGGATAGCAATATGGGGCAGTCAATTGCACCTACCACATGCGATAGGTGCACAACCTCATAAAAACCCTACATTATCTCTTCCCTGTTTGCTCTGGTACTGGGGAATTTAATATGTTGCTCAGCAGGTCGCAGCAACATTGTTATGAACCGGTTGAAGTGGAGGGACACAGCTGACTGGGTGATCCCCACTGTATCACCTGCTACCTTCTGGAAGATCCCGGTAGCCAGGATACACATACAGACAGACACTACCAATTGCTCAGACGAGGCATGACTGCACAGGTTTGTTCTGGCAAGGTCATCATGCAGCATGTGGCATAGATGAGTCGAGACGATACCTGGACATGTTTTGCTCATTGCTGAGCTCCTAATATATGTGCCGAGGCCGGTACACCCTTTCAGCATATCTTCACCTATGTCGGGGTTGCTGTTTCTGGGTGTGGCTTGCATCATTCACATCCAAATGTCGACGGACACGCTGCATGCTACCCACGTTTCCCATTGTTGCCTGTTTGTAGTCAGTGCTGTAATGGTGGTGTGTGCGGAGTTAACGCAGTCCTTTTACAATCCTTATTCTGCGCGTGACAAACCTGGTTTTGTGCTTGGTGCATACTTTCGAATATACCAGGATCATGCATATTGTCGGCCACTCCCCCCATATTGTGCAATGCATGCATTTTATTTCTGCACAGCGCAGAATGGATGTGATGCACAAAAGGACGTTTCGAATATGGCAACTTGGCACAACGGCCATTTGTGATGCGCATACCCCTCTGCGCAGTGCGCAAACCTTTCAAAGATTGGGCCCCTAATCTGTAGTATGGTACATGTGACCAGTATTTGACCTTTACAATACAGCCAAACTATAGCAGCAGAAAAATGGCAAATTAGACACCAGTAGGTGACCATGTTGGTTGAAGGATTTTAGTCTCCATTTTAAGCAGCAAGTTTATATATAAGCATTAGATAAGACATGCATTGGCAGATTTGTTTTTCTATCCTGTAAAGCCTTATGGAGCAACAACTAACACGTTTGAAATCACATAATGATAAGAAATGGATCTAACTAGGCATTTCCCTCGGTAATCTTTTAATCATGTCAGAAATTGCTTCCAAATTAATTTGAAGTAGTGAACAGTTCAATGTTCTATAATCTATCACCATGGAAACCTTAGCAGGGCCTTCTCTATCCGCTTTTGCAAAGCCTCAACCCTCTGCTGTACAGGGGATAGACTGTAGTCATGAATTTGTCTTGGAGGTGAAACTATTTCCAAACATTCAAAACTCGCTCTCAAAATCATGGCTTTTTTTCCCCCTACAAATTATTATTTTTGTTGCAATTCAATTGAAATAATATATTAACAACATCAAATGAATAGTCTAAGTATTATAATCTAAAAGCTTTCAAAATAAATACATAATTATGTATCCATTTATGGATGTCTTTTGTTGTTTAGTTTTTTCTTTCTCATAATTTATAGATACAGAACTCTGTACACTATATAGAATTACTGGCTAGACTGTAGGAATTCCTAAGTGTTTTTTTTTTACTTCAATACATAAAAATGCTGCCTTTTTTGTGGAAGCTTTGAAATAATGTAGTCAGTGTTTAGCACGAGTCATAGAGGCTGTGATTTGGAAGGGGTTGATTTTTAATAACATGACTTAAAAAAAAAAAGGCTTGCCTTTCATCTAGAAAATGAATGGTGCAATATTTGTGCCTTGTGCTAAAGTCTATTCCTTTCCCTCACCGTGGTAGGGGGTAGGGGGTAGGGGGTGGGGGGTGGGGGTATGATACCTTTACTTGGAACACAATATCTATTGAGGGTGAAGACAAGGTTTGCAGCAAATTTCCAGCCTGCATACAGACAGCCCCCTGGCTCACTGCCAGTGTTTGCAAGCCCCATCTAGCCAACCAGAATTCCTGTCGGAAATCACCTGACCCTGAGTTCCCAGACAAAGAACATTTTCAGCTTTTGTATTTTTTTTTTATTTTTTTTAAACCAAGCTCCTTTACCCCAAGAGAGGGGGGTAAAAATAAAATAAAACCCCACGCTGGATTTAAAGTTGCGTGCACCAGGGTTTATGGGTATGTCCATTCTATTATTTGTTTAATAACAGTGATATGTGCTTTTGTGTTTAGCCTGAGTACAGCAAGAGTAGAGAATATGCTGACTTAAGGTATTTCTGGAGAGTTGTTACGGAGCATCTGCTTCAAGCAACTTAAAGGGAAACCGTCACTTTAAATAAAGAAGGGAAAGCAACAACACAATCAGCAGTATAGGGTACTTTAAATAGAACTGTTCATTCACTGTGGTACTATGTTTAAAGCAAATGTGTTTTTGTGTAATGCTTTACACTTAAGTATTACAACAAGTATTAATTAATATTTAACTATATTATTACTTGCTTTGTCAGATGCCTTAATTGTTATTTAGAGATGATTAGTAGTAAGCCAGGGCTTTAGTGAAGTTTGGTTTGTCGTAGACTGACCTTATGGGTTGTTTAAAGGGAGATAAGCTGAAACTTGGGTACAGATTACAGTTACTGTAAAAGTTAATTACGTGGGCCTCATGCCTTTAACTTTGGAAGTTTGTCGGCAGAAAAGCTTGCTGCTGACATTCCAGAATAAATTAAAATGGTATGCTTTTTATTTTCTTTGTGTTTGAAAATGCAATAGTGAAGATGTCTGCCCTCCTCACTCATTTTTTTTAAGCACGATTCTTGTTTTGGAAAATGTGGTGGGGGCAGTTTTAGAAAAATCAGATTTGAAATAGTGTAAGAGACTTGCACAGAATGATATACTCATGGAAAACTGCATGGCAGAGTTCTGTGATTTTCTGTGTTTCTTTCTGTGTTTTTTTTTTCTACAGTTTGCAAGCCCCTTCTAGCAAAGCTTTGAAAGGGGCTTTAGGAAACATGGTACTGCATTCAATTATTTTCCTTTTTAAAATGTTCACATTTCAAAATGTTTTTAAGATGTTCTCTTTTTTCTTTTTTTTTTGTGTATGGCAGATTTTTTATATATATATATATATATATATATATATATATATATATATATATATATATATATATATATATATATATTCTGTTTGCATCATTTGACACCGTAGTGTTTATTTTAAATTGATTTTAAAAAATGCCTGTGGCGCTTAAAAGAGGGCGGCCTTTATACGAGGGCGACCTTTATTAATGATACTACGATTTTCAAACGCTGTAATATTTTATTACAGGATTTATTACATATTAGAAGTATCTCGGTTGCATATTTTCTGTAATACAGTAGCCTACCTATATATAGCAGCGTGTGTGGCTAACCTAGTTTGACTACAGTACCTTTATCAGTGACAGTTACCAAGAGCCTATTAGGTGGTAGTTGGAAGGTCAGGGAGTACTGTACCAGCGAACCAGTAGTGTGTATTGGTTATTAAGGGGCAGGACAATGCTGGTGTGGCAGTTAAATTCAAGAGTGTGATGTAGATGGTTTTATGCACCAAAAATTACCTCAGAATATCAGTTTTATTTCTGTAAAAACAACAATATATCCTACGCGGTTATTTTCTTTCTCACTGTAACTTGCTTGTTTGTAATTTCTCTGCAAGAGAAACCAAAACAAAATCTTCTCATAGATAGGAAGCACATTGTTTTTATTTGTTCGGGAATTACAATTGAACTAAAAACAAAACAACAAAACCACCTATAAGAACTTCAGAAGGACTGCTGTTATGTACGTAGTTTATCTTGCATTTTCTTTCAGAACTGTACTACTTAAAAAAAAAGTGCTTAATATATGTGTGTACATTAGTTTGTAATTTACATGCTAGATTGAGGTTACACTATTATGCTTCGGATACCACCTTGAAAATCGAATGATGTGAGCTATTTCACTCAATGTTTTTCCTTCTTTATGTAAGTCAAGGTTGTTATAATGGTAGAAAACACTAGTGGAGGCTTTGAGTAAATTGTTGATGCTCATAATGCACCAGAGAAAAATGCAACATGTCTAAGTCTTTTGCACAGCAGTGTATATCATTATTTATTTTTTCCTCAAAATAAATCCAATTAAACACTTAAAATATTTTTTGTTTGTTTTGTTTTGCTCAAATTGAGTGAAAGTTTATTATTGTAAGCTGTTAGGGTTTAGTTGATTAGACGGAAGAGTCATATAGCCACAGATGTGGTCTATTGTTGCCTTGGTGTGTAGGATTGTATATATTACAGCAGGGGCTCATTCTCCCATAAGAACAGGGCTTTTATCATATGGGCAACTGCTTAAGCATGTGATATGATAAAGCCTCCTTAAATAAATTCACTCACTGTGTGCTGGTGTATTATTAGGATTGTGTTGATACTGTATGGAGTTTCGTATATGTTTCCCCCAGGAAGGCCTACAGTATTAACTACAAAAGCAGAAGCTACACTGTGAAACTGTTCCCTTTCCAGTGTGTCTTTGTCACCCTGCATTGACAGTTTTTGTGTAATTATTTATCTGTCTACAGGTTTTGTACATTAGCATACATTGTGTATACAAAGTAGCATATTCATTTTTGTAAGTTTGTTTTAACTCGTTTTACCATGAATTCTCTAAGTACCATAAACACAAAAAATATATAATTTCTAATTCTTCAGAAAACTTTTACCAAGTTTGTGCATTGTGTGACAAACCACAGGTTTGATTTTTCCCTGTTATATTTTGTTTTCTGAAGGGATGTCGAGGACTGGCCAAACTAGGTTTTGCATGTTGCTTTCAGTAACCACCGTCAGTTCTGAGGTTGTACTGTAAGTGCTATCCACACATGCAGGCTTTAATAACCCTAAATGACAAGCCAGCTTGGAGGATCTCTGAAAGGGCATCACATACTGTCAAGCAGATAATGCTAAAGAGGATTAAAGGCTACCTGGTAACTTCAGTAAGAGTGGAGACCGATGTGTTCTCCGGTATACTTGAGACAGATGTCCTGTAATATGCGCTTTTATTTTTGCTGTTGCCGGTGGGATACCTGCATGTAACATAGATTGTAGAAGGGACTGGTCAGTTTGTGTCTGAAGCAATGAGAGAAATAGAGGGACAGATGCATTAAATTGTCTGAAATTTTTCTTTGAACTGTTGGCTTCCAAGTCTTATTGCTGCAGTCAGGCTGTCCCTGTGAATTAAGTGCTTGCATCTCAGTGGACTAATCCTGACTAAATAACTTAATAAATAAATAACCTGTTTATAGTATTTGCTTTAGTGGTCTTCCAGGTAACCCAATCTTTTGTTTTGATAGAGGGCCTCTGTCCTCACTTACCCTTCCCCATTTTTCATTTTATTGTTTTTCCTTTTCAATTTGTTGCTGACCATAATGGCTCGCCCTTCTGCTTCCACTTTCTTTCGAAGGACAGGGTACTGCTTCTTAGTGCCTGCAAACAGTACATACAGTAATGTATTTCAAGCGCTGTTAATAAAATATGGCAAATGATGTGTCAATAATATAACAATGGCAGCAAATATTATAATGAGATGTATGAAAGCTGCAGTCAATAGCGACACTTACAATTGCATCAATTTTTAAGAACTTTTAAAAGCATGTTTTATACAGTCGCAATTGTTGCTGGCATTTCCCGTCCGTTTTTTCTTGTGTGTTGCCAGTTGTGCTCAATGCATTTTTTGAGGCAAACAGCCAAATATCAATTTTTCCCTAAAAGCAGGCTGTACTTACAAGCCTTGGAAAAAGATTTGTATGACATTTCTGGTTTTCCCAACATGTTGGGAGCAATAGACTGCACAGGAGTCACTACATCGTTCTAGTTAACCATAGAAAAAATAGAATTCAGTAAAGTCTTTCTCAACACAAAATAATAAAATCCCGCTGTAACAATCTCAGGCTTTATTGAGTCAGTGATCTCCAGTCCACTCAAAAGTTCCCCGTCCTGGTTCGCTCCCATCCAGGTCGTTTTCGTTCACTGTCCATACTATAGTCAAGTTTGACTTTTGTCAGCAGGATTTTGTTTCAGTTTAAGATTAATTTCTGACATTCTGCTCCTTGTGTGTGAGTATTGCTGATTGATTCAAATAGTTTAAATATTGGTACTTCAGTACTTTTGATCAAATAAATATGAAATAGAGTGTCCATATTTCTATCATACTTTACTCTGATTTAAACAATACAATAAAGCACAGTGAAAGCAAGATAAAGCATAGATAAGCATTGTAAACCCAGCGAGGTATGATAAAGCATATTCAAAAAAAATAAAATAAGGTAAACTATGGTAAATGCATAGTGTAACCATGGGAAAGCTGTACATTTATATGCAGATGTACTACTTGGTAGTTGCAGAGATTTTTTTTATTATTATTATAAAAAGTTCAATTATTTTGGAGCCCCAGTGCCTTTTAAAACGAAGCAGTACAATTGTTCCTAAGTGATTTTCTTCTTTAAGAAATTACTCTTGTCAGTGAGGTCTTGGATCATATTGGGAGAGTTCATGGTTAAACAAAGGACCAGCAACTCACATAATACTACATGTGACAAAACATTTGAAGTTTACAATAAGATGATCAAGATGGGTGTTAATAGTCTTATCAATGTGTGCAATTTAGACTGAAAGCTTTTGGAAAATTTCAAGATGTTTCTGCTAATTACCAGCAGACCACTCAGTTTTTACAAAATATTGTTCAGGTAACTTTCATCAGATTTTCCATTTCCTCTTTCTTAATTTGTTTTACAGTTCCGTTCAAGAAACAGATAAATCCAAGGCATCCAATCAGTGGTAGCCTCCATCAGTAGTGTAATGAAAGGGATGCATCTGAGCATTGACCTACACCAGGTAAACCAGTTCTCAGTATTACACGTAGGGAAAGGGAGATGTTCCTTTTAATGTGTTCTCTTCCACATGAATAGAACTACCACTACAACTGCTGTACCACTTTAACCTGTATTACTTCAAAGCGTTTTAAAATTGAAACCAATTATTGACGCATTGTGGTTTTTCCATGATATGTCAGCCACTGAAAGATTGTTTTCAAAAATATTTTTTCTTTTTCTGTTCCTTGCCAAAAAAAAAGAAAGTCAGTCAGTAATAGGATAATTGCAGTGTTATTCTTCCAGTTAGTGTCTTGTCCAGGTTCCATTCATTACACGGATTGGTAATGTTGGTATTTCAGAATTAATCTATCAAAATCAGTAACATAAAAAGGAGTTTCCCTAACTTTTTAGTTTCTGCTGCATCCCTAGACTCGGCGATTATCCATATCGGGTACAAATGTTCATGTTTCATTTTATGAAAGCAATGAAACCAAAACTCAGATTGTATTACCAAGCAAAAAGTCAAGAATGTTTGATTAGAATATAAACAAAGTCATTCTTACTTGAATCAGGAACCTAAAAATCTCTTAAAAGTGTTTATTATTAGTTAACCTAGTACAATTTCAGTAACCAGCAGCTCTTCAGAGTCTGTTCTTTGTTAGGACACAGGACTCTCTCAAATGCTATTTTAAAAATGAAATCTTAAAAACTTCAAAGGAAATGTGTGTGCATTGTTCATCACTGTATTGCCCAGTCTACGTATTTCAAGAGTCAGGGAAAATAATTACTGTAGCTTTCTGGACTATATATGTATTACAATATGTCAGTTTTTGTTTGGTACTAAATCCAGGCAGAACAACATAATTAATTCAACTCTGTTTCACACTAAACCACTTTTGAGACTGATATTGTATTCTTTGCTCAAACTATTGTAATTTGTTTAAATGTAATTATTATATGACAGTGGACCATCTTTTTTGCTTGGGTCTCCATATAAATATATATTTCACTAAGTGAAGTATTAAAACCAGTGCACAAACATACATAGGGTCCTCATAATTGCCTAAAAGTTTCAGTACCTGAAAGGTTAAAAATGTCTGTATAAAATTAAGAGATTATGGGCTTATAGCCAAATGCAATATGAAACGTCCCTTGAGCACAGTAATTGACACGAGAATCACAATAAGGTTTAAATTAAATTGCTGCGTACAGTGTTTCACATTAAAAGTCATGCAAATAAAACATATTACAAAAAATATTTATGTAAGCCATAGTGAGAACACATTAACAGGGTTAAAATCATGCCATTCATGTTGTTGGTTATCTTACATAGTGTTTGTGGGCCCAAGTTTCAAAACTGTTGTCTGTTCAAAACGCTAGTAGATTCATATGCAAAAAAGAACATGGCAATAGTTTGTCCCCTGTTCAGTATCGCCAGGATGATGTATACACTTTGGCTTTTTATCAAGTCACCTTTACCAACCTCGCTATTACTAACCTTTTCAGATAATTTCTGTAGCATGTTGGCTGTTTTTTAAAATCTTGCAGACAGGGTGACTCTTGTGGAACAGATGTTGTATCTCAAAGGGCTATGCTTCATTGTTGTTTGGAGAGACAGATTGGCTAAGATGAGGGTGGCTAATTAGATTAGCCAGGGAGTAGGGAGACTTGTCAGTTCATGCCATGGTTAAATGGATTGATGGTTGTATTTACAGAACTGTATGTATGCACATTATCTGATGAAAGGGGCATGTATGTCTCTGTATCCGTTACATTGCTCTTTTAGAGAGGCCCAGGATTGAATGACAGGGTTTTTTCAGGTCAGGACTGTGGTGCACTGCCAGAACTATGAAGAGAAACTCTGACGGCAGAAGCCTGACTACCCAGTGCCATCATCCCTTACTTTTCATCGGCCCTAAATTCACACAACATTTAAAAAAATGTTTTTTTAATGTGTAAATGCAAGAAAAAATGAGTTCAGTTTCATATTAATTCCCTTTGTCATTTCCAAAACCCTTGAAACTCAGTAAAGAAACACATTATACAGGAAGCAAATTGCCATCTAATTTGATCGCATTTCTTGTTAAAAACATCTTTTAAAGCAGGAAGCAAGCATTTACCTCAGGATGCGTTTTATGTAAACTTCATGAGGGGGAATAGCTTCTTTCTTTCATGCCTGCGGCTACAGGATCCATAAAGCTGTGATTCTGTTGCAGAGCCTAAACTGGTAGGAAAATGGTGGGGGATACAGAAATCATGAAAGAAACATCCAGATGTATTTATTAGTGTTTGGCCATCATCATGGGACCTGCGTTGGTTTTTGAAATTCTGTGTAGTAGTATATGATAAAGCAGGTTACACGCTGCCTCGTTATTCTCTAAGCGGTTTTCAAGAATTTCAGAATTAAACATCATGGTGAAGAAAATCTGTTGCACACTTGTAATAGACAAGATTACGCGATTGGCAGCTAAGGATTTAAATAGACTGTTGTTAAATATTCTGTGTGATTTGCTCAACTCAATAGCATGCAAATAAAACGAGTTTGCATTACGAGGTCCTGTAACCCAGAGAGAATTGCGATTGGAATCTGCTGTATAAATGTACATACTGGTTCTGTAATACTGGTTCAGTTTTGTTTTGGAAGTAAGCTTTGTACCATTTGGAAACACAGACATGTCAAATCCTAGATACTGTTAGAACAGTATGGTGAAGCAAAGTACTGTAATGCATATAAGCAAGTTGTAAATTACAAATCATAACTTGTAAAAATTAATTTCTTGTGACTTAAAACTGCAACACAGTAAGATTTACTATTTCATTAACTTGTACTATCTGTGCATGCAGATTTGGAATGTATTATCAATCAGCATAAGGCTGTCCATCAAGGTTTGTGTTGCTTGACTGAAATAGCCTAAGCTATTCTTACAGGATGCCATGGCAAACAAGGAGTTCAGTTCAGTAAAATATCATATTTTTATTTGTAAGAGTCAATTTATTTGAATGACAAATATGTATTTTTGTTAAAGGTTTAGGAAAACCATTATAATTGAGAAATTAATAAATACCCTATTTTATTAAGGCCTAAAACATTGCTATGTTGCCTACCCTATTTTTTGCCTGTGTAATTGTAAGCAGTCCAGGTCTAATTATTGATTATTTTACTGATTATATTAGTTTAATGTGTGTTGTACTGTGAATTAGAAAATAAGTCATAGATTTCCTTTAATCTGATTGGTCAATATGATGTCCCTAATCCGATAAAGGATCTTGAATGTTATCTCTGTTCCAATTCGATCAGCCGTGAAATGCATAAACTCAGTCTCTGTTCCAGTTCCTGCCCTCCGTAAGTTGTCGGCTTCCTCGCTGTCCTGTACGTCCCGTCTGTCTATTTAAATCTAGACAGATTCCTGTGTTCTGATATTCTCAGAAACATATTGGTAGATGGAAGTGAGAATCAGTAGCCTGCTGGAAGATCAGTATGGCTTGAAATGTACAGTTTGAGGGTATCTCACACAAGTCAGTAAAGAAAATGCATGCATTGATTTCAAACACTTAACCATGACAAACTAGAATAACTGTCTTTGTTACCATCCTGTAGAGGTCTCAAAGAAAGAAGCAGCGGGATAGACTCCAACTGCTCAGTTACATTAAGAAGTCAGTTTACTACGCGCATATATGCACAACAGAACTAAGAACCAGCAGTGGCTACAGTTACTGTAAATCACCAGGCTTCCAGCTTTGCTGTTTATACTAATGCTACATTTTCATTGGACTCTGAGATTGACTTGAAAACTAATTG
The DNA here is from genome assembly GCF_017654505.1 of Polyodon spathula. Taxonomy (NCBI): domain Eukaryota; kingdom Metazoa; phylum Chordata; class Actinopteri; order Acipenseriformes; family Polyodontidae; genus Polyodon; species Polyodon spathula. The sequence goes on from NC_054539.1 coordinate 64,856,918, forward strand.
AAATCATTTCCATCAGCACCAGGTCATCATATCAGTTTGGGACTCTGCCAGCCCTGGTTAGGGTTGTGGGCTGGAAGAACTGAATCTCTCTAACTAGCGTTGAAGGTGAAAGCTTTATAGAACACCGTGTGTAATGCATTTAACACACCACCATCCTGATAGTAGTTTTATGAATCTAGCCCCAAGTCTCTTAATGCATGGAAAACAAACGTGTTTCGTACGTGTTTAAAACCTTTGTATGATTAGCAAGCTCGTACTGTCTCATTTATTTTTTTTACAGTAATTACACTTCACCCTCTAACTTGGAGATGGCATTTTAACTATAAAATGAAATCTACCAAAATAATAATAATAAAAATAACAGTTAAAACAAAGTTATTCTCACAACTTCTGATACACTATCTTTGGGTCCCAACTTTCGGTGCAGATTGCTCAGCTAAGACCCTGAAGGGTTAAAGCAGAGATGGTTGTAACTAAAGTATGCACACACTAAACTGACTGCCAAAGGTGCATGTATGTAATTAATAAAGAATACATTGTGTTTTCAACCACTTCTACTTTTTTATTTTTTTTTCTGGGCATCTGTAAAACTTCCCCAGCTGGTGTTGGTGAACTTGTGCGAGAGGCCCAGAAAGAGGGCAGGCACACTTGGATTTAGTCCAGTGGCAGCTCTGTGGTTCTGAAAACCTTTTAAACTTCCAGGTTAAAAAAAAAAAAGCTTCTGTACCTGTATAAAAAACAAAAGAAATGGAGACTTGGAAGTTTTCATTGTCCAAAATGCATCTTTTTGACATAAGGCCTTGTTAAAAAAAAGAAAACAATGAATGCATTGTCTGTTGCAGGGCGGATTCCACAAGTTGCTAAGATGACTTTATAAATATAATCTGGCAGAATTTTTTATAACCATTTGGGGGATGAGCACCTGTTTTACACCCCTGTGCATAGTGACTGGATACCAGCTAAAGCATGTTGAAAAGGATACAGCAGGAATATGTATTGGACAAGTTATAAAAATGTGTTTGCTAGCCAAACAAACTCATCTCTTTATAGGCAACCGACAGTCCGCTGGTAAATGTGTGATTTATTTTATTAAAATCTCTTGGCAATAGATAGGACCTATCAGTGGTGAACACATGGTAGTGAGGCTTCCTGTTCAAAACACATTCCTGGATTATTAAATTGCAACAGTTATGATTGGTTCCTATGGGCAGGATTTTCAAAAGTTTGTAAATGATAACTCCAGTGTTAATGAAAAAATCACTATGTAGCATCGATTTTGCTTTTTCAAGCGGTCACTGTGCCTATTTCGTTATTAAATAATCGTCCTAATGTGATTTCTGAAATTATGTTGATTTACAAAATAATGTTAATATCTTAACGAGCAGGGCTTCTTGAGACTATTTTGTTTGAGTGGAAATTTAAAAGGAAATCTGTGTTAATTGTCATAATCAGGATTTAATTTGCTGTTCGAAAAGGAGGGTTTTAATTAACAAAGGAGTATATAACTCGCCGACGACACAGAGAGAGAGTGTACAGCCAGGACCAGGCTTAATTTCTTACAGACTACCTTGATAATTCACTATTTGAGGTTATGAAAATATTTTAGCCTTTTCTATACTAGTGGTTATGAATGAGATGTATTTACTTATTTTAACCATTTGTAAGTGTAAAAAGTTTGTTGTATTGCTGAAGTGATACACCGTTATATGCACCCAGTGTAATGTTACTACAAAGAAATGATCAGTGCAACTGTAGCATATTTGAATTCTGCATACATACATTGTATGACAGCTGACCTCTACTGTAGATTTTATTTGAATTATACAACTGAAATCTTGCTATAGAAAACAGCATATTAGATATTACAATAGAGTTTCCTTAGATGATTGCAGATTTGCTTTTAACACCTGTGTCTTATCCACACAAGAATGAAGAACAGGCGTCAAGAACACACAGCGATGCAGTAGGCATGTAATTGAGATCATTGACATGGATTTTGCCTTAACTTTATGTACACTTTATGTAAAATGTACACTTTCACCTTCAGACGTTTGTATGCATATAAAATGTTCTTATAATACTATAAGTGTTCGGTGGCTGCTTCTAATCATGTTGAGTTTATTTATCGCGGAGGCAAGCAAAGAGTACCAGAGAAAATGCATGATTAGAGGAATTCACCAAACAATTAATTATAAACAAATTGTGTATTGGGTTAGGGAGTTCTATCGTAATTTTAAAAGCTTTTGAATTAGAAAACGATTGAGTGCGAATAGATGCCCGCTGGAACATTGATGTGCTTAACTGTGAATTAAATTTTAAATCAATCCGTGCATAAATACCGGCTTGTTCCCTTAACATTCTAACCTACAACTAATTTTATAACATAAAAAGCTACATAAACATTGATACTTTCTGACACTGTGTCTGTGACAGGACACAGTAATGAAGGCTCAATTTGCAGCTACTGGACAGCAAACCAACAACAATTCTGCCATAAGCTGGATCCAAACAACACACTGCCTCAAAACCAGCCAGTCAAACTGCCAACCCTGTTTTAGTTCTTTCCAATCTACTCCCTTCCAGCTTGAATGACGCCCCGCCTCCAACAAGAAGTTTCGAGTCCGACTCTGTAGTACACAGTCTATTCAACAATTCTACAGTTAATTTATCTGGCAATGTCATAATTTAATAATAATAATAATAAAAGCCGTTTTCTCTACATGTATGTTATTTTTGTAATTCTAATTATGTTAGAGACTATTTTCTTCAGCGGGTGGTTACCCGGCAAACTATCTGAAGTTCGTGGTAAATATAGGTTTAAAAGTTTTTTTAAAGAGAAAATAACAAAATAAATAATTTTCTAATAGTGATAGAGCCCTCTCAATGCTTGCTTGGGATGCATAACTCCAGTCGTGGTCATCTACCACATGGTATAGCACGCATCGACAGGCTCTATCGCTTAAGTGTTACATACATGGTATACATGTATAATAATTAACAACTACAAACACCAATGGCACTTGAAAGGTATGCATTCATTTATAGCCTACAATCGTACATACTAAAATACATACAAAAGTAGATGTTGTCATAAGAAAATAAATTCCAACAAATATACAGAGATGGTTTATGGTATTTTTTTCTTATTGACCAAAAAAAGATTACAAAATGCATATTAAAAGAGTTGTATATAGTTAGCTGTGACAGAATATCCCCCCGAATGAGTGTAAATGGCTAATGGAGTTTCATTTATTTTTAAATCAGTGCCGTCTGATTTTTACCCACACTCCAGTTAATGTAAAATCAGCATTTTTTATGTGAAGTGTTCTAAATAAATATATATTCTGCATGACAAAGTTTTCAAATTATACACAAAATAGATATTCCCATTATTTTTTATTTACATTTGGCTGGTAGGAGCCGTGTCCCTGTACGCTAGTTGTTTCCATAACAGTGAATTTTGCTTCCATTAATTTTTCTTGATCTCATTAACATGCATTTTGATTAATAAGTTCCCATTATTTGAGACAGGAAGGGATGTACGTGACCTGCGACAATTAAGCTTTTTGTCAAGAAATACATTAATTAACAACCTCATCGACTCACTTTCAAAGCATTAACGGATTGATTTAATTAACACATTTCATTTGAAAACCACTTGCTACTCGTTACTATACCAGGAGTTCGATACAATAACAATGGTTTTTGAAAATCCTGTCCATTTTTGTTTCATGGGTGATCTCATAAATGTTGGTCTGTAATAATAATAATAATAATAATAATAATAATAATAATAATAATAATAATAATAATCTATTTTTAATGTAGCACCTTTCACAATAACAATTGCCGCAAAGCGCTTAACGTGAATAAAAACATTGACAAATATTAATAAGAGAATGCAAGAAAAGCATAAAAACACAAAAAGCCACATAAAACAATAAAACAAGGCAGATTAAAAGGAACACAATTTTAGCATAAAAACGCTACATTATAAAAGTGTCTTTTAATCTTGTTTTAAAAGCAGTGACACTTGCTGCTTCTCTTACAGAGCTAGGCAGATCATTCCAGAGTTTATAACTGAATGCTCTACCACCTGTTTTTTTTTTTTTGTTTGTTTTTTTTAATTTGTTGGACAGTAAGCCACCTGGAATTCTGTGATCTGAGTGGGTGTCTCTGAATATATGGTTTGAAAAGATCATTTAAATACAGCGGTGCAAGGTCATGTAATGCCTTATAAGTTAAAAGCAACACCTTAAAGTCTAACCTGAATCCGACTGGAAGCCAGTGTAGAGATGCTAGCACAGGAGTAATGTGATCTCGTCTCTTAGTCCCGATTAAAATTCTAGCTGCAGCATTTTGTATATATTTCACTGAATTTGACATAATCTACAGTACTAAAGAATTACTCGTAGTTACCTCGCTTAACCCCTCTGAAAGTAATTACCACAGTACTTTTCCAGTAGGTGGTAGGTAAGTCATGGTATTGAAGGAAGCTGGTGTTTTGTGACCATCTGGATCTAGAACTGACATTTCTTTTTTTTGTATCATTTTAAAAAAGGGAACAGTTGTATCAATGTCAACAATAACACATGTATAACAATAACACATTTTCAAAGACAATACACACACACAGACACACACACACACACACATATATATATATATATATATAGAGTGAGTGTGAGTGAGAGAGAGAAGTTGGATTTCAGGAGAAGGAATTTTGTGAAGCCAGTGTGAGTTTTGTGTGTTGGTATTTATGACAGGTAAACGGCTTAGCCGTCCTGTGGTCAGTGTGGGATTTGGTGATTTGGTGTTTATTAAAAAGTGCATGCAAATGCCGTGAAAAACTCCATTTCAGTGTCTTGGGTCAGTTCTTAAAGGGACAACGAACTACGTGAGTGGCAGGATCGTTTACAATATAGATATATATATATATATATATATAGAGAGAGAGAGAGAGAGAGAGAGAGAGAGAGAGAGAGAGAGAGAGAGAGAGAGAGAGTGCTATGCTTCGGATACCACACCTTGGAAATTGAGTGATGCAGCTATTTCACTCAAAGTTTTTCCCTCTTTATGCAAGTTAAAGTTGTTATAATAGTAGAAAACACCAGTGGAGGCTTTGAATAAATTGTTGATGCATCTACACCCCCTTTCAAAATTTTCGCCATTTGTTGCCTTATAGTCTGGAATTAAAATGCATTTATTTTTCTTTCCTTTATCAACACATCCTACCCCACAACTTCCAAGTGAAAAAAATATTCTAGAAATTTGTAGAAAATTAATTAAAAATACAAAATGAAATAGCTTGGTTGGATAAGTGTCCATCCCCCTTGTAATAGCAATCCTAAATTATCTCAGGTGTAACCAATTGCCTTCAAAATCACACACCAAGTTGTGGCCTCCACCTGTGTTAAATTGTAGTGATTCACATGATTTCAGTATATATTCAACAGTTCCCGTAGGTTCCCTCTGCTGGGTAGTGCATTTCAAAGTAAAGACTCAACCATGCACAGATCGGGGGATGGGTATAAAAAAAAAAATCAAAGACCTTGAATATCCCTTGGAGCATGGACAAGACGATTATTAAGAAATGGAATGTGTATTGGATCATCTAGACCCTGCCTAGATCAGGCCGTCCCTCCAAACTGGATGACCGAGCCAGAAAGAGCAAGAAGGAGGCTACCAGGAGGCCAACGTCAACTTTGCAAGAGCTACAAGCTTTTATGACCAAGACTGGTCAAAGTGTGCATATGACAACAGTATCTCAAGTACTCCACAAATCTGGCCTGTATGGTAAAGTGGAAGAAGGAATCTCATTGAAGTTTGCAAAAAAAACACTCAGGAGATTCTGTAGCCATGTGGAAAAAAGTTTTGTGGTCAGACGAAACTAAAATTGAACTTTTTGGCAAATGCAAAGCGTTATGTTTGCGACAACCCAACACAGCGCATCACCCAAAGAACATCATCCCTACTGTGAAGCATGGTGGTAGCAGCTTCATGTCATTTAAATGCAGGAAACTGAGACACTGACACAGCAAAATGTGAAAAAAAGTTAAAGGGGGTGTACACTTTCTATAGGCACTGTATGTATGTATATGTGTGTGTGTATGTGTGTGCAGGGTAGGATTCTTCCCTGCTAAAAACATGTGCAAATGCATGTTTGTTGAACTTAATTGTGGAATTATCATCCGCACTTGGGCATGAATGTAAATTAGAACCAGATGCAGGGTCTAAAAAGAAAGCAGTCAGAATGCTCAAGGCTGCTGCATTGTGAAGAGCATGGTTGTGAGTGTGTGCAATTGTAAAAAGGTATTGTGTAAAACTGTCTGTTGTGCTTTGTGGACAAGGAAACAGCTTAGCTGTCCCGTGTTAGTTAGGGAAGATCCTGTGTTTAATTAGTTCTCTGAATGGGAGCTATTTGTTTGATTTGTTTTGTTTATTTTTGTGTAAATATAAAAAATAGCGCGTCAGCCCTTACAAAATTCCATTTCTGGGTCCTGGGTCTTGCATACTGGGGGCAAATGAATGACCGTGAATGACGGCCCGTTTGTATATATATCACTGAATTTTATTCTTGTAAACTTCCAAAAGTAGTACAATAGTGTATGTCCTGATAGTAAACGGACTACAGCACCAAATTTCAGTGAATGATGTTGAATTAAGAAAGCAGTGAGGAGTTAGCAGATAAACATATATTCTAAGTGCTTTACTGGAAAGAAGGACCTCTATTCTCAGTATTATATTGAATTAAATGGTCACCATTTGGATATTGTTAAAGCAAAAAAACATTTGTACTACTGTTCCTGACCAACAAACCATAAAGATTTGTTTTCATATTTCATTGAAATACGAACTCACTAAAGCAGAAATAGCCAGTAACACTAGCCCTGCACCCATTTTTGTTAGTACTGTTACTTAAAAGCGTCTGAGCCTCTACTGCGGGATCTGGACTTTAAAATGTATTTATTTTGAGCTTTGTAGATCATTTTGAACTGTGTAAGCTTATGGGACAGCCCTTGGTGTGTATAGATTAAGAATAAAAACAATCCAAACCCTGCCATTATACCTTTATACAGCTTTGGCCAAATGTTTTGCCTCACCCTATAGATTGAACTAATTTTGCTTCATAAAGTCAAATGAAACCTGCTGAATAATGTTACATTAAAATCTTGAATTACCTACCACTTTGAAGTTTTCCATATACTTAACCAAAATCTGACAAAAATAAAAAAAAATGTGATATTTCGAAATCTAACATGAAATACTGTACTACTATTGTGGCTTCCGGTAGACTTTTATGATTTGGACAAACAATGCCACACTCACGTAAAAAAAAAAAAAAAAAAAACACATTTTCATCTGTGTCATCTCTGGACATGTTTTCCATTACTGAAAGAAAACGAATACCAAATTAGATTTGTATTATTATTTGCTTGTGGTTGCTGTCAGTTATTGCTTAATTAAATCAGATTTACTAACTAAATATCAGCCTCTTGAGGAACAGTGTTCTTCTTTTGAAGTGGAATTTTGTTTTTTTGTGGATTGTTTTTTTTTTTTTTAAGGCTTATCATTCGTAAAGCTTTTGGGTGTAAGTCTTACATTGTTGTTGTTCGGTGTTTGCAGTAGATTACAAAGTTTTATTTTCTTGCCAGTCAAAATTATATTTGACTTTTTATCAATGCAAAATTAAAATTGCCTATTGTTTTTGTTAGGCTTAATATTATAGCCTAACTGAAATTTCTGTCAGTTGATTTTTATTGTGTGTGTGTGTGTGTGTGTGTGTGTTTTAACTGTAAATCGCCTATAAGAGCGTCTGCTAAAAAAACAAAACACATATAACTAACAACAACAATAATGATAATCTTCGAATCTCCTGTTTTTATATACTGTATGTATATGTTAATGCAATTCATTTGAATCAAATAAAATGGGATGAATGAGCAGTGGAATGAATGCAGCCCCTCTCGAACAATAACTTTGCATTCAAAACGCCGACAAATCCCCAATCAGTAATCAATATAGCCTGCTGTATGCCTGATATTAAAATCAATGTAAATATCAAGGTAAGGAAATGTAAACTGTAGATTGATCGATGTGTAGGGAGTGGTTTTATGCTACTGTGTAAGGGTCTATTTTATTGTTGTTGATTTAATTATACAGATAGTTGTTTTGTATCTGCTAGGTCAGTCTACGTTACATACCGTACTACTGTAGCCCTACTGCTCCTTCTGCACCAAGAATGTACCTGCTTAGAAGAGGGTATAGCTCAGCTATTTAAGCCTGATTTACCATAGGCTCAAATTGATGCAAGCACTGGACAGTAACGTTAAAGCCCTCTGTCCAGTATACTTTCTGCAAGTAATTACACAGTTGAACTTTAGAATGTTCACTGCGAAGTGTGCATGTGATAATGGGGTGAACAGTGTGTTGTCGGACCACCCTTTGACAGAGCGGGACGTGCAGAATTGGTGCTGTCTGAGAGTGTGAGGAGAGGGAGAGAAGATGAGGAAGAGAGAGGATGGGAATGAGATTGCGAGAAAGCTACATTAAATAGTATTAACAAAGCCTTTGACTTAACGGTTCACAAAGTTGTTATATAGGTTCGTGTTTACTGTTTAACGATAAAGAAAACTATACAAGTAGGCTACTACTTGGAGAATAGTTAGCTGTTTATCATCGTATTGAGACCCGCCAACTATGTATAAACTATGTGTTTACTGGAAAATAAAACTTAGAAGCTTCATTCAAGAGGATTAGCGACCTGTCCGGATCCGACCTGGCGAATCGGAGGACAAGAATACTTAGTAACGCCAGCTGTTTTTGGTGTTTCTGGATGCTTGAGTACCCTGCTACTGGCAGGCTGTTGTAATTCAAATAGCAATGCAATAAAGGGAGATGATACTTTTTTGATCTGGACTGAACTTCATATTTGTGTTTAGAACGGAGATACTACTTTTTGATCAGAAAGTAAATAATAGCCTGATGTTTCAGTGTGAAAGAACGGTCGAGATAGCAGCTTCCTGCAGCTTTTATTTTTAGAACAGTGAAGCAGCTAGCACAATCATTCCTTTGAATTCCTGTCCTATAATCATTATATAATAGGCTTATTGTAGATGTGGGTGGAGTTTTGTGTGACCGCTGGGTGTTTTCCATAGTGGTACCTTGGAAAACTCCTGCAATTCAGTGTTTGTGTGAGTGCTGGAGGGATGTGCGCCAAGTTAAGGTTTGCTTTTTAAAAGCGTTATTTTGTGCCTCGCAAACCTGGTTTGGTGCTTGGCGCATACCTTCAAATATACCAGGATCACGCATATTGTCGGCCACTCCCCCCATATTGCTCTATGCATACATTTTATTTCTGCACAGCGCAGAATGGATTGTGACGCGCAAAAGGATGTTTCAAATATGGCAACTTGGCACAACGGCCATTTGCGACGTGCATACCCCTCTGCACGGTGAGCAGAGATTTCGAAGATCGGGCCCCTTGTCTGTTCATGTCCATGCACTCTATTACCTGTTTTTGGGTTCCAGTTGGAGTGTTTCAGTACAGAGGTACTGTGAGAGCTAGGGGGTTAACAACAGGAAGAAAGAGAACGCAGACAAAATTGTAAATGTGAAGGCTGTCTGCCTTTTATGCATCCCAATCTGTCTTGTGAGTCTGCTTTTCTGCCACTGGGAATACAAACTGAATTCATTAGGCTGACAATGAATTGTAAACACTTTGAAATGCGTTGGGGGTTTCTTCTGTTAGTTTGTTTTAATTTAAAGACCTAAATCAATTTTAGACTCCACATATGCTTTAGTATCATTATCACTACTCCACTTATCCTTGTGCAGTTGAACTTTTCATTTTTATGTTTTCTTAACTGTTAAGGTTCTCAGATGTATGTCTCACCCTCTTCTCTAAACCATTAAAGTCCTGATAATGTAGTATTCTTGTTAAATAGGGATGAAGGTCCTTTTGTGTTCTGTATTCTGGACTGTTAATGCAGCCGTTTGTACAAAAAGCATTTATGTTACCCTGAAAAACATGGCAGATGTGCTCACAGGGAGATGAGAAATGTTGATAGTAATTTTTGGTAAATGTAGTCTTAAAAAGAAATGAATGTGTGCTATAAAGAGCCTGAAATCTGACCTGCTAGGGGCAACAGAGAACCATTGTTAGTGCATGAGGGGCAATTAGCTGGGCATTAAGTTTTTTCGCACTTTATCCTGGATTGTGCCAAGCTCATTTTGGAAGCAGGGGGCAATTGAATAGCATTTGAGGGATGTAATGTTTACCAGTGCAGTGTGGCCTTGCCTAGCCACCATAATGTAGTTATAGAAGGCAGAATGTCCTAAAGTTACATTATTATTATGTTTGTTGACGCACAAACGTAAAGAAAGCGTGGAGAGCAGTGATGTGTGGAGAGTTTCTTCCTAGACAAAGAGACAGATATATATCAAGAGACTTCCCAAGAGCACCAGAGTCTGTAGCCTGTTTAGCAGACCTCTCCAATTGTGTATGGGACTGGGTATTACAGATTATAAATTCCAACATACATATGTTTTCAAATCTGTCTTGAAGAGAAGTACTGCTCTATAATCTTTTATGATGTGTTTTTAGTCTGAAGGCTTATCTTCTTGTAAATACTGTAGTAATGCAAACCATTTACAATGCTGTTTTATGAACTGTTTTTGTCCTTTATTAAAATATAGTCCCTGACTATGTAGTACATTTAATAAAAAAGAGACTGCTCAATCGAGGCTAAATTGAATAGCAGTGACAGAACTGTGAATTTGTATCATATATATTATTTATAAAAGGTTAGCCCTTTGAGTGTCCATACCATTAAGAAGGGTATCTGCCCCAGTGCTGGGGAGAGGGGATGACATTCTCTGATCCTTTTTAGTCCTGTACACCATTTGTTACTTAAATGTCTATAGTTTATTTCTGGTCTCATAACTTTATTGGGTGCAGTTTTCTGTTCAGGAAAAAAGCATGGTTGAGGGCAATTTGGAAAGAAAAACTATTTATGTTTTTAGTTTAAAAAGCTTTTTTGTATGCTGCAGTGTACTCTATGAGAAACAGATTTTAGACTGTATTATTGTACGTATTTGAATGAATTGCACATATCTGCAAACTGGGGGAATACAGTAACAAATAAAAACATATGTTTTCTGCCATTTAACAGTGAATTGTATTTTAATTTAATTGTGGGGTGCTGTCTTACTGTAGCATTTGTCATTCAAACAAAAGCTTTAAACATAGAAGAAAAATAATCTGAGCTTGCTGACACGCCAGTGCGTTCAATGCTTTCTAGTGCACTGGAAAAGAAACGTGCTAACATTAGAGCATCCTTTCTCTCAACCAAAAGTTGAACTGTGACAAAAATGACATATCTGGTACATATCAAGTTATATAAAAATGTTTTTTATCAAACTGTACGTACGCTGAATTTCCTGTTACTATAAAGTGCTACAATATGTGGTTCTTAACAAAGGATTTGAGAAATTATAGTGATTTATACTGCTTTTATTAGTCATGTGTTTGCTTTTAGTCTTTTAAAGTAGTCCTCTCTAATCTTCTCTAAAGGACTGGAATGTGCAGTGTTGAAAGAAACACATGTTAAAAGTCAGCATGATCCAGAGAGATATGCGACCTAGAAATGTCAGAAGATATAGCTTTGTAACAGGCAACCAGTGAGACTGTATTCCTGAGCCAAGTAACAGCTGTGGTAACGTGACTGATGGTCAAGGCTGGCCAGCAGCAGAAATAGCAACCTAGATACAGAAACAGTAGTTAAACTCTTTCTGCACACCTTTTATTTACAAACACAAATAAAATAAAACACGGGAACAAGCAAAACCCTAACTCCCCTAGGAGTGCTAACTAAACTTTTCCAAATCCCTAAACTACAAGCCAGATGGCTTACCAGTAACAAAACCCACTTGTTACACACAGTCCCTTTTGTTTACATTCAACCACTCAGGTTTCCATATAGACAGCTTAACAAAATTTCAGACCTTGTTTTATACACTTCTATACTGGAACCAGGTGCACCTCATCATTGGCTCAAAAACCAATTAGCCCTCAAGGTATTTTGGGGGATATAGTCATATTTCAAACCTCTAGACTATGTTTTCCTCTTTCCTCCCCTACTCTGCCACATTGTATTCCACCACAGCCCACCTTCGTATAAGGGTTCTGTACATTATTCTAACATACACCCTTATGGGGTTTGCTGTCCATTCACATAAATCACTGTAAATCCTTAGCTGATGCTGTGATGGTTCATCTCATATTCTCTCCTTTATAAAGTCTGGGTTTTTTTTTTTTTCTTATGACACCAGTCAAGTATCCCAACAACATAATGTCCACGACTGGAGTGTAGCCAAGAGTGTTCAATAACAAGTAACCTGGAATACCGGACTGCTGCTCTTTGCTCATGTTGTTGTCATGTGGTAATTGTGTCCAAGATTGTTGCATGGATAATTCTTAAAAATAAATGACAAAGGCATTGCCAGGCACCATGCCGACAGGCTCAATGAGAGATTGCCCTCACAGCACCGCCATCCTAACATGAACACCTCCTGCGGTTCAGCTGGAAAATTGTCCTCAATAGTGCCACATTGTAGGCTGTGAGAAGATAGTGAATTAGCCTCCTGCATCACCTTCCCCCTTCAGTGTCAAGCCTGAATACTGTTAGAGAAGGATTAGGCATCCAGGAATTCCATCATCGATCTAGCTGCATGGATATAAATTGCAAGGCTTCACTTTCACTTGCTGCGTGATTTTACTGTTTCTTCTCTCATTCCATGATTTTCGTTGATAGTTTTCTTTACTGACTGCAGTTTATGAAAAATGAATATGTTGTTGCTGTTGCCCTTGCATTAGAGAACTGATGTAAGTATGGTTAAGTGCTGTTCTGTTTTACGTAGTTCACATGCACAGAAAACCTGGAAAGATGTATAAAAGACAATAAACTGCTCTCCCAAGCTGAGATTTCAGCTCAGACTAAAGCGCTCATAAAACTAGATGGACCTTGTATGCTATGTTTTGCTCTATTTACAACCAGATTATCTCTATTTTACTGCATGTTTATTTAATTGTTTTAATTAAGATCAGTATAAATACTTCCCATTCTCATTTGCTGAAGCCTTCATTAGTTATGGACCAGAGTATTGTACACACTCTTATTGAAACTCTCTCTCTCACACACACACACACTGCATGTATACTGTGTATGCTTTTATATACATTTCCTAACCTATTGCCTTACAGATTCTCTTGAAATTAATTTAATATGCAGCACAGCATGCATCAAACAAATCAAGCTGCCAGTGCAGAGTCTGCCCAAACCCAGCATGGGGCAGTGGGATCAGCTGGAGCTTCCTATCCCAGGGATCAACAGGGGCAGTTAATTGCCCAGAGCCTGGTTAAAATGAATGAACGACTCCAGATGGAAATGCAGAACTATTTAAAAACTACTTCAGTTATAAAAACATAAAAAACAACTTGAAATATGCTTCCTGACACCGTTAAAGTATTTGATTAATTGACTTAAACACCTAAGGTCATTCTTTCTAAAGCTTGTAATGAATTAAGTCAAATAGACAAACGTCACGGCTGGTGTACTCTGATTAGGACTAGCCATTTGTCTACCTGAGTTAGTTTCTTGTTAATACCTCTTAATGTAGAAGGATGAATTACCTTCTTATAGGTGCAGCTCTCTTACCTCTTCAGCCTTATGAAGCGCTTTCAATTGCAGAGCACAGCGCCAGGAAGTCAGTGACCCACTTTACCTTTTAAACTTCACGGAATGAAAATACCATACCTGATTTGTCTATATAGAAAGGAAAAAAGAAAGACTGAAACTTGTTTCTCGTGTAGTGTACTGGAGAAAACTCTTCCAGGTGAAACAATGGGAATTTGGAAGGAAGAAAGAAAAAAAAAGCATAACGGGAAGCTGCCTACAAGCCAAATCTAGAACAATTCATATGTTAGTGGTTATATTCGTATTTCTTAGAGTGTTGCTCAGGATGCTGGCTACCCCTTGAGACAGGTCCATGCAGATATGTTCACATGAGGACAAAGCCAAGACTTGGTTTTAAGTTGAAAATAATTAGGCCTTGTAGGAAGAAAAATATGCAACCCCATGTCCTAAATATTGTTTTCCAACAGTGTACAAAACTGCTTCTATCTAGCTTCTTCTTTCTTGGCCAACAGCTTCTCCTCCACCCTGGTGTACCTGCTTATCAACCACAGGCTTCAATTGGCTGTACTTGCAGAAACCTGTTTGTATCTTTTTTTTGTCCCGTACAGCAGTTTGCAGAGTTGCTTAACACTCACTTTAATAAAGCTTAAAGCTAACATTACATTTAGGTAAAACACTGTTAATCATATTTTCCCCTTCAGGTCCCCCATTTGGTTCTATTGGAGAACCAAGGCACAACCCTAGACTTGTGTAACTGGTGTCTGCTCAGTGTACCCCCATTTCATCATATTAATAGTCTGAGCCATCAGAACTTGTTGTCTGATTTCTTTCAGTTGTCTGCACTGCCACGAACATTGGATGAGAGTGACCAATAATACCATTACAGAGAGTGCAACGCACCCCTCAAAGATGTAATCCCAATACGAACCAGCCCGTCTTGCCCCGATAGTGGAACTCAGGCTGTTCTGGATCTTGTGAACCTCGATCAGCCCTTTCTTGGCTGAAATTGTAACCTGCACGGTCACAGCTTCCAACTTGTGTCCCAGAGCCTCAAGGGCTAAAGCCACCTTGTGTAGGATTGGATATGTAAATTTAGACTAGTGGTCATCCAGTGTCAAATTAATAGCTTCTTTTAGTGGTAACAGGTATCATGGTCACTCCCACTAGTATATTCAGTTCCATTCAAACACATTGAGTGGTTTTGTACTTCACTTTTCTGGGATCCCCACATGTATTGTCCCATGTCTGATGGGCCACTACTCGTGCTTTAGTCCAGCCATGTGCCAGTATGACTTCAACAGTTAAATCAATCATTGGCATGTTTTTAAACATTTCACAAGTACATATGGCATATTGGTTCTGCGTGTAGCAGCAAGCATTATCTTCTGCATAGAACAGGTTCATCAATGGCTATCCGTGCTAGTTTTGGAAAGTGTGTTACTTTGACCCCCTCAAATACTCCAAATAATGTAGCTTTATACACTTTCTGCACACTCACTGGTAGTGGGATTGTCAGACTAAATTGTAATAACATATTGTGTGTTGATGTATGGGTTTTGTGATAGCTGTTTGCATCATCATGTTCGTAACTTCCCTTGTAACACTATTATTCTATAATTCAGTTACTGGGCCTGCCAATGCGTTGGGTAGTTTACCGTGTATTAGGTTTACCATCATTAGTGTGCATTTGACAACGCTGTCTTTGCTGCAGTGTCTGGGTTGTTTTTATAACTACCTCGTTCATTGTTTTCTAACCCTGAGTGTTGCATGACCCATTGTTGGTGCTGTCTGTTCTCCCACATGACTGCGGTGTTCTTTACTGATCATGGTGAGAGCACTGTCCTGTCACATACTGTCCGTTGTCTTATATAGTACCGTTTTTTAACAGGTATTGCTAATGGGCTCACCTGTTCCATGCCATGCACAGTGCTACCCGATGGTTCTTTATCATACACCCTCGCCGGTTAATGGCCTTGCCGGTTCCGCTGAATATGATGTTGTTCAGTTGTAAGTCGTCACATGTGTCCGGAGACCACCCAGGATATTCGAGGTTGACCAGTTGTCCATATCCCATGGCGATGTGTTTAATTACACTGATGACATGAGGCCTCCAAGCCTCCCCTTTCTTACAGCATCTGCAAAAATCAAGCACAGTATCTAGTTATCAGTTGTTGCACCCAGATCCTTGGATCTGGTCCAGTTGACATCCTGTGTTTTTAAGTTCTTAAAAGGGCATTTTGTATTGTTTTGTCTTTGGGTGCCTGTGGCAGTGTGCCCACCCCTGTGCTTCTTTTTGTTTATATGTTGTGTGTTTATTGTGGGTGTATATGTGTAGATGCACAGGATATAATGTGGGTTATGAGCACAAGTAATGTGAAATGTAGATTTGTATTTAGGCACGAGGATTGCACATCACTTCACGTGTAGATAAAATGTGTATAATGTGTGTCACGGGAGTGCACTAATTAATTCATGTGCAGATGTACCGAGACTCCAATTGAATGATTGATTAGCAATCGAGTCTTGGTACAGTGAAAGGTGCACGTTTTCACCCACTCAGGGTTGTATGTTCGGTGAGTGGAGAACGGGTGTGGAGAGGAGAGAATTAAAAACTAAAGAAAGGAAAAAGTAAATGCACATGTTTTGACTCACCGTGTTTGTTTGTCTGTTAGTCCACTGTTTGTTTGTGTTAGTCCGTTTTGTTTGTCTCTTTATTTTGGCATCAAGTGCCATGTGCTATTTTTGTTTAAATCTTTTATTTGTTTCAATAAACGCACTGAGCGCCACAGTGTCTCAGTTTGCACCTGCCAGTACTGCCTGTCTGTGTACTCCTTTCTGGCCTGATGTCACCCCTACAGCCAGCCAGTTCAGTCCCTCAACCCATATGCCTTAGCCTGTGCTAAATGGAACCATGTTGACTCCCTTTGTTTTCCCTTTACCTTTACCGCGATGCACAGTCCCAGTATTTCCATGACATTGTACGGGTCCCTCCATCGTGCTACAAATGGTCCAGCTTCAAATCATTGTCTGTTACACAGGACTGGGCTACCTTCCTTTTCTTTTGATCTAGTTACTGTTGAAGTAACCCTGTCTCTAATTACAAGGCTTCAGGTTATGCTGTTACTTCCTTTAAGAACTGTGTCTGAATGTACTTCAGACCTTGCCGAATCAGTTGCTCCGCTACTGGGTCAAATGGTAATCTCATGGTTCTCCCTGTCATGAGTTAGTAAGGGCTAATCCCAGTTGTACGTGTGGATGTGATCCTGACTTTCATGAGCACCTGGGGCAGATGTACTGCCCAGCTATACTGCAACACCTGTTTTTGTGATGCTTTTCTTTTTAGGGTGTGGTTCATGCGCTCCACCAACACAGAGCTCTTTGGGTGGCAAAGAAAGTGGAACTACTGTTCTTTGCCAACAAGGACGCATGAGTTCTTCATGATTAAGCCAGTAAAATGTGTTCCTTGGTCAGAGTCTATTTGCAGAGGCGTCCCTCACAAAGGAATCAATTATGACCAAAGAGGTCTTGCTTCTGTGAGTGCATCATTACTCTTACAGTAAACGCTGGTTTCCCCCCTTTAGCCATGTACTGGACCTGTAAAGTTAATTTGTAACTTTTCCCATGGGCTGGTAGGGGGAGCTGGTCGCGACAGCCATCCCTTACCTGATTTGCCAGCATTAACCTGTTTCAAACAATTCAGATTGTGCTTCTAATAGTGAGATTGTCTGTGTTTTTCTATCACTGCTGACATGCTTTGCTTTGACTCAGAGGGTGTCTGCCTAATGGGGTTTTTTTTGTATATTTGCTGATGTTTCAGTGGGCTACCCTTTGCGGTCCCCATACTTCTTGTTGCCCACAACATCAGGTAGTCTGTCAGCACTCCCCATGCATACCT
Source organism: Polyodon spathula (assembly GCF_017654505.1). NCBI lineage: Eukaryota > Metazoa > Chordata > Actinopteri > Acipenseriformes > Polyodontidae > Polyodon > Polyodon spathula. The sequence goes on from NC_054539.1 coordinate 64,874,510, forward strand.
GCTGTCGGTATAAATTGATAAGGGGGAGTCAAATACATTATGCAAACACCAAAATACTGCCATTAGTTCGGCTACCTGTGCTGAGTCAACACCTTCGAGCGGTATTCTGGCCACTCTGTCTTGTGAGGGTATTCATACCCCATATCCAAAACAAACAACAAATAAACTGGCCACCATGCCAATATCACAACCCAACGATACCGTTATCCATTATTTCCACAAAGCTTGCATTCCAGCACTGTACTGCCATCCCCTTGTTTCAGCACACCTATTTCATCTTTGCTCTTACTTACGTTTCAGTTTAGCACTCTAGTTCAATGTAGTTATCATCACCTCTCCTGTTCTGCCGATACTGTGTTGCCCGACTGAAAAAACTCCCAAGATGCTCTGTAATACATTAATTGTGCTCAATATAAAACATATTGTATCCTAATGTATAAGGAGTCTGGCACCAGCACTGCCACCTTACACATACTGCCTTTCCCGCCAGTACTGTGACCTGGCCACAAAGCACTGCAGGTGCCCTGTGACATGCTTATGACCCATACACCCTGGGGGATCTAAAACAATCTCACATTTATGTGGTTCCTGGTCAGTGGCCAATCATCATGACCCATCTGGCTTGCGCACAAGCCAGATAGGCGAGCTGGTGGATGAGTGACACTCACGCACCACTTCCTGTTCATACAGTTCCTGAACAATAAACCTGACAGCATTAATCGCTTCGCTCTTGATGGAAAACGGCTTTTGAGCCAGCCCGGACACATTGGCAAGTTAGTAACAGCGTGGCGCCTTACCCCATGAGTTCAGTGGTCCTTATACACTTAACTCATTTATAGTCAGCTACCAGCTGTCTCAGGACCCATAGCTGTGGTCTGTACCATATGTGGTCTGCTTTGTGCACCTCAGTAGCCACCCCGTGATCAGACCCTGAACGCGTCCAAGCTTTTTGTTGCACTTAAACAATCATAGCCAATTCCTGATGACTGTTTGTAACAACCCAACCATAATCATGCATACTTGTTGCTCTGATGCTACTTACTCTGTCCGTCAGCCGACACACCCAGTTCACTCTGTCTCCGCCTGTTGCTGCAGAGTTGAAGTCTTTGTTCTTTTGAGTTTCATCTTACAGACACAGCAATGCAGCATAAGTTTTCTCTTCCTGGTGTAATATTGCTCTTTTCTGTTTCCAGACAGACATCACATCAGCCACCCCTTTGTCTCCAGTGCCGTCAAATATACATTCTGTGGCTACTTTCAAACCAAATCTGTAACTTATTTCAAATCAATTTTTGTATTTTTGCCTCCCTACGGCATGCTTGGCTCTTTGCCAGCTATTTCTCCCTTAACCCATTACGGACTCTGGCTGCAGCTGACTTAACCCACAAACCTTTGCAACATACATTCCGTAATGGTTACCCCTGAATTAGCTATTGTATAACCCCGTAATTTGTTACTTGTTGTTCTTCAGTTCTATTCAACAGCCTATTACACTATGCACATAGTATATTCCATTCACATATAGCTATATGATACTGAAAGAACGTTACTCCCCCAGGAAGCAGATGACCAGGACTGGACTATGATCCACCTCATCTTGCTCAGGTCAACGGCCGCCAGATGCACAAAGTCCCGGTGTTTCAGCACCAAGATGTAGGGAGAAAAATATTCAAAATAAGGAGACGACTGAGTCTGGTTTCAAAACTAGTGATTGTTTATTCCAAGCAACAGCAAAACCGAGCGCTCTGGAGAAGACATCAGAGACCTTTTGAGGAGCTCTCCTTGAAGCAAGACATTTTATAATGATTAACTCCCCAGATGCATATCCCACCCCAGATGATGAAGTATTTAACCAATGAGTGCAGACAACACCCCTAATTAAACTAATGTATTCCTCCTTCATGCTATTAAAACACACACACACAACCTCTCTGGAGGGGTGTCAGCCCAAATCATTTGGAATATTCTATCCTACTTACTTAACCCCATGTCCTAAATATTGTTTTTCAACAGTGTATAAAACTGCTTCTATCTAGCTTCTTCTTTCTTGGCTAACAGCTTCTCCACCACCCTGGTGTACCTGCTTATCAACCACAGGCTTCAATTGGCTGTACTTGCAGAAACCTGTTTGTATCTTTTTATGTCTCGTACAGCAGTTTGCAGAGTTGCTTAACACACATTTTAATAAAGCTTAAAGCTAACATTACATTTAGTGGGTTTAAAGTATTCAGAATGAATCAATGAAAGATACAAGACAGGAACGAGGAACATTGCCCACTGGGAAAGTTATTCTTATTTTTGTAGGTATTTTATTAATTGTTTTCACAGGGAAAGGGGTCAAGTCAACATGAATTGAGTAACCGCTTCCAATGGGTTTCCGATGTTTCTTGGATATCCACCAATTTAAATTTTTTTGTGTCAGTTATTTTTTATCAGTTTAAAACCGAAAATCAGATGCCCTAAACATATAGATTCCTATAGATTTCACTATAACAACAAATACACTCTTGTAAATTTCTATGCTATTGGCATTCCTATGGATTAACACAGAATAATACACTGAACAAAAATATAAATGCAACTTGTAAAGTGTTGGTCCCATGTTTCATGAGCTAAAATAAAAGATCCCATAAATTTTCCATACGCACAAAAAGCTTATTTCTCTCAAATTTTGCACACAAATTTGTTTACATCCCTGTTAGTGAGCATTTCTCCTTTGCCAAGATAATCCATCCCCACCTGACAGGTGTGGCATATCAAGAAACTGATTAAACAGCATGATCATTACACAGGTGCACCTTGTGCTGGGTACAATAAAAGTCCACTCTAAAATGTGCGGTTTTGTCACACAACACAATGCCGCAGATGTCTCAAGTTTTGAGGGAGCGTGTAATTGGCATGCTGACTGCAGGAATGTCCACCAGAGCTGTTGCGAGAGAATTGAATGTTCATTTCTCTACCATAAGCCGCCTCCAACGTCGTTTTAGAGAATTTGGCAGTACGTCCAACTGGCCTCACAACCACAGACCACGTGTAACCACACCAGCCCAGGACCTCCACATCTGGCTTCTTCGCGTGCGGGATCATATGAGATCAGCCACCCGGACAGCTGATGAAACTGGGTTTGCACAACCAAAGAATTTCTTTACTAACGGTCAGAAACCGTCTCAGGGAAGCTCATCTCCTTACCAGAGTCTTGACCTGATTGCAGTTCGGCATCATAACCGACTGCAGTGAGCAAGTGGTCACCTTCGATGGCCACTGGCACGCTGCAGAATCCCGGTTTCAACTGTACCGGGCAGATGGCAGACAGCTTGTATGGTGTCGTCTGGGCGAGTGGTTTGCTGATGTCAACGTTGTGAACGGAGTGCCCCATGGTGGCAGTGGGGTTATGGTATGGGCAGGCATAAGCTACAGACAAAGAACACAATTGCATTTTATCAATGGCAATTTGAATGCACAGATACCGTGACGAGATCCTGAGGCCCATTGTTGTGCCATTCACCCACCGCCATCATTATGTTTCAGCATGATAATGCACAGCCGCATGTCTCAAGGATCTGTACACAATTCCTGGAAGCTGAAAATGTCCCAGTTCTTCCAATGCCTGCATACTCACCAGACACGTCACCCATTGAGCATGTTTGGGATGCTCTGGATCGACGTGTACGACAGCGTGTTCCAGTTCCTGCCAATATCCAGCAACTTCGCACAGCCATTGAAGAGGAGTGGGACAACATTCCACAGGCCACAATCAACAGCCTGATCAACTCTATGTGAAGGAGATGTGTCGCGCTGCATGAGGCAAATGTTGGTCAAACCAAATACTGACTGGTTTTCTGATCCACTCCAGTACCATTTTTTTTTAAGGTATCTGTGACAAACAGGTGCATATCTGTATTCCCAGTCATGTGAAATCCATAGATTAGGGCCTAATGAATTTATTTCAATTGACTGATTTCCTTATATGAACTGTAACTCAGTAAAATCTTTGAAATTGTTACATGTTGCATTTATATTTTTGTTCAGAGTATAAACCTTCCCACAGATGTTCAAAATGTATAGAAACCAGCAAAATAGCAAAAATCCTGTATTTTTGGAAATTATAGAAAAATATATAGCATTCCGTTAGGGATATTATTTGTCTTCATAAAAAAAAAACAAATACCGGTGTTCAAGTGTTGCTGAGTTGGTCCGGCAGCAGTTCTAGTTTGTATAGCTGACTGGCTTCAATTCATGCAATGTTGTTAATCCTCAGGTTTGAAACGACATGTTGATTATGCATGTTTTATGAATTTATTAGGTTTAGTTTCCCTACCTCTTTAAAAGGCCATTGTAATGGTAATATGTGTCGTGCACAAGTACTTCAGCCTGGTTTGCTTGATGGTTTCACCTGAAAAGAACTGTAGATTATGTAGTATATTACGAGACATTGGAAGTTATTTTTTTTAATCTAAATGTATTTACAATTAGTCAAATATATTCACAAGTACTCTTTCTAATCACGTGAATGCCTTATCAAACATGTTCTTGTTAATTCATGAGTAAACATTCATTTAGAATGTGTAGAAAAGCTGTAAAGAGCTGGATTTGTTATTTTTACGGTCAGAATCCATGCATGTTCTTGTAACTAGAGTTTAAACTTCCTTTGACATCCAGGCTAAAGCAAATGCTGCAGTTTTGTGGTGATTGTTTTTTTTTTTTTTTTTTTGTACAGTATGTGCAGTATTATAATGCTGTCACACCTTTGTCCAAAAGATTGGGAAAAACACATTTTTAAATTACAAATAGTTACTTGTATGCTTGTTCTTCTGAAAGTTGTTCCAGTCCTTTGTCCTTTTATGTACTGTTCTCATACCCAACCTTTTTTTGTCCCCGAAATGTTAGCCACCACACCAAATTAGTCTCTTATGTTGTATACTTTTCTGCCAATTTATGATTAAAAGTACCTGTTGAAGATGCAATGCGAAATGGAGTCCCTTTTTTAAAAAAAAAAAGCATACCCATTATTTTTGTACCCCTAATACTCGGTTCATCCAAAAGCCCTTCATTCTTACACTCAGTATTCAGTCAGAACCAAAGCAGGTACAGCAGGTTTGACTTCTCACTTGTTGGGCCCTGTACATTTTGTGTATATGATGGCGTGTTATTGTTTTGAAAATGTATTTATTATAAATGACGGTGGGGCCTTTTGTTTGTGCAGTGTGGATGGGAAGCCCATCCACGTTAATAATTAAAACTTGTGCAGAAGGTGGCCATCTCCCGAATTGATTAAGTGATTAATCAGGAGATGGTCACCTACATAAATACCTGCAGCTGTCTGCACTCCAGGTGACTGTACGGAGGAGAGCGAGTGAGAGGAGAAGAAAATCAAATCAAAACAAATACAAAATAACACGGGCGGAGGAGGAGACCCCGTTCTAAAAATAAACTAAATGTACAGGGCTGCTCGCCCTGTTACAGGCCCCATGAGTTGCTTTCAGGCTTCAGAATGAGCAAGCCCTTTCTTGATTTCATGAAAAAATACAAAACACTGTTCATATACTATTGGTCTCATATCATTCATTACAAGGGACCGCTGCCGTGCTTCCCTATTTTGAACGAATTTCTTGGATTAACTGTGCATCATGTCTAAAAGTGACTTTTTTCTATTCTTGCCATGGATCTGTGGTATCTAAATACTAAAACGCAGCTACAAATAGTTCCAGATGTGTAAGTGTGCAAGGAAGAGCTTTGCATTATGGGGCTGGTTAATATTGATGTTTTTCACAGAAGAACTCCAAGCACAAACAGCACTACTGTAGCTTGAAACTTCCAGTCCCCCAGATATCTCTGCACTGTGGCACTGCATCCGCTTATTGTGTTTAAATGGTAAAGAAATGTTCTCAGTTTACCTTACTAACCCAGCCTCAAGGGCTGTCAGTTAAGAACCTTACAAGGGTCAATGTCATGCTTTCTTTGCTTGTTTAATGTGAAATTTAAATATTTAATAGGTAACTGATATCTTTGCTGAGGACCAATACCACACCGCTGTGCATCAGGAAGTCTGTTTATTATTAACTTCAGATTTTTTTGTCTGTTGTTTTTCTCACAGGCAGAGAAAAGGGCCACACTTGTTGCTGTGATGAACTCACTGGAGGAAACTGTCGGGAACGAGAGACAGAAGGAGGAGGAGGAGGAGGAGGAGGAGGAAGAGGAGGAGGAGGAGGACGTGTCCAGCGAGGTCCCCTCCCAGCAGCCCACAGACCCAGCCTCACCCACTGCTGTCACCACCCCCGAGTCCGTCGGAGCAGAGGCCCTGGAGAATGCCGCCTCCAAGTCAATGGATGACGAAGCTGAATACGAGGTGAAAAATCCACATCGTGATTTATTGATTTGATTCATGACTTTTGTTTGGAATTCAAGTCCAGGCTCAGTTTTAGCATATTTGTTAACCATGGCTTATTGTCAGGACTTCAGGTTCAGACTGGAGCATCGTGTTTGTCCCAGATTACTATAAATAACCTGTTTTAGTTGCTGTACTAGTACGGTGTTTGATGTCCTCAGTTCTATAAAGGTGCTGTAGAAACAAAGGCTACGAAATAAAACAAAGTGGTTTAATTTAAAGTGACCATATTTCATAAAAAAGCCCAAGCAGCCAGTGTAGGTCTTAATGTTCAAGCTGTGTACCCTGTGCTACAAATAAGTGTCATTTGCAGTAAATCATGTTATAGAGAAACCTGGAGTGCCATTATTGGTTTTTCTTTGTTTTTTTTAATTGTTTTTTCTTTTAAATTTTTTTAAATTGCATTTGCTAATTGATTTTTTCTCTCTCGAGTAATGCCATTGAGACCTATGATCTTGTTTCTTTTGCTGAGGGTGTGTTTTGGATGGTTTTTGTAGGACGACCGTGGCTTCGGAATCGGGGAGCTGATTTGGGGGAAGCTGCGCGGATTCTCCTGGTGGCCTGGACGCATCGTCTCCTGGTGGATGACCGGGAGGAGCAGAGCTGCTGAAGGAACCAGATGGGTCATGTGGTTTGGTGACGGCAAATTTTCTGTGGTATGTGCTTAAAGAAATGTAAAATTATAAACAGACTGTACTGGATACATTTCTACGCACTTTGCATTTATTTTAAGAGCTTTTGCCGGATATTACACAATGAAACTTGAAAGTCTGCTGAAACAATTATGTTATATAACCTAGCAGGATGCCATGAGTGCTGAAAACCTCAGCTCAGTGAGTGATACAGCCAGATCTCATTGACTTGACCTTAAAGCATCCAGACACAGCCGGCAGCCGGGTGTGATAACATGTTGATTTTAGGCTAAGCCCTTGTTTGTGTTGGCTGTTGGCAAGATGGCTTTTCATCCCATTATCTTTGGAAGACTGGTGGCCCAGTGCCTGATACAGTATGCGCCGGCTACCCTTGAACCCTCATTGCCCTCACTGTAATAAGCTGTTCCACCCACATTTCCTGGCACACTGCAGGACAGTTAATAGAGTGGACAGTCAAATCTGCCCCTCTTCAGATAATTTTCATTTTTGTCTCATGGATTTTAAAGGCAGTGTGTTCTGATGAGTAGCGAGAGGGTCTGTAAACCAGGAGATCCCAGATCCGAGAGTTGAATTCAGACTTAGTCACAGACTCACTCACTGTTGAACTTCATTGTGCTCCCTCCTCCACCAGAGTTGTAATACTAAATAGAAAGATAGCTGGTGTTGCAACATATTCAGGCTGGTGTTTTTCCATGTAAAAATAAACCTGTAGTAATACTAAAATGAAATGCTGTCATAGAATTGTGTAAGTTTCTTTTAGTAATACTGCAACATCATAGACCAGTAGCTGTCTTCAGTCATACCTATCAAAACGTAATCAACAGACCATCATTACCAACTGGGTTATCTGGATAACTTATTGTATTAAAGATGTTTTTTGACTGCATTCCTCCAGACTTCTGTACTTACTGTTTGACATTATACTACAGCTTTCTACCAAATACATTGAGAAATGTTGAGGACATTTCTAACAAATCAAACGTAGAACGATATCTGTTTGGATTCAGTCATAATACCACTGACTGTTACCCAAGTGGAACCTATTCTAATAATTAATTAATTGAACACGTCTTTTTCTTCCAGGTCTGTGTGGAGAAGCTGATGCCTTTGAGTTCATTTTCTAATGCCTTTCACCAGCCAACCTATAGCAAACAGCCCATGTACAAGAAAGCAATTTACGAAGTCCTCCAGGTGGGTTGTGTGTCACTTTAGAATGCATTAGAAATGCATTAGTGGGAGTTTAGCAATGGAGAATGGTGGCTTATTAGGCAGGGAGGCCACCATAGGTTTAAACTCTTAAAGGGCAAAATCTGTACTGTACACTGTACATCTATCTGTCAGTGCCTCCTAAAACTGTTTGCTTTTATAGCTAAAATAAAATAGAAGACCAAACCTTGCTGATAGGTAATGAAAACATGCCACTTCACATAGGCCTTGATATTCATGGTTTAATATTCTTCAATTACCCTACCTCTAGAGAATTCCCAAGCAGGGCTGATATTGACAGTCAGCTCTGTCATAAGGTGATTTCATCCCTTGGCAGTGTGCCAAATAAAAAGACCCATACAACACATCTAAATTAAGAAAACTTATAGCGGCTTTCAATCACAAAAAAATCTAAGTAGTCTTTCTCCACAATCATGAAAGTAATATGCTACAAGTGGCATATTTATCCATTCTAGATATTGTATTACATTTTTAAAACAGCAGGCAGGACTGTTATCTGAACAACAGTTTTTTAAATGTTTGACAATGGGGCATCTGAATTTAAAGACTTCTAGAAGGAGAGTCAAGGTTCCAGTATAAGAGGAGGAGACTTTTCAGAAAGTATTGTGCGCTGATGTCTTGAATATGTACAAAAGTGCAGGCACTTAGTATCCTTGTATAGGCTAACAGGACCCATCAGTGCATTGCTCAGCTACTTCAAATTTATGTTCTTTCCCTGCAGAAAACATAAAGCGGGTATTTCAAAGTACTGTAAGTAAAAAAAAAAAAAAAAAAAAAAAGCTAAACAAAAAATTGTATTCCCAAAGAAACAGGAAGCCACAATGTTTAATGAAAAGGATTTAGAGCAGTAATTATCAGTCTAGAAAGTAGTGCTATAAGGTGAAACAGACAAAGACACTGCAGTAGATCAGACCTTCCATTATTATTATTATTATTACGATAAATCGTGATTCATTTAGTGTGCATTAAAACTATTGGATTGATGGTACTAAGGATGTAAAGATTGTAGTGCAAAACAGGTCTGGTTTTTTTAATACACTCAGTGAAGGTAAATCTTTTAATCACTTATATGTCAAGCAGACCAACATTTGTTCCATTAGATGGTATAAATGATTATATGAATAAATGTTTTAATAACTATATAAATATATAATCTCGTCAGATGATAAATAAAGATGGAGCGGTTTTGAAGTGAATGCCTTCGTGCAGCCTGCCCTCTTTCCTACATTCAGTGTTTGAGTTATGTCCATTGGGTGTCAGTCCAGAACTTCAAAACCACCCAATCATAAATTTTACAGTAAAAACTTGTTAGAAACTATATCAATAGACAAATGTTTCAGATCACTGTCCTCTGCAGCATCAGTCCCCAGTCCCTCACTGACACTAGTTTTATTCTTCGATCTTTGCCATTGCTCGTATGACATAGTGGCACAGTGATCTTTGATTTCCTGGTTTCAGTAGCAGGTTAGACAGGCACACACTTTCATATCCACAGGTTATTTTTTGCATAGCAATCTCTGGTTCCCTAACTGGTATTCATTTAAGGTAGTGGCCAGAAGATGCATAACATTACTTTATGATGTGTCTGCAGTTCCTAATACAATGACCTGTTTTTTATATCGCACAAATGGAATTGTACCTTTTACATATTTAGCATTCTTAGGTTCAGCTGCATGGTTTACTACAAAAAGTGTCTGTCTCAGTTTGCTTAGGAAAGAGATCAGACACTTTTTGCCTTCACATCAGTAATAGAGGGGTATCTGCCTCTCTTAGTTACGGGGCATGGGGTACAAAACTGTTAAAGAGTTTGTGAATTCCTGCGCCATTCAGTATAATATAATGTGTGCCATCATGGAACGCATGTAATGAACATCCATCTGTTTTTTCATAGGTGGCAAGCAGCAGAGCAGGTAAAATCTTCCCAGCATGCCCTGACAATGACGAGACTGACACATCCAAAACAGTGGACTTTCAGAACAAGCAGATGATCGAGTGGGCTATGGGGGGATTCCAGCCCTCGGGTCCGAAGGGTCTGGAGCCACCAGAAGGTACAGAAAAACACAGTTTACAGGGAGATTATTAGGAATGGTGCATTGTTTCCTGAATTGTTCTTTTACCTATGGATTCAATAGTGACTTAATCATGTAAGTGAGCTTATAGTTACATTTGAATTAGTTACATTTTGGTATTGCTTAGGGGTAGGATTTCCGAGCAATAAAGTACTTGAGTACTGGGGCCAGGGCCGGCTTAACCATATATGGAGAACAGGCGGCCGCTGGGGGCGGCACAAATGGTACATCACTGATCACTGTTTCTTGTTATATTTCTATTTCCCTGGCTCTGCTCTTTGTTTTTTATCCCTGGCTCGGCACTTTCAGTTTTTTACCGATTTTAAAATATTTTGAATTAACAATCATTTCTTCAGGAAATTATAAACATATTTAAAATGATAAATGTATGCTGCATCATTTTTTTATGCAAACTGACTTAAAAAAATTCTCGGTCTTAGCACTTCAGACCATAAGATCAGTAGCACATTGCATTAACGTGATTTAAAAAAAAAAAAACTGGAGCCGGATCATAAAGTTTGGCTTTATAAAGTGGATCAGGTTCAGATTCCACTCTCCCGTCATTGTCATCCAACAGTAGTGCTGTATGCATGGTAGGAAGGCAAATTAACCAATGAAAATCAACTACGTCAACGCCATTCAGCTGCTGTATTTCAAACTGTTATTTTTTATCATCGGAAGTGCATACTATACTAAAGAAAAAAAAATGAAGCCAGGACACTAAAAATCCATAGTAGCTTTTTTAAAACAGCCTCAGAGTCAAAGACTAAACTTTGGTAGTTTTTGTTATTGCCTTTAGATATCGTACATACATGCCCAACAGTCCCTATATGGTCGGGACAGTCACGATTTCATAGCAAGTGTCCCTCATCCCGATGCATAGGAAGAAAGTCCGGATATTTACCGATAGAAACAAAATGTATTTGTTCTGCACAGTAGTTAGTGAAAACCACACACTGTGCTCTTGGTGCGGTTGACACATCTGCTGATCACTAACTTATACAAAGGTAAGAACGCTTCATTATGTCCATTTTTACGGTCATGATGGTCGTGTGGTGTTGAGTTGAGGGATACGTCAATTATATGGTAATGTATATGATCAGCATTCCAAATGTTGGCAAGTATGACCGTATCCATAAGAATTAATTGCATTTATCCTGCATGATGGCAGATTTGACAAATGTGTAATTTCGAAAGATTTTTTAGCAGTTGATTCGGTATAATAAATAAGTAACTTAGTGATTCTCTTAACTGTTTAAATTGTGTACGGCAGATGTATCAAGACTTGCCATGATGTTTTGTTGTTTGTCTATTTTATCCCCCACCCACCCCCCCACTTGAAATTTGACAAATCGCACCTTGCGGAACCATAATATGAGCAGTGGTTTAGTTCTAAATCTGGAAGTATGGGAACGCTGTGGGGGTGGGTGATCGTGTCGGTGTGGTGTCACGCGAAATCTGGTCTTCCCTGGGAACAGGCTTGTGGTTGTTGCTAAGCAAAGGACACATTGAAGTTCCTTTGCGCATTCCAATATGGCAGGGCATTATTGGATTTCAGTTAATTATCCTGACAATTTTTAAAGATTTTATATCTCTGAAATCGCTAGAATTGACAACAAATCTCGTCAAGTCAGCCCTTAAAGTCACTAGATTTAGCGAGATATTCGTTAACTTGGAAACACTACTTGAAGGCGCATAAAAGAATATTTGATTTCCTTACTGCTGCTTATTGCCTTGACACAACAAGGAAAAGAGACTGCTTCATCGGTGCCCAGGCACTGACATTTCAGCGGTTGTTGCCATTTAAGCATTTTCATAAGTCAAGGATCTGCCTATAGAAACAAGTACCAGAGGATTTGCTGTGCACTATTACGTGATCACTAACCTACACATTAGATATCAGTTTTATAGTAGTTAAGGAACGCAATACTATACTGTACAAATAAGGTACAATGAAAATATGATGTGTTTGAAGTAACCTGCGTGTCCTGTATCAACTGTTATTTGTAACTCTAAGCTCATGCATGGTGGTAGAATCCATTGATCATAAATATTGTCATTGTAGAGCTGACAGTAGATGTCACTACCATTTGAACCAGAGTATATAATTTTGTGATAATGTAAAAAAAAAAAAAAAAAAAAAAAAAACATAATCTTGTGTACAATAATTTGTTTATATATGTTGATATTAAAAAGTGAAAAGGGAGGGCGGCACTATTTCATTTGCCTAGGGCGGTAAAAATCCTTTTGCCAGCCCTGACTGGGAAATCAAGAATTTAGAGTGCTGCAGTACTCCGTACTCAAATCCAGTGGCAGGCACTACTCTCCACTACATACATAAGCTCTCAAACACTGCCACGCAGTGTAAACCTATTTCTCCCTTTTTTCAAATTTCATTATATTACATTAAATTACACTGCAAGAACAACCTGGCTAATTAAACTGATCAAGCATGCAGTCTTGTTTACCGGACCAGCTACCTGCAGCATGTAAGATTGACCAGTATTCTGGTTTATTATTGTAAGTGGTCTGTTAACACATATTTCACTATGACTCTTGAATTCAATAACTGTACTTATTAGAAAGCAGCAACCAAGTAAGCAGACCAGCAAAACTCATTTTGGGTCTTCAATACACAGCAAATTAAACGACTTTGCTTAAAAATAGACTGAGCTGCTCACAGAACCAGTTAAAATAGCCTACAGATATTTATTGCTGTCCTTACAGATATCTATAATGCCCTTTTGAATGCAGTTTTTCGTTGCAATAGGTTAGCGGTTTTGAAACTGTCACCTTGAGAGCAAACACAAAACAAGCAGCCCATGATATAAATGTCCAGTACTCTCACTGGAAAGCTTGGGTTTTAAGTAACTCATCAGGGTAGTAAGCATGCTTACTCAAATGACTGTTTTTGTTTTCGGTTGAGGTTGCCCATGCCTGTTGCATCACTCCCACTCACAGTGAATGCCCCACCATCGGTTACATAATATATACCATACAAATGTTTTACTGTTAGTTTTTTTATCATTATGCCATCTAACGAATACGGCATGATAAAAATCTTAAACCCACCTGGGACTGGTTAGCATATCACATTCAAGGCATAGCTTTCTCAGACAGACATTTACTGCAGTATTCCCCTGCAGCTGACAATGACAGTAAACACAGTTGTGCAAGCCTGCGGTTTAGCTACTGAAGGGTTCTGACCGATGTATTGTAATGTTGATGTGTTTGAATTTGTCATATCCAGACGAGCGCAATCCCTACAAAGAAGTTTACACTGAAATGTGGGTGGAGCCTGAAGCAGCGGCCTATACACCCCCTCCCCCAGCTAAAAAACCAAGAAAAAGCACAGAGAAACCCAAGATCAAGGAGATCATAGACGAGGGAACCCGAGGTACAGCGCTCTGGCGTGATTCCAATTCTAGTGCAACGAAGTTTAGGGACTATTCCCTGGGTTATTATCAAAAGGTTTTGTTCAGAAGGCTAAACTGTAAAGTTATCCCAAGTCCCTGTCTAACAGGAGTTTTGTGAATGTGAGGTGTGTCACTGTATTCTTCTTTCAACTAATGGACAGTCTTTAACCTCTGCATGGATCAATTAGTCAAAATGTGCTGTTAAAACAGGTGACCACGGATGTGTAAATGGGAGAAGCTATGTGTTTATTTATTGTGGTGTGGCTTAGAAACACTATCAGATCTGTATTTTATGCTGCCCTTTAGGTTAAAAACTACTAAACTACTAGCCCAACTACTGTATGGGTCTTTTTTTAACACTTACTTTGCCTGCAGTCACTATCCCCATACCTTAAGCTATACTTTATAGACATGCCTAACCGAGACTACGTCTGCAGGACACATAACTAACATGTGTGTTTTCTTTCTTTTAGAGCGACTTGTTTATGAAGTGAGGCAGAAATGCAGGAACATCGAAGGTGGGTGGTTGGTTAAATAGATTGGTAATTTTAAAGTTAAACTCCCTTATAATGTACTTAATTTATAATAGCAGTATTTTGCATCTTCTTCAAACGTACATGCTCTTATTAAAGTTACAGTACCAGCTAATCTCCTCAGTGTCTGATGTTGGTGTAATACACTATGTGAAGAGAGGTGCGGGTGCCAGCTTGGTGTGACTCTTCTCTAATACTAGTTTAAATCTTACGGGGAGTTGAGCATTATCATATTTGGTCTTTCTTTTGTTCTAAGGAGCTGGTTTTTAGTTTATAGTTAAGTAAGTGCCACTTCTGCGCTGAGTTTGACTTTAACAGAATCATTCAGCCCTACGGCAGGCTGACGTTGCTGCTCTCAGTGGACTCTTAATGAAGTTATTATTTTACCATATTGTTTTATCTCATTAAAACAGGTTTTGTAATCCCAGTGAAACTGAATGACAGAGACGTTCCACTTGTGACACAATTAAGTGGGCACATAGATAAGTCCTCTACCTGAATCGAGTACACTAGATGTGGTCAGTACTTATAGCTATTGTAAGCAGTCAAAATCATTAGAATGTTCAGAATGTGAAATAGTTCCTATTACAAGAGTATTAGGAACATCTGTAAGGTCTGACACAATACTTTGGAACAAAAATTGTGAGAATCTATGTGGAATTTAAACAGGAACAATTATTTATCGCTTTGTATTGTTTAAAAGGAGATAATACACAAGGTAGTTCTTCATCTAGTTGCAGGATACTCACTGTTTTTTCATTCTACTTTAGCTGCTGTATCGTGACAGGCAAAGGAAGCCTGTGTTGGAATTGGCTCAATAGTGCCTAGTAATACTGTTGTTATTAAAGGGGAAACTTCATTAGCTGCCCAGCCTAACTTCTAAAAATGTCCTCCTGTGTATTGACAAATCAAAATTGCTAAATTAAGTCAGACATGTATATCTAGCTGTGTCGTCTTCAGCTCATTGCTAGTATAGGTGCAAGTGGTCTTGAATAGTAGAATTTATATAGCACTTTGAGGCTTCCCCTTTAACTGACTGATATTCTTAAAGCGTGAAAGAAGGGTAAGTGTTTCACACGATCTGAGGAGCTGCACCAAGCAGCCATAAAATGTGTCCAAAAAGTATGTTGGCCAGTGGTTACAAACAGTGAGTACCTTTATGGGGAAAATGTGTAGCTTATCACTGGGGATTATGTGAAAAAGTGTTGGGGCAAGGCACTAATGCTAAGGCAAATGTCACTGGCGCCTGACTATGGGTGCTAGGTGGGCACAAGCAGACATTGCACTGTGAAGTGATTTTGGTCCTGAGTTTTGCCCTGAGTTTTTGCAGCTGCACTACTGCCAGATGTTGACAAAAATTTGGGAATGGCCACTATCATTTTCACCTAAGTGATTTTGAAGACGGGACAAAGGTTTGTTTGCCTTGGCAGTCCAAACAAACATCTTTTAAGGCACGTCTTTGCGAACAGCCAGTGCTATAGCAGGGAAGCTACTGAACACAGAATAAATATGCAGCTTGTGAGGGATACAGCTAAGAGCACAATGCAGAGAAGACTAATAAAGAATGCAGGTTAGAACAATGTTTTATTTATTGTAATTGAAAAAAATATATATTTGTGAATTGTATGACAAAATAAGTTATCCTCTTTGCTAAACAACAATTCACATTTTGAGAGGTTTTACATACCAGGAACTATTCCAAATCCTAAGGAAAATGTAATAAAAGTGAGCTAGTCCCAGTCAAAGACCAGACGGACAGGGCAGCCCTCACTGACCCGAGCTTCCTGTTTGGTGACCTGTCTTTAGTGTCAGGGTATGGTTTGTATTCTCTACTCCTATCAGAACACCTACCATGTATGCCTCTAAGAAGTAGCAAAATGAAGTCTCTGATACAGTTAGTTTAGGGGTGTAGGTACCTGTTTTGTGTTGTATGACCTTCTTTAGATGTCAGCTATTTGACTTTGCTACAGTTTGGATGCTGTAATGAGGACTGCTCGTGGCATTATATAGTGTTCTGTAGTATAAAATGCTACAGCAGTGGCAAAAACATAACTGGGTACAGTATACTACTATGCCATACTAACTTATTGTATACTACAGCATTTATTGTTTTACTGACATTGTTTTCTTTGTTGCAGATATCTGCATTTCCTGTGGAAGTCTGAATGTTTCCATTGGACATCCCCTCTTCATGGGAGGCATGTGCCAAAACTGTAAGGTAGGAAGAATGCAGTGAGCTCAAAAAATACAATTGATGACCTGAGGATTAGACCACCAGAGGTCAATATTCTTATATACAGTGCCTTAGTGACTACCATGTTGAACCCCAGATACGAGACAGTTTGTACAGTTATTAGCAGTATTCAGTAATTAGGATTATCAGATGGGTACTGTCAGCAGTGTGGCAGAAATATAATGTATGCCATCTAAAAATGTAATACATTTTAATGAAAATTGTGCATGGCAAGAAATCAAGTGAAGCTGAAAGGTTCCTTGTGAAAAATGTAATTGATTCATTTATTAACAAAATAAGATTGTTTAAATGTATATTGTAAGCGTTCCAATGTTAGAATTTGCAATATTAACTTTTTAAAAATTATTTCTTGCAGTACTTTTATTATATTTTGAGTATTATTATTGTTTTTTTGGGGGAGTATAACAGCAGTTGCAAATGTAATTTGTGTTTTATTTTCTATTGCTGGTCATGGTTTGAGCAGAAAGTTGCAGGAAAATAACTGACAACAGAAAAATAGCTGTTTTATTTCTCAGAATTTAAAAGTATAATCGGTTTAGTTTAGCAGGGATTGTCATTGTCTATTTTAATAATAAGGAAAGGAATTGCTGAGCTATTGTGGTGCCTTTAGGGAATTATTAGAAATGTGTTAAATCCACCAACACTCTAACTCTTTAAATGTGCAAGTAAGACCCCTTCCATGTTCTGCAATAAAACACAGAGATGTTGTTTCTTAACCTCATATAGCTGTTTTTAAACCCAGACTTTACTTATGATATGTATTCAGAACTGTGTTAAACCGTGTGCTGGTTTTGTGTCCAACGTTAGCTAGGTTGAGACCCCAGAACTCATCTGATCTGGATTTAAACCCTGGGATTCAGCTGTGAATTACAGTAGCTTATTGTGTGTAAGAGTGAAAAACAAAATGCTTACTGGATAAATGTATGAGCCAACTCAAACTATCCAAAGTAGCTGTTCACAAAGTTTATATTTTTATTAATTAGTCTTTTAGCTGCTGCAGTCACAACAGGACGTTTTATGTCTCACCTGAGAAATGGGTGTGATAATTATGTGATCCTTTCTTTGACATTTCTCACCTATTATTTTGTTAACCATAAAAGAGAGCAGAAGATCAATGATACAAAGAAGTTACTCTCATGAAAACATAATGAACAAAGGCCCTCTCCACACTACATAACCAATCTCAAGACCCATACTCAAAAACATTTGAATTAATCCAGCTCAAAATGTCCACACTGAAATACCATTTCATGATTAGTCGGGCTTAATGCGCCCACACACTATTAAAATAGTTCGGTTACAGTTCCTAGCAGCGCAGCTTCTAAGGCAGTGAAGAAAGTGAGCATGGAAGTCATATTTCAAAAGCGAAAAGTCAGAAATATGACCAAAAAAAATGGATGGATCTGCGACCTAACCCACTGTGTGTTTTTTGTGGTGAAATACGTGATCATAAAAGTATGAAGCCTTCAAAAATGTGCCGTCATTTAGAAACTAAGCATCCTTCCCTGAAGGACAAACCAACTGATTTTTTTCCAGAGGAAGTAAGCGAATTTAAAAAATAACAGGATGTAATTTTTCAAGCAAGTAGTGTGAATACTAAAACTGTCCGCGGTGGCTACATGGTGGCTTTAAGGATAGCAAAAAGGGGTGAGCCCCATAAAATTGCTGAATCACTTATAGTGCCATGCACTGCTCACATGGCAGCCATTATGCTGGGACCTGATTCCGCAAGTACATTAAATGTTATACCTTTTTCAAACAATTCGGTTGCACAGCGCATTTATGAAATGGCTGCTGACGTTCATGAACAGATTTACATGAAAGTGAACAGATTTACATGAAAGTGAAAAACAGTGACTTTTTTGCTATCCAACTCGACGAATCGACTGATGCGTCAGGGGCTGCACAGCTCTTACCTTTTGTAAGATACATTTGCAACAGATCCGTGCAGGAGGATGTTTTGTTTTGTTGTCCACTTTCAGGTTTAGCTACTGTTGAAAGCATTTATGACACTTTCTCTGAAGCAGTTAAAGATGCTTGGCAGGACTGGGAGAGGTGATTTGGCGTATGTACTGATGGTGCCGGAGCTATGACAGGAAAGAACAGTGGTCTGGAGACTCGAATTCAGAGTGTTACACGCAGTGCTACTTGGACTAATTGTTCAATACATCATGAAGCTTTAGCTGCTAAGAATATGCCTGCTGATCTTCACAAGGTTGATGAGGCTGTAAAAGTGGTGAACTTCATCAAAGGTCGACCAGTTAATGCATGTTTGTTTCTGTGCTTTGCAAAGAAATGGTTTCAGAACATCAGCAATTGCTGTTTGATACTGAAGTATGATGACTTTCCCGCGGGAAGGTTTTGACACGCTTGTTTGAGCTGAGAAGAGAAGCAGTGTTTTTTTTTTTTTCTGGAGAAACAACGATTTCCTTATACTGGGCTTCTCCAAGATTCACAGTGGCTTGCAATGCTTGCTTATCGCGGATGTGTTTGCTCAGCTCAGTGAACTCAACAAGTCTACAGGGGCGTGATACAAACCATCTTTTTATGAATGACAAGATTGAAGCATTCATTCAAAAGCTCAATATCTGGTGTTCATGTGTGCAGACTGGCAGTTTTGAAAAGTTCTCTCTGATGGCAGATTTCATGAGAGAAAATGAATTCTGTGAGTTGAAGATATAAAGGACATCATCCTGTCGCCCTTGCAAGGCCTGCAAAACCAGCTGCGACATAATTTTTCTCAACAAAATAAGCACTGTATACAGTGCCTCCCATTTATG